>NW_026137890.1:2400000-3000000 GCF_019393585.1 Leptopilina boulardi
AAATGAAAAAATTATGAAAAACTATAAAATTTATTAAATGAGCAAAGAATGATAAAAAATTATAAAGGAACTTAACAACAAAATGAGAAAATAACGTATAAACACACACAGCACATGATATTTTCTAAATATTTCTGAAATATTTCATTGAAATTTTGAAATATTCCAATGTAAAGTCCTTGAAATATTGCTGAAATTAGGGAAATGTCTGCCTATAAGTAATATTGCCGTGTACTTTTGCTGAAATATTTCATTAAAATATTATAGAAAAATTCCAACTTAAATGATGCTAAGGATCCTAAGGTGTAGAACATGTTAGAAAATAACGGTTGATTTCATATTTTAAAAAAGTTTCTAACTTTCTTTGAAATATTTTCTGAATATTGGAGAGTCTTCATTTGTAATATTGCAGGAGTCTTAATGTGTAATATTTCAGCAAAATTTCACGGCAATATTTCTTATAGGCGGACATTTTCCTGTTTTCATCAACATTTCATGAACCTTGCATTGAAATATTTCAAAACTTTCAATGAAATATTCATGAAATGTTTATAAAATATAATGTGATGTGTGGGAAAAAAAGAAAATCCTTAAAAAAATTAAACGATTAACTGAAAAGTTTTTTAAAAATTGTACTAAATATTAAACCAATAAAAATTCATGAAATGAATTGAATTAATTGAATAATAAATTGAAAATTGGATGGAATAAATTTAAAAAAAACTATGAAAACTTTTAATAAAGCTAATAAGTTTGACTTCGAAATATTTATTTTGTCTTACTTTAACAAAGAAATAAATTAATGAATTAATAAAATAAAGATAGATTTAATTATTAATGTTACATTGAGAATTTATATCGATGGCTCCTAAATGAAAACACATTATTCGCGAGAGCAAACAAAAAACACTCTTATTTACTAAAAAAATAGAAAACTCATCTGAAAATTTTGTAACCTAATTTTCTTAACTTTTGCTATGTTTTTATTTTAAGCCAATATCAAATATCTAAATAAAGTAATTTAAGGATACAACGTAAGTTTGACACAATATAAACGTTTAAATTAATTTCAATTTTAATGTATCATTCATACTTTAAAAATAACCATTAATTAAATTTGTAACATAGCCGTCAAATAACTGTCATTTTGAATAAGATGTTTTCTATTTGTTTTTCTTAATAAAGTGTTTTCTATCTGCACTCGCGAAAAACGTGTTTTCATTTAGGGGCCATCGATATAATTTACAAGAATAATTTTAGAATTTCTTTTGTAACTTGTTTGCTACTTAAGTTTGATGAATTCGTAAATATAATTAATCATTAGTGAAAAATTTATTATTTTAATGAATATGATATATATTGCATTTAACAATCATGCGATTATACGAATATTCTTAATAACACAAAAAATAATCATAGAATATCTTGAAAATTATTACAATCTATATAATAATATTCAAAATGTTTGATCTATTTATAATAAAAATAATTAATTCTAAGAAGAATATTTGAATAAATGAAATTTTGAAAAACAATAATTTTAAATAAAAGTATTTTATAGTTCATTTTTATGACAGAATTCTTGTAAATAAAAGCAAGTGCGTTGATAGATCAGTTGGTTAGGCATTAGGTTTAGTTTGCGTTAGGTCGCGGTTTCGATTCCCCTTGCGTGCGTGAGATAATTTAACTTTAAGATAAGTATTGTAAATCATCATACTGAATTAAATATATGCATTTCCGTGATTAAAATCCGAAAACAGCTCATTTTTTACTAATGAAATATTTTTGAACACTATTTTTTTAGCTATTTAATCAATGAGATGGTTCATTATCTGATAAAAAAAGTTACTAGAGCACATTTTCAAAATGTTAATCAGCACGTGTAATTTTTTTTACTGAAATTGTTTAAATAATCATTAAACGTATCTACATAGACGCAGTTTCAATTTTTATTTTAGTAAAAACATTTTCTGTACTTTAATGGATCGGACCGCGAGCGGGCGATATCGCCAGCAATGGCGCGTACATTGCGCTGCTTATGTGCCGGCACGTTGGTCCGATCAATCGGACTGAGCTCCGGCACACGGCCTGCTATTATGCAGGCATTTTGTTATCTGGGTAATTAATTATAATTAATAATAATAAATTATAATTAATAGTAATTAATGGTAATTAATATAAATTAGTAAAAATTAAGAATGTATACATTTGTATATTTAAACATATACATGTGTACGTCAAATTCAGGAATTAAAAAATAAGAATTATTAATAACAATTAAATTAAATTAGTAAGTACTCAGAAAGGGTTTTTTGCAGTTTTCCTTTTCTCTAGAAAATTGTTCTAGGCAAATGCGAGTACTGATAAGCATCGCTGCAAAATTGAATCTCGGTAATGGGATTAGAATAATTAATAATAATCTAAATAAATGTCGGGAAAATTTAAATATTTAAATAATAAAATAATAAATAAAATAATATTAGGTTAATAAAGATTTTTGATTCAAATTAAACTGGAATATTACAGAAACATTTCATAAGCAATTGCAACATTTTCTAATAAAAGAATGGAAAAATTTGGAAGTAATCGATTTAAGAGATAAAACAAAATGCGTAAAAAGAAGAAATAACAAGCTAAAAAATTATGAAATAAAACGTAAAATGACAGTTGATTTGACAAAAAATAGGGAGAAAATCTATTTTTAAAAATAAATTTAGAGAAAATGCGAATATTAAATGCGTAATAAAGTGCAGGTGTTCACCATAAAAAACGAGAGAAATTACGCGACAAATGCATTGATTTTCGCGTAAACAAGTCTCATGATTGGTGAGGGCGGAACTGAAAGGGTAAAAAGTAAGAATGTTATTGGAAAATAGAATAGAAGAAAGGGAAAAAGGGACTCTTGACATGAGTAGGAAATGTCTTTATAAGCAAAAATCAAGAGGTAAGGACCAAATTTTTTGGCGAGATATTCAATTCAATTTGCGTAATTGATCTCTATACAATTTTCTTAAAATTGTGAAAGTGGGACTTAGAGTAATTCGAAAAATAAAACTATAATTATTTTTCGAGTAAAACCTTATATAAAAAGGGAAATGTGAAATGGACACTAAACATTAAAAATTCAATCAAAAAAATAAATAAAATTATTGAAATGTTGATTTGATAAAATTAATTAATCATAGTTAATTATCGAGACTCAATTATTTAATTTAACTTGAATAAATATTAATATACAGGGTGATTGAAAAAAACTAATACACTAAGAAGTTTCTGAAAGTATAAAAAATTTTGAGATTGCCTTTTTTTGCATTTGTCGAAATACCTAGGTAAATTTAAATGACACGTAATTAAAATAATGATTATTTTGGCCAATGACAGAGCCGCCATTTCGCGGCAGGAAGTTTCATGTTTTAACAAACAAATGTATTGATAACCCAACTTCGCGTTGTAATGCGTTTGACAGAAAGAATTAATAGAAAGGTTACAACTAACAGAAAACAATCGCTTACGTAATGGAATTGAAAATAAAGAAAAATAAAAATACAAAAATGGTTAACATAATAATTATGCTGTAATGCAAAGAATGAAAAAAGTAAAATTAATTCAAATAATTAATTCTAAATTGCCAGCTCATTTTCTACACTTGATAAATATTGTGCATTACATAAAAATTGCAATGCACAAAGTTAGTGTTCTTCTTTACCTATATTCAAAATATTTTACATTTCAAATAATGTTTGCAATAAAAAAATTAGTATTAGTTAAATTAATTAATTAATTATTTAATCCATAAAAATATCTTGAATTAATTATTTTGTAAATAATTAAAATTTATTTTATGAATATAAGGATTCGATAAAAATTTAATTATTGGATGATAAATATTTAATTATTTAAGTCAATAAAAAATGAAAAAATTAATTAGTAATTATTTTTACATATTTCATGAAATATTTTATTTAATTAATAAAAATAACAACAAATAATTTAATTATAAGTTAGTTAATATTTAATTAATTAAACAATAGTGATATAAATAAATTAAGAAATTTTTTATTTTACTAAAAGCAAAATTTCGACTTAAATTCCTGAAAAGGACATTTTTTTAAAAAAATTACAAGTCTAAAATTATAAATATTATTATTATTTATAGTTAATTAATTGATATTTTTATTATAAAAATAAACTCAAAAGTAGTTGTGAACTGCTGCTCTCTGGTGGAACTTTTTTGCACTACAACTAATTAATGCTTAATAATGCACCGTGCTTACACAGAAAATTAAAAGGCATTAAAATAAGCTGCAACGCTTCTTATTTTAATCCAATTTTGCTTATTTTAATCCATTTTGGTATTAAAATAAGCAAAATTGGATTAAAATAAGAAGCGTTGCAGCTTATTTTAATGCCTTTTAATTTTCTGTGTATTTGTTTACAACTTTACTTTATTACTAGGCCTAAATATTTTATATTATCGTATCAAATAAGTAATCTGTATCAAATACAAATTACTTAAATAAAATAAATGGAATCGTTCCAGCTAATAAATAAATTAATTATGAAATTTATTTCATTCAATACTGCTGCATGTTTTGTAATTTAAATAAATATTTTTTTCCTTGAATAAAACTTTTTTTTTAAAATAACTAATAATTTTCTTGATCAAAATATTCAATTATTCAACTTATGTAATTGTTTTAATTGAAATTAAAATCTTTTTAATTTTGGCAAATAGTACTTTATTCAACTCCAGTACATAATTTATTTGTATAAAAGCAAAAAATTGTTTGATGCAAATAAATCGAAATTTGACTGAAATCAGAAATTATTTGATTTAAATAAACGTATTATTTCATTCAAATTTTTAAAAGATTGATTTAACTTATGCACAAAATTTTATGTTTTGTGAGAAAAAAATTATGTAAAAATATTACAAATAAATATTCTTCATAATTGACATTAACGTCTAAGAACTCAATACACCTGTTAGTGTTAAATCAAATTCTAAGAATAAAATTGAAATCCAAACTCTGCGGGGATGGAATATAATCGCTCCTAAATAAAACCTAACCCTATAACCCTATAAGTGCTTAAAGATTATGGATATCGAAGCAACTTGTTTGACAAACATGGGCTGATGCCCAAAAAATTGAAAAATATAGGAAGCGCATAACGTGCAACGTAAGGCAGCTCTTAGGGTTACCTGTTTTTCTTATTATTATGCTTATTAATATTATTATTATTATTATTAACATTAACTATTTCTAACTATTTATATGATTTAAATATTTTTTATTTGATTTAATATAAAATAATTTATTATCATTAAATCCTGCGTAAATTTCTTTCCTGAAATTTTATAATTTTCAATGTATGGGAAAAGTATAAGACTAAAAAAAATCATTATTTTCAAAAAAAGATTAGGTAAAGCATGGGCAAAGTATGCACAAAGAAAATTAGTTAGCTTTATTAGTTAAAATTTAGTTACTTTACGTAACCCTATTTACTATTGTATGGATAGTAATTATTGTTAGCTAATACAACTAATAATTTGCATCCACAGCTAACATGTTTTGCTGTGATGGCTAAGTATAAGCTCAATTAAAAATAAGCCATCCATGTAAAAACAAACTGATTTATTTCCGTGTAGAGCTAGGACAAAGCAAATTTTTAAATAAAAATATTTTCGTCAAATTTATCAAATGTTTGTGACGGAAAGACAAAACTTAATTTTTTCTAGTCCCATACTCTGTCATAGCACCATATTCCGCCATAGTTAGGCAACACTTTCTAAAAAAAAACATTAAACCAAAAATTGATATTATTAAACAAATTATTTTTTAGAGTGGAATTCTTTTCGATTATGGAAGGCATGCAAAAAAATTGTTTTTATTTTTTTGTTTTTACCAATCTTCAAAAATCGAAAAAATTTTAAATCAAATTATGAAAAATAAATGGAAAAAAAATTACTACAAATTACTTTTACATTGTCTCAAAACTTGGCCAGAGATTAAAGTTTAAGAAATTAAAAAAAAATTATTATTTTTATAAACATTAGTTTTTTCAGACTATATTCTTTTTCATATTCTGTACCTACGCAACAGGCAAGCAATAAAGAACATACGCTACTGTCACGGTATGGCCACGCTATACCCACGCAACAGGCACGTAATAAAGAACCCACGCTATTGCCACGGTATGCCCACGCTATATCCACGCAACAGGCTCGTTAAAAGAACCTAAGCTATTGCCACGGTATGCCCACGCTATACCCACCCAAAAGGTTCGTAAAAAGAACCTAAGCTATTGCCACGGTATGCCCACGCAACAAACACGTAATAAAGAACCTACGCTATTGCCACGCTATTGCCACGGTATGCCCACGCTATACCCACGCAACAAGCTCGTTAAAAGAACCTAAGCTATTGCCACGGTATGCCCACGCTATACCCACGCAACAGGCACGTAATAAAGAACCCACGGTATTGCCACGCTATTGCCACGGTATGCCTACGCTATACACACGCAACAGGCTCGTTAAAAGAACCTAAGCTATTGCCACGGTATGCCCACACTATACCCAAGCAACAGGCTCGTTAAAAAAACCTAAGCTATTGCCACGGTATGCCCACGCTATACCCACGCAACAGGCACGTAATAAAGAACCCACGCTATTGCCACGCTATTGCCACGGTATGCCCACGGTATGCCCACGCTATACACACGCAACAGGCTCGTGAAAAGAACCTACGCTATTGCCACGGTATGCCCACGCTATACCCACGCAACAGGCACGTAATAAAGAACCCACGGTATTGCCACGCTATTGCCACGGTATGCCTACGCTATACCCACGCAACAGGCTCGTTAAAAGAACCTAAGCTATTGCCACGGTATGCCCACACTATACCCACGCAACAAACACGTAATAAGGAACCCACGATATTGCCACGCTATTGCCACGGTATGCCCACGGTATGCCCACGCTATACACACGCAACAGGCTCGTGAAAAGAACCTACGCTATTGCCACGGTATGCCCACGCTATACCCACGCAACAGGCACGTAATAAAGAACCCACGGTATTGCCACGCTATTGCCACGGTATGCCTACGCTATACCCACGCAACAGGCTCGTTAAAAGAACCTAAGCTATTGCCACGGTATGCCCACACTATACCAAAGCAACAGGCTCGTTAAAAAAACCTAAGCTATTGCCACGGTATGCCCACGCTATACCCACGCAACAGGCACGTAATAAAGAACCCACGCTATTGCCACGCTATTGCCACGGTATGCCCACGGTATGCCCACGCTATACACACGCAACAGGCTCGTGAAAAGAACCTACGCTATTGCCACGGTATGCCCACGCTATACCCACGCAACAGGCACGTAATAAAGAACCCACGGTATTGCCACGCTATTGCCACGGTATGCCTACGCTATACCCACGCAACAGGCTCGTTAAAAGAACCTAAGCTATTGCCACGGTATGCCCACACTATACCCACGCAACAAACACGTAATAAGGAACCCACGATATTGCCACGCTATTGCCACGGTATGCCCACGGTATGCCCACGCTATACACACGCAACAGGCTCGTGAAAAGAACCTACGCTATTGCCACGGTATGCCCACGCTATACCCACGCAACAGGCACGTAATAAAGAACCCACGGTATTGCCACGCTATTGCCACGGTATGCCTACGCTATACCCACGCAACAGGCTCGTTAAAAGAACCTAAGCTATTGCCACGGTATGCCCACACTATACCCAAGCAACAGGCTCGTTAAAAAAACCTAAGCTATTGCCACGGTATGCCCACGCTATACCCACGCAACAGGCACGTAATAAAGAACCCACGCTATTGCCACGCTATTGCCACGGTATGCCTACGCTATACACACGCAACAGGCTCGTGAAAAGAACCTACGCTATTGCCACGGTATGCCCACGCTATACCCACGCAACAGGCTCGTTAAAAGAACCTAAGCTATTGCCACGGTATGCCCACACTATACCCAAGCAACAGGCTCGTTAAAAAAACCTAAGCTATTGCCACGGTATGCCCACGCTATACCCACGCAACAGGCACGTAATAAAGAACCCACGCTATTGCCACGCTATTGCCACGGTATGCCCACGGTATGCCCACGCTATACACACGCAACAGGCTCGTGAAAAGAACCTACGCTATTGCCACGGTATGCCCACGCTATACCCACGCAACAGGCACGTAATAAAGAACCCACGGTATTGCCACGCTATTGCCACGGTATGCCTACGCTATACCCACGCAACAGGCTCGTTAAAAGAACCTAAGCTATTGCCACGGTATGCCCACGCTATACCCACGCAACAGGCACGTAATAAAGAACCCACGGTATTGCCACGCTATTGCCACGGTATGCCTACGCTATACCCACGCAACAGGCTCGTTAAAAGAACCTAAGCTATTGCCACGGTATGCCCACACTATACCCAAGCAACAGGCTCGTTAAAAAAACCTAAGCTATTGCCACGGTATGCCCACGCTATACCCACGCAACAGGCACGTAATAAAGAACCCACGCTATTGCCACGCTATTGCCACGGTATTCCCACGGTATGCCTACGCTATACCCACGCAACAGGCTCGTTAAAAGAACCTAAGCTATTGCCACGGTATGCCCACGCTATACCCACGCAACAGGCTCGTTAAAAAAACCTAAGCTATTGCCACGGTATGCCCACGCTATACCCACGCAACAGGCTCGTAAAAAGAACCTACGCTATTGCCACGGTATGCCCACGCAACAGGCACGTAATAAAGAACCCACGCTATTGCCACGCTATTGCCACGGTATGCCCACGGTATGCCCACGCTATACCCACGCAACAAGCTCGTTAAAAGAACCTAATGTATTGCCACGGTATGCCCACGCTATACCCACGCAACAGGCACGTAATAAAGAACCCACGGTATTGCCACGCTATTGCCACGGTATGCCCACGGTATGCCCACGCTATATCCACGCAACAAGCTCGTTAAAAGAACCTAAGCTATTGCCACGGTATGCCCACGCTATACCCACGCAACAAACACGTAATAAGGAACCCACGATATTGCCACGCTATTGCCACGGTATGCCTACGCTATACCCACGCAACAGGCTCGTTAAAAGAACCTAAGCTATTGCCACGGTATGCCCACGGTATGCCCACGCTATACCCACGCAACAGGCTCGTAAAAAGAACCTACGCTATTGCCACGGTATGCCCACGCTATACCCACGCAACAGGCACGTAATAAAGAACCCACGCTATTGCCACGCTATTGCCACGGTATGCCCACGGTATGCCCACGCTATACCCACTCAACAAGCTCGTTAAAAGAACCTAATGTATTGCCACGGTATGCCCACGCTATACCCACGCAACAGGCACGTAATAAAGAACCCACGGTATTGCCACGCTATTGCCACGGTATGCCCACGGTATGCCCACGCTATACCCACGCAACAAGCTCGTTAAAAGAACCTAAGCTATTGCCACGGTATGCCCACGCTATACCCACGCAACAAACACGTAATAAGGAACCCACGATATTGCCACGCTATTGCCACGGTATGCCTACGCTATACCCACGCAACAGGCTCGTTAAAAGAACCTAAGCTATTGCCACGGTATGCCCACGGTATGCCCACGCTATACCCACGCAACAGGCTCGTAAAAAGAACCTACGCTATTGCCACGCTATTGCCACGGTATGCCCACGCTATACCCACGCAACAGGCACGTAATAAAGAACCCACGCTATTGCCACGCTATTGCCACGGTATTCCCACGGTATGCCTACGCTATACCCACGCAACAGGCTCGTTAAAAGAACCTAAGCTATTGCCACGGTATGCCCACGCTATACCCACGCAACAGGCACGTAATAAAGAACCCACGCTATTGCCACGCTATTGCCACGGTATTCCCACGGTATGCCTACGCTATACCCACGCAACAGGCTCGTTAAAAGAACCTAAGTTATTGCCACGGTATGCCCACGCTATACCCACGCAACAGGCACGTAATAAAGAACCCACGGTATTGCCACGCTATTGCCACGGTATGCCTACGCTATACCCACGCAACAGGCTCGTTAAAAGAACCTAAGCTATTGCCACGGTATGCCCACACTATACCAAAGCAACAGGCTCGTTAAAAAAACCTAAGCTATTGCCACGGTATGCCCACGCTATACCCACGCAACAGGCACGTAATAAAGAACCCACGCTATTGCCACGCTATTGCCACGGTATGCCCACGGTATGCCCACGCTATACACACGCAACAGGCTCGTGAAAAGAACCTACGCTATTGCCACGGTATGCCCACGCTATACCCACGCAACAGGCACGTAATAAAGAACCCACGGTATTGCCACGCTATTGCCACGGTATGCCTACGCTATACCCACGCAACAGGCTCGTTAAAAGAACCTAAGCTATTGCCACGGTATGCCCACACTATACCCAAGCAACAGGATCGTTAAAAAAACCTAAGCTATTGCCACGGTATGCCCACGCTATACCCACGCAACAGGCACGTAATAAAGAACCCACGCTATTGCCACGCTATTGCCACGGTATTCCCACGGTATGCCTACGCTATACCCACGCAACAGGCTCGTTAAAAGAACCTAAGCTATTGCCACGGTATGCCCACGCTATACCCACGCAACAGGCTCGTTAAAAAAACCTAAGCTATTGCCACGGTATGCCCACGCTATACCCACGCAACAGGCTCGTAAAAAGAACCTACGCTATTGCCACGGTATGCCCACGCAACAGGCACGTAATAAAGAACCCACGCTATTGCCACGCTATTGCCACGGTATGCCCACGGTATGCCCACGCTATACCCACGCAACAAGCTCGTTAAAAGAACCTAATGTATTGCCACGGTATGCCCACGCTATACCCACGCAACAGGCACGTAATAAAGAACCCACGGTATTGCCACGCTATTGCCACGGTATGCCCACGGTATGCCCACGCTATACCCACGCAACAAGCTCGTTAAAAGAACCTAAGCTATTGCCACGGTATGCCCACGCTATACCCACGCAACAAACACGTAATAAGGAACCCACGATATTGCCACGCTATTGCCACGGTATGCCTACGCTATACCCACGCAACAGGCTCGTTAAAAGAACCTAAGCTATTGCCACGGTATGCCCACGGTATGCCCACGCTATACCCACGCAACAGGCTCGTAAAAAGAACCTACGCTATTGCCACGGTATGCCCACGCTATACCCACGCAACAGGCACGTAATAAAGAACCCACGCTATTGCCACGCTATTGCCACGGTATGCCCACGCTATACCCACGCAACAGGCACGTAATAAAGAACCCACGCTATTGCCACGCTATTGCCACGGTATTCCCACGGTATGCCTACGCTATACCCACGCAACAGGCTCGTTAAAAGAACCTAAGCTATTGCCACGGTATGCCCACGCTATACCCACGCAACAGGCTCGTTAAAAAAACCTAAGCTATTGCCACGGTATGCCCACGCTATACCCACGCAACAGGCTCGTAAAAAGAACCTACGCTATTGCCACGGTATGCCCACGCAACAGGCACGTAATAAAGAACCCACGCTATTGCCACGCTATTGCCACGGTATGCCCACGGTATGCCCACGCTATACCCACGCAACAAGCTCGTTAAAAGAACCTAATGTATTGCCACGGTATGCCCACGCTATACCCACGCAACAGGCACGTAATAAAGAACCCACGGTATTGCCACGCTATTGCCACGGTATGCCCACGGTATGCCCACGCTATACCCACGCAACAAGCTCGTTAAAAGAACCTAAGCTATTGCCACGGTATGCCCACGCTATACCCACGCAACAAACACGTAATAAGGAACCCACGATATTGCCACGCTATTGCCACGGTATGCCTACGCTATACCCACGCAACAGGCTCGTTAAAAGAACCTAAGCTATTGCCACGGTATGCCCACGGTATGCCCACGCTATACCCACGCAACAGGCTCGTAAAAAGAACCTACGCTATTGCCACGGTATGCCCACGCTATACCCACGCAACAGGCACGTAATAAAGAACCCACGCTATTGCCACGCTATTGCCACGGTATGCCCACGCTATACCCACGCAACAGGCACGTAATAAAGAACCCACGCTATTGCCACGCTATTGCCACGGTATTCCCACGGTATGCCTACGCTATACCCACGCAACAGGCTCGTTAAAAGAACCTAAGCTATTGCCACGGTATGCCCACGCTATACCCACGCAACAGGCTCGTTAAAAAAACCTAAGCTATTGCCACGGTATGCCCACGCTATACCCACGCAACAGGCACGTAATAAAGAACCCACGCTATTGCCACGCTATTGCCACGGTATTCCCACGGTATGCCTACGCTATACCCACGCAACAGGCTCGTTAAAAGAACCCAGGCTATTGCCACGATATTGCCACGGTATTCCCACGGTATGCCTACGCTATACCCACGCAACAGGCTCGTTAAAAGAACCTAAGCTATTGCCACGGTATGCCCACGCTATACCCACGCAACAGGCTCGTAAAAAGAACCTACGCTATTGCCACGGTAAGCCCATGCTATACCCACGCAACAGGCTCGTAAAAAGTACCTACGCTATTGCCACGGTATGCCCACGCTATACCCACGCAACAGGCACGTAATAAAGAACCCACGCTATTGCCACGCTATTGCCACGGTATTCCCACGGTATGCCTACGCTATACCCACGCAACAGGCTCGTTAAAAGAACCTAAGCTATTGCCACGGTATGCCCACGCTATACCCACGCAACAGGCTCGTAAAAAGAACCTACGCTATTGCCACGGTATGCCCACGCTATACCCACGCAACAGGCACGTAATAAAGAACCCACGCTATTGCCACGGTATTCCCACGGTATGCCTACGCTATACCCACGCAACAGGCTCGTTAAAAGAACCTAAGCTATTGCCACGGTATGCCCATGCTATACCCACGCAACAGGCTCGTAAAAAGTACCTACGCTATTGCCACGGTATGCCCACGCTATACCCACGCAACAGGCACGTAATAAAGAACCCACGCTATTGCCACGCTATTGCCACGGTATTCCCACGGTATGCCTACGCTATACCCACGCAACAGGCTCGTTAAAAGAACCTAAGCTATTGCCACGGTATGCCCACGCTATACCCACGCAACAGGCTCGTAAAAAGAACCTACGCTATTGCCACGGTATGCCCACGCTATACCCACGCAACAGGCACGTAGTAAAGAACCCACGCTATTGCCACGGTATGCCTACGCTATACTCACGCAACAAGCTCGTTAAAAGAACCTAAGCTATTGCCACGGTATGCCCACGGCATGCCCACGCTATACCCACGCAACAGGCTCGTAAAAAGAACCTACGCTATTGCCACGGTATGCCCACGCTATACCCACGCAACAGGCTCGTAAAAAGAACCTACGCTATTGCCACGGTATGCCCACGCTATACCCACGCAACAGGCACGTAATAAAGAACCCACGCTATTGCCACGCTATTGCCACGGTATGCCTACGCTATACTCACGCAACAAGCTCGTTAAAAGAACCTAAGCTATTGCCACGGTATGCCCACGGTATTCCCACGCTATACCCACGCAACAAACACGTAATAAAGAATCTACGCAATTGCCGCGGTATTCCCACGGTATGCCTACGCTATACCCACGCAACAGGCTCGTTAAAAGAACCTAAGCTATTGCCACGGTATGCCCACGCTATACCCACGCAACAGGCTCGTAAAAAGAACCTACGCTATTGCCACGGTATGCCCACGCTATACCCACGCAACAGGCTCGTAAAAAGAACCTACGCTATTGCCACGGTATGCCCACGCTATACCCACGCAACAGGCACGTAATAAAGAACCCACGCTATTGCCGCGGTATGCCTACGCTATACCCACGCAACAAGCTCGTTAAAAGAACCTAAGCTATTGCCACGGTATGCCCACGCTATACCCACGCAACAGGCTCGTAAAAAGAACCTACGCTATTGCCACGGTAAGCCCATGCTATACCCACGCAACAGGCTCGTAAAAAGAACCTACGCTATTGCCACGGTATGCCCACGCTATACCCACGCAACAGGCACGTAATAAAGAACCCACGCTATTGCCACGCTATTGCCACGGTATTCCCACGGTATGCCTACGCTATACCCACGCAACAGGCTCGTTAAAAGAACCTAAGCTATTGCCACGGTATGCCCACGCTATACCCACGCAACAGGCTCGTAAAAAGAACCTACGCTATTGCCACGGTATGCCCACGCTATACCCACGCAACAGGCACGTAATAAAGAACCCACGCTATTGCCACGGTATTCCCACGGTATGCCTACGCTATACCCACGCAACAGGCTCGTTAAAAGAACCTAAGCTAATGCCACGGTATGCCCACGCTATACCCACGCAACAGGCTCGTAAAAAGAACCTACGCTATTGCCACGGTATGCCCACGCTATACCCACGCAACAGGCACGTAGTAAAGAACCCACGCTATTGCCACGGTATGCCTACGCTATACTCACGCAACAAGCTCGTTAAAAGAACCTAAGCTATTGCCACGGTATGCCCACGGCATGCCCACGCTATACCCACGCAACAGGCTCGTAAAAAGAACCTACGCTATTGCCACGGTATGCCCACGCTATACCCACGCAACAGGCTCGTAAAAAGAACCTACGCTATTGCCACGGTATGCCCACGCTATACCCACGCAACAGGCACGTAATAAAGAACCCACGCTATTGCCACGCTATTGCCACGGTATGCCTACGCTATACTCACGCAACAAGCTCGTTAAAAGAACCTAAGCTATTGCCACGGTATGCCCACGGTATTCCCACGCTATACCCACGCAACAAACACGTAATAAAGAATCTACGCTATTGCCACGGTATGCCCACGGTATGCCCACGCTATACCCACGCAACAAGCTCGTTAAAAGAACCTAAGCTATTGCCACGGTATGCCCACGCTATACCCACGCAACAGGCTCGTAAAAAGAACCTACGCTATTGCCACGGTATGCCCACGCTATACCCACGCAACAGGCACGTAGTAAAGAACCCACGCTATTGCCACGCTATTGCCACGGTATTCCCACGGTATGCCTACGCTCTACCCACGCAACAGGCTCGTTAAAAGAACCTAAGCTATTGCCACGGTATGCCCACGCTATACCCACGCAACAGGCTCGTAAAAAGAACCTACGCTATTGCCACGGTATGCCCACGCTATACCCACGCAACAGGCACGTAATAAAGAACCCACGCTATTGCCACGCTATTGCCACGGTATTCCCACGGTATGCCTACGCTATACTCACGCAACAAGCTCGTTAAAAGAACCTACGCTATTGCCACGGTATGCCCACGCTATACCCACGCAACAGGCACGTAATAAAGAACCCACGCTATTGCCACGCTATTGCCACGGTATTCCCACGGTATGCCTACGCTATACCCACGCAACAGGCTCGTGAAAAGAACCTAAGCTATTGCCACGGTATGCCCGCGCTATACCCACGCAACAGGCTCGTAAAAAGAACCTACGCTATTGCCACGGTATGCCCACGCAACAGGCACGTAATAAAGAACCCACGCTATTGCCACGCTATTGCCACGGTATGCCCACGGTATGCCCACGCTATACCCACGCAACAAGCTCGTTAAATGAACCTAAGCTATTGCCACGGTATGCCCACGCTATACCCACGCAACAAACACGTAATAAGGAACCCATGATATTGCCACGCTATTGCCACGGTATTCCCACGGTATGCCTACGCTATACCCACGCAACAGGCTCGTTAAAAGAACCTAAGCTATTGCCACGTTATGCCCACGGTATGCCCAAGCTATACCCACCCAAAAGGTTCGTAAAAAGAACCTAAGCTATTGCCACGGTATGCCCACGCAACAAACACGTAATAAAGAACCTACGCTATTGCCACGGTATGCCCACGCTATACCCACGCAACAAACACGTAATAAAGAACCTACGCTATTGCCGCGGTATGCCCATGCTATACCCACGCAACAGGCTCGTTAAAAGAACCTAAGCTATTGCCACGGTATGCCCACGGCATGCCCACGCTATACCCACGCAACAGGCTCGTAAAAAGAACCTACGCTATTGCCACGGTATGCCCACGCTATACCCACGCAACAGGCTCGTAAAAAGAACCTACGCTATTGCCACGGTATGCCCACGCTATACCCACGCAACAGGCACGTAATAAAGAACCCACGCTATTGCCACGCTATTGCCACGGTATGCCTACGCTATACTCACGCAACAAGCTCGTTAAAAGAACCTAAGCTATTGCCACGGTATGCCCACGGTATTCCCACGCTATACCCACGCAACAGGCTCGTAAAAAGAACCTAAGCTATTGCCACGGTATGCCCACGCTATACCCTCGCAACAGGCACGTAATAAAGAACCTACGCTATTGCCGCGGTATGCCCACGCTATAACCACGCAACAAACACGTAATAAAGAATCTACGCTATTGCCACGGTATGCCCACGCTATAACCACGCAACAAACACGTAATAAAGAATCTACGCTATTGCCGCGGTATGCCCACGCTATAACCACGCAACAAACACGTAATAAAGAATCTACGCTATTGCCGCGGTATGCCCACGCTATAACCACGCAACAAACACGTAATAAAGAACCTACGCTATTGCCGCGGTATGCCCATGCTATACCCACGCAACTAGCTCGTTAAAAGAACCTAAGCTATTGCCACGGTATGCCAACGGTATTCCCACGCTATAGCCACGCAACAAACACGTAATAAAGAATCTACGCTATTGCCGCGGTATGCCCACGCTATAACCACGCAACAAACACGTAATAAAGAATCTACGCTATTGCCACGGTATGCCCACGCTATACCCACGCAACAAGCTCGTTAAAAGAACCTAAGCTATTGCCACGGTATGCCCACGGTATTCCCACGCTATACCCACGCAACAAACACGTAATAAAGAATCTACGCTATTGCCGCGGTATGCCCACGCTATAACCACGCAACAAACACGTAATAAAGAATCTACGCTATTGCCACGGTATGCCCACGCTATAACCACGCAACAAACACGTAATAAAGAATCTACGCTATTGCCACTGTATGCCCACGCTATACCCACGCAACAAACACGTAATAAAGAATCTACGCTATTGCCGCGGTATGCCCACGCTATAACCACGCAACAAACACCTAATAAAGAATCTACGCTATTGCCGCGGTATGCCCACGCTATAACCACGCAACAAACACGTAATAAAGAATCTACGCTATTGCCACGGTATGCCCACGCTATACCCACGCAACAAGCTCGTTAAAAGAACCTAAGCTATTGCCACGGTATGCCCACGGTATTCCCACGCTATACCCACGCAACAAACACGTAATAAAGAATCTACGCTATTGCCGCGGTATGCCCACGCTATAACCACGCAACAAACACGTAATAAAGAATCTACGCTATTGCCACGGTATGCCCACGCTATAACCACGCAACAAACACGTAATAAAGAATCTACGCTATTGCCACTGTATGCCCACGCTATACCCACGCAACAAACACGTAATAAAGAATCTACGCTATTGCCGCGGTATGCCCACGGTATGCCCACGCAACAAACACGTAATAAAGAACCTACGCTATTGCCGCGGTATGCCCATGCTATACCCACGCAACAGGCTCGTTAAAAGAACCTAAGCTATTGCCACGGTATGCCCACGGCATGCCCACGCTATACCCACGCAACAGGCTCGTAAAAAGAACCTACGCTATTGCCACGGTATGCCCACGCTATACCCACGCAACAGGCTCGTAAAAAGAACCTACGCTATTGCCACGGTATGCCCACGCTATACCCACGCAACAGGCACGTAATAAAGAACCCACGCTATTGCCACGCTATTGCCACGGTATGCCTACGCTATACTCACGCAACAAGCTCGTTAAAAGAACCTAAGCTATTGCCACGGTATGCCCACGGTATTCCCACGCTATACCCACGCAACAGGCTCGTAAAAAGAACCTAAGCTATTGCCACGGTATGCCCACGCTATACCCTCGCAACAGGCACGTAATAAAGAACCTACGCTATTGCCGCGGTATGCCCACGCTATAACCACGCAACAAACACGTAATAAAGAATCTACGCTATTGCCACGGTATGCCCACGCTATAACCACGCAACAAACACGTAATAAAGAATCTACGCTATTGCCGCGGTATGCCCACGCTATAACCACGCAACAAACACGTAATAAAGAATCTACGCTATTGCCGCGGTATGCCCACGCTATAACCACGCAACAAACACGTAATAAAGAACCTACGCTATTGCCGCGGTATGCCCATGCTATACCCACGCAACTAGCTCGTTAAAAGAACCTAAGCTATTGCCACGGTATGCCCACGGTATTCCCACGCTATAGCCACGCAACAAACACGTAATAAAGAATCTACGCTATTGCCGCGGTATGCCCACGCTATAACCACGCAACAAACACGTAATAAAGAATCTACGCTATTGCCACGGTATGCCCACGCTATACCCACGCAACAAGCTCGTTAAAAGAACCTAAGCTATTGCCACGGTATGCCCACGGTATTCCCACGCTATACCCACGCAACAAACACGTAATAAAGAATCTACGCTATTGCCGCGGTATGCCCACGCTATAACCACGCAACAAACACGTAATAAAGAATCTACGCTATTGCCACGGTATGCCCACGCTATAACCACGCAACAAACACGTAATAAAGAATCTACGCTATTGCCACTGTATGCCCACGCTATACCCACGCAACAAACACGTAATAAAGAATCTACGCTATTGCCGCGGTATGCCCACGCTATAACCACGCAACAAACACGTAATAAAGAATCTACGCTATTGCCGCGGTATGCCCACGCTATAACCACGCAACAAACACGTAATAAAGAACCTACGCTATTGCCGCGGTATGCCCATGCTATACCCACGCAACAAGCTCGTTAAAAGAACCTAAGCTATTGCCACGGTATGCCCACGGTATTCCCACGCTATAGCCACGCAACAAACACGTAATAAAGAATCTACGCTATTGCCGCGGTATGCCCACGCTATAACCACGCAACAAACACGTAATAAAGAATCTACGCTATTGCCACGGTATGCCCACGCTATACCCACGCAACAAGCTTGTTAAAAGAACCTAAGCTATTGCCACGGTATGCCCACGGTATTCCCACGCTATACCCACGCAACAAACACGTAATAAAGAATCTACGCTATTGCCGCGGTATGCCCACGCTATAACCACGCAACAAACACGTAATAAAGAATCTACGCTATTGCCACGGTATGCCCACGCTATAACCACGCAACAAACACGTAATAAAGAATCTACGCTATTGCCACTGTATGCCCACGCTATACCCACGCAACAGGCACGTAATAAAGAACCTACGCTATTGCCACGGTATGCCCACGCTATACCCACGCAACAGGCTCGTAAAAAGAACCTTAGCTATTGCCACGGTATGCCCACGGTATGCCCACGCTATACCCACGCAACAGGCACGTATGAAAGAACCTGCTCCTTTGCCACGGTATGCTCACGTTATATCCACGATATAGCCACGCAATTGCTACGTTATACCACTGGTACTCTAAGATCGGTGCTATTGCCGTGGTATCTTAACGCAACACTGATGTCATACCATTTGTACTTGAACGACCACAATGTAGAAGCATCACTTATGCTTTGTTTACTGTATAACAACGCATTTTAATGCATACTGTAAAAATAGATAGTTTTATAAATTTTTTTAAATAATATAACACATTTTTTTCCATATATTTATTTTCTTTAATGAATTTATAACGTAAATGATAATATATATAAATTTAAATTCTATTTAACTTTTTAATTTTTTTTTTTTGGATTGCGAAGCGTTCGGCATTGATTGTTTATTATTTCAATGTATTTTTGGTGCTCAAGACCTTGGGTGTTATTCTGAATGTACCCTATATTTAAAATTTTTATAAATATTTAGTAAATGATTGAGCCTTGGTGAATTATATTAATTAAATTCGGAAGGAATTTTGATTTAGAACAAAGTATTTTAACCATATTTAGTACAGTATGATAAAAGAAATGATAACTATTGACAAATTATTCTTTATTTAATTTATTTGCGGTTGAATTATGTTAAATAGAACTATAATAATTACACTATTGTCAGTTTTTGAAAATTGAAATTTTGGACGAATTTTTAAAAATGTATCAAATTCGTTTAAAAGCCGTTACTCGGAGGTTATTGGGGTAGCTGATTACGAATTCAATGTCAGTTTTTCAAAATTGAAAATGGTGGATCTAGTATGGGTGATAAATTTGTTGAAAATTCAACTAATCTACTTTAAATTCACTACTTCATGGTCACTGATTACACACCTTTTGTCAGCGACCTCAAAAAACGACGGACTAACAAGTTTCAAATAAATTTCTTGAGTTTTTAAAAATTCATCCATCTTAGTAAGTTCTTTATATAAAATTTCAAAAAAACTGATATCTGATTCGTAATCAGTGACCCCAAAAACCCTTATGCAACGAGGTTTAAGTAAATCTTATATTTTCTTATCAGTAAAATTTTGTATTTTGATAATGAACCACAAAATATGGCCACTATTTTAAAATTTTTATACGATTATGAAAAACGGATAACGCTATTGAATTCAGCGTACCCAAAGAAGGTTAATACACCATATGCCCAGATTGTTCCAAAAAATACCCTTTTCGAGAACAGAGTTATTTAATGTGCACATTAATTATTCCTGTAAGTATAATCTCTTATAATTCTTCCACTAATCAACTAAAAATTGAATAATATAGCAGTGTTTATTTTTTTATGATAATGTACTAATTATTTGCAATATTTTGCTTCAAATCAAACTTGAACAAAACTTGTTCAAAGTGGCTCACGTGGAAAGATTCCTATTAAAGTGCTCCTGGGAAATTTCCGACTAAATGCCGTTTAGAATTCCGGCTGAAATTTCCATGAGCACTTTTCTAGGATTCTTTCCACGTGAGGGCTCAAAGATTGATGGAACTGATTCGCTAGGGAGAGAATTTTAATAAATTGATAGCAAAAATTGTTTTACTATATACTGCTCTTCTTATATCTTGAGGTATTGGAATTCTAGGATCTTTTCTTCTTGGGTCCCCAATTGCTGACATGAGCTTTAATTCCTCCCTACCAATTAAAGCCAGCATCAATTTTCGAACTATTTCTGCCGGATGTTGTTGGTAGCGCGTAAATTCCATTTCGACTTGGGGGTCAATAAAAATTTCATTATTTATTATTTTAATCATTGGTGCATCGTCATGTTCAACCTGTTTTCAAAAGGAAATTATTAAAATCTATTGTGATATATATGTCTAAAATAGTAAGGAAGACAATGAGAGACTGTGAAAGAAATAGTGACAGAGATTATAAGATACGGACGAAAGAAGGAAAACGAGAGAATAATATTATACAGACTGACCGTACGACATACATACGGATTTAAAACACTGGCATTGGTAAAAATTACTACAATTATTTAGTTGAAAATTAGTAGATAAAAGTACTATATTCAGAATGATTTTTATTTAACTTATACAGTTAGTACACTGTAAAAAAGTTAGGGAGTTAACAGCACCGAGAGTTAAATTTTTCGAGTTAAAAATCAACTGGAAAAGGAAGTTAATAATTAAACTCCTTAATAAAACTCTCTAAGCATAAAATTAACTCGATCGCATCTACTCTAAAAGAATAGGACTTTTATAGCATCTTCTAGGGAGTTGAAATTAACCCTTTTTTTACAGTGTAGTACTAAATTTAAATAGTTTATTTTATCTAGTTAAAATTACTAACTTTGTTAATACTAATATTAATAATAATAAATTTAAAATCTCTTTTGTAGTTAAATTTACTACATAAATAGTAGTTATGATTTTTACTATTAGTCTGTTTGTGAAATAGTCTTTTATACTACAGTTTGTTAAATAGAGACTCCTGGAATAAGGAAAAATAGTTAAAATAAAGTCAAATTTAACAGACATTTTTCTGGATAAATCAATAATAATAAAACGAACAACTAACCGAAATGTTTCCTGAATGTTGTGCAGGTGTTGCAATATCTCCCTGACAGGATGCAACTTCTGTAGTAACTATATATGAAAGTGTTATATCTTAAATCCAATTATATTTAAAATTGAGTTAATTAAAAATTGTGTAAATTAAAATTCAAAGAATATTAAACTTTAATAAATTAATATTTGAATAAATTAACATCGCCATAATTCGAAACTTAAATCAATGAAAATATTAAATCGAATAATTTAAAATTTAAATCAATTAAAATTTAAATAAATTAAAGTACGGATAATTTGAAACTTACATTAAAAGAACTTTAAATAAATTAAAATAGGATAACTTAAAATTTAAATTTGGATAATTTTTAAACTTAAATCATAGAAAATGTTTTTAATTTAAAATTCAGATATGTAATATTTGTGGTTAGTGTGCTAGACTGCGATGCGTTAGGTTGCGAGTTCGATTTCCGCAAGCTTTAGAAATTTTCAAATGTTTAAAAAATTACGCTTAACACCACAAAACATTTTTTAATATGTTCTTGTAGAATACAAAGAATGTAGCAAAGGTGAATCTACGGCTAACAGATATATTGAATCTACTATTTATAATTATTTAAAACTAACATAGGATATAATTGAAAATTATACTTGCGCGGCAAGCTTGAAACAATAATTTGTTAAAAAAAATTTACTTGACACAAGTTTGCTGCGATTATGTCGCAAGCTTATGTGCTGATTAGAAAATTTGAATATTTAATTAAAAATAGGATCAGAAAAGCGATTTTTGGAAATTATCCGTTTATAAAATGTCTAGAATTAAAAATTTTCAATGAAGATTTTTTTCGAAGTCAAGAATTAATATTTAATAGCCAGCGTCCCCACCCGCCCGTAGCAAGAATACGATTTTTGAAAAATCCTCGTTTAAAAAATGTGTAACTTTTAAAAATTTTCATGAAATAATTTTTTCGTAGTTAGGAATTGTTGCTAGGATGTTACTTTTTAAGAAAAAAATTAATCAGATTTTTTTTATTAATATTTAATAGCCAACGTTCCCACCCGCCCGTAGGTGAAAGCGATTTTTAGAAATATGTCGTTTAAAAAATGTCTAGAAATAAAAATTGTTAATCAAAAAATTTATTCAAATTCAGGAATTGATGCTAGGATGTTACTATGTAAAAAGAAAATTTAACTGATTTTTTTTGTTATAATTAATAATCAGCAGTCTTACTGACAGTTACAGAAACATAATTTTTTGAAATTTTATTGTTTAAAAAAGCGATCATTAAGAGTAATAATTAATACAATTGTAAAAAAACAATTTAAATAATACTAAAATTTATTAAACATATATTTTAATAACTATTTAAAAGATTCTTGTAATGTCTGGCAGGGGCGGGTCGCTAGCTTCACCAACCCAATATTGAATTTACATCAATTTAATTTTAATTAAATTAAAATAAAAATAATGTAAAATTTAAAACATTTAAAATTTGAATAAAATAGAATTCTTTAATTTCAAAGTTAAATCAATCAATATTTGCATTAATTCAAATTAATGAATTTCAGTTCAAATAAATTAAAATTGTGATTATTCGAAACAAAATAAAATTACCACTTTCCACACTTGGAGAATCTTGTCCCAAGACAATACCATGAGAGTTAACGGATAACCCTTCTAACCATTCTTTGGAATCTATTAAATAAAGTTTAAACTATAAAATAATTTTTTTTGAGCTTCTAAAAAAGTTGAATTTTCCTTTTAATGTACATATTTAATTAAATTTATACATTTTTATTGTATTATTTATTTATATATTTAAAGTTTGAATAAAAGTAAAAAAATAAAAATAATTTTATTTATTAATATAATTTAATAAAAATAAATTTCATATAGATTACTATATGAAATTTATTTCATATAATCAAACCAGGACTTACCATTTATTGCGATAATATTGACATTGTATATTTTACTGCACCACGAAACATTTGCGGAATTTCCCTTTTTTTTAAGTATTTCTTTACTCTGGACAACACTTAAACTTTTGTCCTTTGTCCATTGCACTAAGGCATACATTTAAAAACTTTATTTTTTGATTTAATAGAAATACTATTAATACAATTGTCACCAAAATCTAAATATAAAAATATTTTTTATTTTCAGAAACGTCAAAATGTTAACTGTTTTTATTGGAAAAATGTTTATCATTTGTTTAACAATTATTTTTAATTAAAACACATATTATAAAATTTCCAAAAAAATATTGAATATTATTATTTTTTTAATGACAATGAACAACAGATAAACATTGAGTGCTGTACAAAAAAAAGAAATATTATAAAGAAATGGAAATTACATAAAAATTTAGTTTTTGAGTGAAATGTGCAAGACAAATATCTCCAAAATTAATGGAAAAAAATATGCAAAAAAGTTTCAAAGCATGTATAGATATCTGACAAAACATTGAATTTCTTGAAATAATATAATATCTTCTTCATTTTATTTATTAATTTTTTTAGTTGAATTCATCACTACAATCATAAATAAATAATTTTAAGTCATTAAAAAATAATAAATTAAATTTTTTAACTAAAGTATTGTTTAAATTAAATAATAAAGAAAAATTATTTACAAAATTTATTTAATTTAAAAAATATTTGTTTGTTTAATAAATATGTGAAACTTAACTTAACATAATTCTAATAATACTATATAATGTAAGAAAATTATAATAAAAATATAATGTAATAGTCATATGAGGATAAGTTTGATTTCATAATTTTCTCTGCAATGTCAGCTTTCAAAAATATATAATTAGTCATTAAATAGAAATTTGAATGAAAAACAGTTCTAATAAATATTTAATTGATAAAAATCAAGTAACCGATTATTTAAATTAAAGAAATCTTTTTTTTTAGTATTTATAAAAAAAATTCATTAGAATAGGTGATTAAGTTCAAATTATTAAATTTTTTTCTTTTTTATAGAAGAAAAAATATTTTTAAATATAAAACAAGTGCGAGTTACACTCGCATTGAAATCGAGGGTTCCGTACCTCGACTTAATGAAAAACTCCACTTTTTCAAAAAATTTTATTTTTCGAAAATAAACTTTATTAAAACAACTTTCTGTCATTTTTGTTAAATTTTTTCTATAATTTACGCGTAAAAATAAATAAATTTAAGCCATTTAGATAAAATTTTCTTCGCTTTTGGGAGAAAATTCACAATTTTTTTTTTAAATTATCAGTTTTTCCATGACGACGCCATGCAAATCAACTCCTATCGTGCTCGTTATACTTTTTGTAATCTACACCTAAAAATAAGTAAAAGTATATAAATTTGAATCCCTTTAGATAAAATTGTCTTCTTTTTTAATGGAAAAATCCATCATTTTTTATAAAATTATCAGTTTTCCTTATAAACATTATGATCATCAACTCCAATCGTGCATGCTATATTTTTCCTGTAATCTACAAGCAAAATTACATATTTGAACCTAATTTTATCCCTCCAGATAACTTCGTGTGGCCGCTGGGAGGGGGGGGGGGTACATGATTTTTTGCAAAACGATATAAAATAAACGTTTAAATTTTTTTTTAATTTTGACATAAAAAATTTATAAATATATACGATAGATGACCAATAACTATATTTTTATTAACCTTTTTTTGAATTTTTTTGTACATATGATTCATCTGATACAGTATGATGTCACGTTGTCCTGTTAGTTGCTATAGCAACTAACTCATTTGTTTTTTTGTTTTTCGTCAAAATATCAGTAGCCATATATGACATTAAATCGTTGAAGTCGTTCACCATTCGGTGTTTTACAATTGTATTCGTTTTCTCTTTACTTTATTCATATTTTTCTTTGTTTGTGTTATGCGTCTTGATCGTCTTTAACAATGTACACCGGCGAGCAGTACGCAGAGATGATTCTGCTGTACGGTGCAAATAATTATAACGGAAGAGCTGCTGCTCGAGATTTTATCGAGAGGCACCCCGATTGGCCACGACCGACGGCAAAGGTCGTCCTAGATGCAGTACGTCGGTTGCAAAGAACAGGAAGTGCAATGCCAAATCATAGGGAAGCAGGTCGTCCTCGGAACGTCGTCAACGCAGAAAATCGCGAGAGAATTCTTCAGTTGGTCGAAGAAAACCCAGAAGCTGGAATCAGAGGAATGAGCCGTCAACTTAATTTAAGTTATTACGCTGTGCAGAGGACCTTGAAATTAGAGAGATGGCACGCGTACCACCTAACGCGTGTACAAGAATTAAGGCCAGGAGATGCTGCACACCGCTTAAGATTTTGCAATTGGATACTGCAACAGCACCAACTTGACAACACCTTTCTCTCAAGAATCCTATTTACGGATGAATCGAGGTTCGGGAATGATGGAATCTGGAATTTTCGAAACTTCCATTTTTGGGCTCCAGTGAACCCTTTTTTAACCTCTATAAGAGGCTTCCAAACTCGATTTGGAATAAATCTTTGGGCCGGAATGATCGGCAACCGTTTGGTAATAATTTAACTTAATTATAATTTATAATTATACATTAATATTATTTTATAAATTTTCAAAAATTATAATCATAAAGTAATCCTAGTTTTTGTTTATTTTTAAATTTATTGTTTCGCTCCAATTCTTATTATCTTTTATTTGAATAAGTAATTAAAAAAAATTAATTAATTTATATTTTCTTTTAACTTTATAAAAATTTAATGTTTTCTGTTCCTCTTTCTCAATGTTTTTTTAATTACCTTTATGAAATTCCAAATTACTCAATTTTTTTTTTCATTTTATTTATTTTTCAATTAATTAATTAATTTATTATTTATTTATTTTTACGCCTATGAAACATAAAACATTCCATTCACTACATTGTAAACCACATGAGCAATGATTTTTAATCCTTGGAGCACACACAGGGTCAGTGTAATCCTACTTTTTAGTTTAACCTTAAATTCAGTCATTTATCGCCTAGATGTCGTCAAAAAATAAAAATCACCACCATTAACTTACAAAATATGCCCTTTTTACAAACTACAATATAGAATTTATTTTTGTTTTATTATACCACTATTCGAGAACAAAAAAGTAATATGTTAGCTAAAAATATTTTTAAAAATTTATGTCGATGTAATGAGTAATTTTTAAATGATAGAATTTTTAAAAATGAACATAGGATCAATCCATTAATTTTTTAATTAGGCATCTATTCATTGCTTTTTTTAATTTCTTAAATTTTTTATTTTCTTTATTTTTTCTAATATACTTATATTTATAACAATGAAGAAAAACTTGAATAAAAATAAATTATTTAATTAAAAAAATTTGGTATCTTTTTCCAAAATTATCAATAATTGATATTTTCAGATTGGTCCCTATAATTACCAAGGGATTCTGACAGGACGCAGATATAGGTTAAGGATGCTGCGGAGATTGATACCCCGTCTGCGAAGAGCAGGATTCACTAATCGTGAAATTCGGATGATTTGGTTTCAGCACGATAACGCGCCGCCACATACACATCACCAAAATCAGCGCTGGCTCCGCCGAAGATTCCGCAATCGCTTCATAGGGCGTGGAAGCAGAGTAGCGTGGCCTCCACGTTCCCCTGATTTAAATCCCCTAGATTATTTTTTCTGGGGGAAAATAAAAAGTGCAATATACAGACATCCTGTTCAAAATGTAGAAGAACTGATGGGCAGAATCACGGACGCTGTTGCAGAGGTCACTCCTGAAATGCTGCAAACCAGCATCAATGATTTAATTCGAAGAGCAAACTTGTGTGTCGAACAAGAAGGAGGGCATTTCGAACACCTTCTAACATAATAACGCATTGGAGCGAAAATTAAACTAATTAATGAGCATTTTTAATAACTTTTAATAGAATTTTATTCTTATTTTCTTATAACATTAAAACTTTTTTTATTGCAAATTGAGTTCACATAAAAATAATTTTCAAATTTTCTGCTCTAAATAAAAAAGTTCGTTTTTACTTGCATAACAATTTTTTACAGTTGTTACACATTTTTGTTTACATTACACAAAAAAGTTTTTTGCAAATGTTTTAATAAAAATTTCGTAAATTCAAAAATTTTCAATTTTTTTTTATGTGTAAATATTTTTATTACATTATAAATTTGCGTGATTTTTTTCTAATTAATTTAAAACTAATTAACAACAAATATCAATAGTAAAAACTGAATTTATTTTAAGCATGATTATTTAATTCAATTATTTTTAAGAAGATGCAAAAAACATCTTTGCCCTGTATGGCGGAGCAGCGACGCTTTTGCTTATATTTTTTAAATGAAGAAAATTATACATCTGTTAAAATTATACAAAATTACAATAATTGGCCGTATATCTTTGAAATAGTACATTTTTCAAAGAATTTTAGTTATTTTATAAAAAATAATCATTACTTTTGTTTTTAACATTTAAATTGTAATAGATTAGTGATAAGGAAGTTATTTTAAAAAACGCCTTTGCTCCGCTCTTCCCTATATACGTTTTTAACCCTTTAATAGTGGAGTTTTTAGATTTTATTTTAAGAATATAATGTATATTAGATCATACGAATCTGGTCTCCAAAAACTTTCTAGCAACTAGTTTTATGGAAATCTTGTCAATTTTACAAATTTTGAGTCGCCATATTGAATTCGCCCTTTTTAATTGGTAAAATTTGAAATTATATTCATAACCAGTGACCCCGAAAACTCCCGAGTAACAAGTTTCAGACGAATCTGTTCAATTTTAAGAAAATTTGTTTGATATATTGGATCCAGCACGCGAAAGCATTCCAGTAACAAATTTCAGGCGAATTTGATCAATATTAAAATTTTTTTTTCTTTCTTTAAAATTATTTTAACAGACACATTAAATTTACCTTTTCGAATTTCTGTTATTTTTTTCCAAAGTATACTATATTTTTAGGCATATGTTATAGTGAAGACGAGAAAAAAAATATCCTAAAATTTATAGCTCTTTTACAATTTTGTTATTATTCTACTTTGTGATGGGTACTTGTTGCTCTGATCCTCCCTTTTTAAATGAATTATTACTCGAGTTGATCTGTTTAGTTTTAAAAAGGTTATAATGTTTTAAAGTTGGTAGGATATATTTGTCATATTGAATTACATTCTTTTAATATTACAGCAAAATTAAAAAAGGTTTTAAATATATTTTTTTTCATAATTTTCACATTTAAATTAACTGTTTATTTGATTCAAATATTTTATATTTGCTTTCATAAAATAATTTATTAGTATTAAATACTGCGTTACTTGTATTAAATAATTTATTTTACTTGAAGCAATAAAGTAAATTTATTGTGTCAAATAATTTTTATTTGTATCAAAAAAACAAATATTTGAGTGAAATGAATAAATAACTATTTTTGTTTTAAATAAACAATTATTTGATAGAAATATTTATTTATTTAAAATTTTGAAATCAAAAATTTTTTGAAATCAAAATATGAATTGTTTTAAATAATTAATTATTTGTATTAAATAAATTTTTTATTACATTCAATCAATAATTTACTTGAACTAAATACGATTTATTTGCTTCAAATATAAGTGTGATTCATATAATTCAAGTTATTTGAATCAAATACATATAATTTCTGTATCCAAATAAATTTTTTTTGAAATTATTGGTAAATATTTTTCAAATAATTTGAATTACTTGAATTATAAACTTTCGAATCTCATTTTTCTGTCAGGTATATTCTTATATTCTTTAGAAAAATAATTATTTACAGAAAACTGAAATTCAAATTTTTTTTAATTCGGAGCCAACGATTTCAAGTTCAAACAAATTTTAACTGGTTTTTTTATTTTGAACCGTAATTCCTATTCATATAATATCTATTTTGAAAATTTTGACGTTGTCTGTCCTTTAAAACTTTTATTCTAATCCTATTGTCATTTGTTTTGTTAAATGTCAAAACTGATTGTGTTTTAATTTTTCAAAATGCCTTGGGCGTATATAAAATATACAAGAGCATGTCCGCACCATAATAGCAGTAAAAACTATTTAGTGCCATTGTCGAATATTCAACTGGATGAAAATTGGACTTATGATCCGAAAAAAGAATATTTGGCAAAATGTGTAAAAGACGAAAAAAAGTGGTGCTATGCAGTCGTTGGATGCATAGATAAAGGAAGTAAGTAATATTATTTATATTCAGGAGTTTGCAACTACTGTAAACTTAATACTTATTTGTATCAAATAATTATTATTTAAGTTAACTAAGCGATAATCCTTATTGCGTTAAAAAATTTGTATAATAAACTATAAAAATTACAAAAAATTATAAGTGTCAAAACATTTTGTTAAAGATATTATAAAATTATTTATTATACTTAATAAATTTCATTTTTATTATTTATTTATTCATAATTATTATAAATTTATAGATGATTCACAGTCAATACACAGGGTAATGAAATCTAGATTAAAATTTCCTCCTCCAACACAAATAAAAAATTCTAGCTTCTCAAGCGAAGAGGAGGAGAGTGAAAATGAACAGGTTAGTATTCAATCATCTAATACTAAAAAAATAAAACCTTAAAAATTAAATAATTTTTTAAAAAATATTAAATATTTTCTCCTAAATCTATTCACAAAAAGAAACACAATTCCCTCTAAAAATTTTTATTACCAATTTTTCTGCAGTTCTTAACAATTTTTTCTATCTTTACTAAAAAAATAATATTTAATACTTATTCAGGGATCACAGTATTAGGTAAATTTAAAACTTAATCGAATAAAAATTTAGACAAAAAAACTCAATAAATTTGAAAATTAAATCAATTAAAATTCAATTTTAATATTAAATTAATTAAATTTGGATAAACTGAAATTTTAAACTTAAATTGATTAAACTTCAATGGACAGAAATTCGCACAATTTTAAAATTAAGGGTACTTAGCCCCGTAGTATAACCTCAAACTAAAAAATTTTTTTTTTATAGAACTTAAAATATATTTAAAATTTATTACACTAAATTTTAAAAGAATTAATTATACAATTTATAAAAAAAAATTTGATTTGAAATTTATTTCCAAATAATAATTATTTAATATTTTTCGTTTTTTTAAAGTTATCTAACAATCGTAATTTTTAGTAAATTTTGTTAGACAACAGCTCTTCTTTCTATTTAAAAGATGTAAATATCTTCTTACCTGTGAACTCTGTTTTTGTGAAATCTTTAATTTTTGTGTAGTTGGCAAATAATAATAATAATAATAATTAAATGATTAAAATTTTTCAGTTTTTACCAGAAAAAGAAAAGCAAAATGACAGGCTTACAAAATTAAGAAAGTCTTTTCTACAACCGAAGCCGAAGAGGAAGTATCGAAAGGAAGATGATGATGCTAAGGATAATGATTATAATTTTAAAGATGACAACGACTTAGCTGCTGTTAAATCTTTAAAAAAAAAATTTTTTTAATAAAATAATGAAATTTTCACTTGAAAAATAAATTTTTAAATACAATAAATATTTATCACAGCATTACTGTTTAAATTACTTCTTTCTTAGATTAAACATTAAACCCGTTAATTTTTTTAATAATCTTATATCTTTTTAATTTTTCAATAGTCTATACCTTTAAAAATAAACTTTCTTTCAAATTATTGATTTTGAAATTTATAACTATAATATCAAACCTTTAATATTTAACCTGTTTTTGAAAAAAAAATTTAGTTAGTTTTTGCAAATTTTTTTAAAAGGCTACTTACAATCATAATTTTGAAAAAATCATTGTTTACTTTTTAAAATTTCATCAAATTACATTATGTTGAAAATTTTTTTCAGAATTTTCAAATCAATTCGAAAAAATTGACGAATTTGACCACGTAGTATATGAATGACCCTTACAGTCTGTTCTTATGGTAAAAAAAATTTAAGTCAAAGTTTTGACTAAATTTTATCAATTGTTTGTCAGAATTTTGGAATCGAAAAAAATTAGATTCAAATCAATTATAAAATTGATTTTTAAATTTTTACCCATTTTGTTCAAAACAGATAACAGGACAATAAGAAATTTTTTTTTTGGTTAAGTACCTGAATGCGCTGTCCGATGGCAGCAGCACACAAACCAACTTGAAGGAAAAGATTGATATATTGTTACTTTTTAATTAAACTTAAATTATTTAATTAATTATATAATAATAGAAAATTTAAATTATATTCAATAAAAATTTTGTGCTAATTTAATTTAGTGTTTTTTAATTGATATTTTTATTATTTAAAAAATTGTTTCACTTAATTAAGATAATAATAATTAATTAATACATTTTTATTTAATTGATATGTTTTAATTAATTAATGAATTCAAACATAATTTATCTGAACTTTAATTTTATACATTTATTAAATCAATAATTTAATTGTAATATTTTATTATTTTCAATTACGAATATTTTTTATAGAGGTTATATTTATAATTTTTTCTATATTACAGGTAAAAATGATCTTGTTTATAATTAATTATTTCAAATAATTTTACTGGTTTTATTCTTAACATATAATAGTCATAAATAAAAATTGTAAATCTTGTTTACTTTTCTTTTAAATTTCCTTTTTTCAAATTTATTGCATCTTTATTACGCCTTCTTATGTTTTTGTTATAGTTGTAACCTTTTTATTAATTCTTTCTGTCAAACGCATTACAACGCGAAGTTGGGTTATCAATATATTTGTTTGTTAAAACATGAAACTTCCTGCCGCGAAATGGCGGCTCTGTCATTGGCCAAAATAATCATTATTTTAATTACGTGTCATTTAAATTTACCTAGGTATTTCGACAAATGCAAAAAAAGGCAATCTCAAAATTTTTTATACTTTCAGAAACTTCTTAGTGTATTAGTTTTTTTCAATCACCCTGTATATATTGCCAGTGTGTTATTGAATTACTTAACCTTTAATAATAAAGTGAAATAAATAATAAAATTACAAACAAGTAAATCCTTTCTAGGATTTTAAGTGATTTCAAGAACTCAATAAATGAAAATTTAAATTATTATTATTATAATTTAAATTCAAATTAAATTTGGCGGAATTGAACTTGTCCAAATTTAAAAAGGGAGAAAGGGATTAAAATTTTGCAAGTGAAATAATCGCTGAGTGTTACAGAAAGAATTTTTGGTGTCAGAAGTGGGATGTGTTACGTAATGTAACATAAATAATATTTTATAAATTTTTATAACAAATATTAATAATTTAATTTTTATATTTTAGATTAAAATTGAATGGTGAATTTCGAAAAGGGCTCAACTCTAAATAGGCTAAGAGTCATTTTCACTATCAATTGTTATGCGAAAATGACACTTACGCTTTTTCGAGTTGAGCCCTTTTCGAAATTCACCATTCAATTATAGTTATAAAATTTTTTTTACAATTTTAAGCCTGGATTCTCATCCAATAGCTTGGGAATTGATTTTGGTTATTTTATCTTTATTGAATTTTTTTATAGAAAATTGAAAAATAAAGGGAATACATAAAATGAGAAGTAAAATTTGTTAGTCACAACTATATAAAGTGACGTTAACAAATTTTGGAATCAAAGGTTGAAATAATTTGGAATCAGATAGGTAAAAATAATACAATTTTAAAGAATAACCGCCAGCTTTAATACGGCAGTATTCTTTGGAATTGAGAAATTGTGAAAGTTTTTTAGAATGTGAAAGAAGTTTTCAAAAAGAAATAAAGTAAAGATAGTAAATATAATTTTAAAACTTACTTTTTATTTATCAAAGATAATTTTCCCTGAAGATACAAAATATATTGAATTAATCGTCCTTCCTTGATATTTTATGATTCGGTAATAATCGTAGAAAACTCACTGAACTTTTGAGAATTTGAAAATATAAAATTTGAATAAATTTAGAATTTGGAATAAATGAATAACTTTTAGAATTTTGATTTGAGTTGGTGTATACGAATTTGAATGTTGAAAATAACTTTTGAATGACTCTTTATGAGTTTCAATGTACAAATTTTAAATGTTGAAATAACGTTTTGAATGACTCTTTATGAGTTTGAATGTAGAAATTTAAGTGTTGGAATAACTTTTTTAATGACTGTAAAATTTTTGAATGCATCGCTGACTTACGCAAACATGCGTTTTTAAGGGTTTATCCCCACTCAAAATTGAGACTTTTTGTGGGTTGTCCCTTAAAGAAACAGATTTCCAAAAAGTAGGGATAAAATCTCAAAGAAGGAGAGATCTTTTATATTTTGCATCTTTTTACAATTAGATTAAATTTTTGTAATTATAAATTTCAACAATTACTAGTTTTTATTAAAATTTAATATAAATTGTTGAAAAATAACATTTTAATTATTTATTAATAATAATAATGAAATTAATTATTAAAGTTAATTGTTATTAAAAATTAATATTATTTCTAAAATATTTTATGCATTCATTCATACTATATATGTGTGTGTAAATTTTAATATAATATATATTTTCGGAACCTAGACAAATTTTATTACAAATAGAAGGAAATCTTGGGGACAGGGACTCTAGGACCTGTCGTAAGAAAAACGAAAATGAAAGGAAAAGGACCCCAGCGGTCGACTTCTGGAGAATGCACTTGTAGAGTTCCGAAAAGATTTTATGATTGTATTTTATAATTTTATTGCTTACAGATGTTTCAGTTTCTTAGATTTTTGGAAAAAGTGCATTCTGTATATGTTGACCACTAAGGTTTCACGCTTCATTATCTGCTTAAAAAAAGAAATAAGAGAAAAAACAGATACATTATGAGTCGGTGAATAAGAAGAAATAACATGATTTTTTAAATAAACAGATGTTGTTTTTTCTTAAAAAAGATAAGAAACGTGGAAAAAATTAAATATAGAGAAAAAAAATAAAGTCGGAAAAAATGACCAGATGGAACAGATGCAAATCAGCTTGTTTGGTAAAAAAAAGAATAATTCACATAATTGTTAAAAAAAAGAAGAATCAGAAGACAGCAAATTTCAGCTTATAGAATAATACATTTCGAAGAAGGAAGAAGAATCATCCTTTGAAGAATTAATAATTTAAAAAAAGGGGGAGCAGACAAACAAGGAAGAAGACAGCGAATATGTGCAAGAATCGGGGATTCCCTGCTTTTTACAGAATAAACTAATACTGGAGGGGATATTCAAAAAGAAGAAAGTGAAGTGAAGTGAATAAAAACAAGTTGTAAATTCAGATGTTCATTTCATGAACATTTTGCTTCCTCTTTACGATCAGCAAAAAAATTTGCTTCCTCATGGAGAAAGCAAAATTTTATTGCCAAAATGTGAATTTTTGATTTTTTAACTTTCATTAATTCATTAAATTTACCTCAAATGTATACTTTATATATATCGATCGATTCGTCTTGACGTAAGGAATACAATTATTTCATATATAAACTTCAATTTAAAAAATCACAAAATTTTATATCCAAAATGTGAATTTTTGATTTTTTAATTTTCATTAATTCTTTAAATTTACCTCAAATATATACTTTATATATATATCGATCGATTCGTCTTGACGTAAGGAATACGATTTTATTATATATAACCTTAAATTTTTCTATTTAAAAATTTTTTCGATTAAAAAAAAATTTTTTGAAAAAAGACGATAAAATTTTTTTTTTTGGGTATTTTTCAAAATCCTTTGGTCAGATTTGAGATATTAATATGATAAATGAGCCTACCAAATTTTATCTAAATCCATTAAAACCTGTTAAAGTTATCTTCTAAACAAAAAAGGGATCCACACACACACACACATACATACATCCGGACAATTGATCAGGATCTCATATAACATGTTTCTATAAAGAAAAAAATTTGTTTCCACCACTTTGAAAAGTTTTATAAACGAAAGGACTACAAAGCTTCCTCCACGAGGAAGCAAAAAATAATAAATAATATTTTTTTATAATAACTAAATATACAACAACAATTATTCTTGTTAAAGCAGATTTAAGGATACAAAAAAAATTAATCAGCATTAAAGGGTAAGTCAATTCTTTTTTTTAAAAAGAAAAACTTCTTGCAATTTTCAAATTATTTATAAATATTAAAAATGTCTCAGAGTGACATAACAAAAACTCCGCAGGGTGGCATAAGTGAATTAAATGTTAAAAATATGGGTCCTTCAGTATGGTCATGGGAAGTTGATGACACAATTTCGTTATCAAATACATCTGAGGGAGAAAAGGGAATTCAAAAAGATAACACAAATTTAAATTTAATGGAAAATAAAAGTGAAGAGGTTTATTTTACTCTCAAGGAGGCTCTTGAGTTTTTGCCGAAGGAATTCGATGGTCAAAATATCTCTATCGAAAAATTTATCAAAAATTGTAAATTGGCAGACGAATCGGTTGATCCCAAGTATCTTAATAATTTATTTCAGGTGATAAAAAGTAGGATAGTGGGAGCAGCCGAAACGTCATTATTTAATCAAAAATTAAATAATTTAAATGATTTGTTAAAATGTTTGAAAAATACATTTGGAGAATATAAAAGATTAGGGCAATTAAATTCAATGCTTGCAACCATAGCACAAGGAGAAGACGAAACAGTACAAGAATTTGGTAATAGAATCGGTGAAATCACAAATCAGATAATTAAAGTAACAAAAGAAACTAAAATTGATAGAGGCAACTCAAGATGCCGCTGCAGAAAATTTTATTATAGGTTTGAGAAAAGAAGTAGCCTTGAGAGTGAGATTAGAAAAACCTAAAGATTTTATTGAAGCATTAAAAATAGCTAGAAAGGCAGAATGGGAAATAAAATTTGAGGAATCTTTAGTTAGGATCAAGAAAAATGATTCTAATTGCGAAAATAGAGTAGAATTTTCTAAACCTAATTATAGACCTAATAGAGAAAATCCAAAAGTCAGATTAATGGGAAGAAAAAGAACATTTCAAAAAAAGGGGAAAATTTTTAAAATAATCAATCAAAAAAACCCTTAATTAAACAAGAAAAAATAAATCAAGTAAAAATAAAAGAAGAAGAAGTTAATGAAATCGAAATTAAGGACAAAAAGCCAGAATTTGTGTGTTATGGGTGTGGAAAACCGGGCCACATGGAAAGAAATTGTCAAAATAGAAAATCTAATGGAAAAAGGGATAAAGTTTGTTTTGTATGCGGGGAAGAGGGACACATAAGACCTAATTGTCCTCAATTTAAAGAAGAAAATATTGAATGTACTAAATGTGGAATGAAGAATAATCATATAACAGAAATTTGCAGGGGAACTTGTACATATTGTAAAAGGGAGGGTCATACAAAAGAAGTATGCTATGAACATTTAAAATTAATAAATAAAGGACAACAGGAAAAACGAGAAAATACAAAAAACTAAAGTTGGACTCAACATGGGGGTATGGTGATGAGTCAAAAGGTAAAGTAATACCCGAAAAAAGAATCGTATTAATGCATGAATATAAAAAAATTGAAAGTTCACCAGAAATCGAAATTAATAATGAAAATTTTAATAACAATAATGTAAAAATGGTAGTAGATACAGGAGCGGAAATAAATTTAATAAAATCTAAATGTGTAAAATCAAATGTTTTTATAAATTATGCTAACAAACAGAAAATATTTGGAATAAATAAAGAAGGAATATATACAGTTGGGGAGATTCAGGTGGATCTTGATGGAGATGTGCAATCCTATCAACTTGTGCCTGATGATTTTCCAATCAAGCAGGATGGTATTTTAGGAATGCCATTTTTAAAGAATTCAACGATAGATTTAAAAAAAATTATTAATTCATAAACAAGGCGAATTTCCTATTATTACTCGAAATAAAGGAAAATTACTGAAAATAAAAGCTCGAACAAAACAATTAGTTGAAATACCGATAATAAACGAGAAAAACTTAAATACTGAATATTTACCATTATTACCAACAGGGCCTGGAGTTTATTTAGGTGAAGTATTAGTAACTATCAAAAATGAATTTTCTTTGTCATCAATTTCATCTTCCGGGTGATAGTTTGGGATTTACAAAAGTAATACAACATACAATCGAAACAATTGATGAAGTACCAGTAAATAGTAAATATTCTAGGTACCCTGAAGTACATACATAAACAAGAAATTAAAAAACAAACTGAGGATCTGCTTAAAAATAAATCAATCTCTCCATCTACAGCACCTTATAATTCTCTTGTATGGATTGTACCTAAAAAGGAGGATGATCAGGGCAATAAAAAGTGGCAAATAGTGATAGATTATAGAAAATTGAATGAAAAAACAATAAATGATGTATATCCATTACCTTTCATTAGTGAAATTTTGGATCAAATTAGGGGTGCAAAATTCTTTACAATATTAGATTTGGCACAAGGATTTCATCAAGTAGAGGTAGTTCCAAAAAATCGACATAAAACAGCATTTTCAACACCATTTGGACATTACGAATTTAATAGAATGCCTTTTGGATTAAAAAATAGTCCATCAACCTTTCAAAGAATGATGGATAGGGTTTTATCGGGGTTACAGGGAATAGAATTGTTTTTTTATATGGATGATATAGTAATCTATGCAAAATCACTTAAAGAACATAAAGAAAAACTTGAAACATTATTAAGAAGATTAAAAAACGCAGGATTAGTTTTGCAGCCTGATAAATGTAATTTTTTGAGAAAAGAAATTGGGTATTTAGGACATATAGTATCTGAAAATGGGGTAAAACCCGATCCAAAAAAGGTTGATGCTGTTCAAAATTTTCCACGTCCAAAAACTCAAAAAAATATTAAGCAGTTCCTTGGTTTCACTGGATATTATAGACGATTTATTCCTAATTTTGCTAAAATTGCAAAACCAATGACAAATTTATTAAGAAAAAATGTAAAATTTAACTGGAACTCGGAAGTTGAAATGGCATTTACTCAATTAAAAAGGATATTATGTACACAACCAATATTACAATATCCTGATTTTTCAAAACCTTTTGTTGTGACGACCGATGCTTCTGATTTCGCAATAGGGTGAAATTGTGAAATTTGCCAGGGTGAAATTGGAAAGGACTTGCCCATTGCTTATGCATCAAGAACCATGGGTGGAGCAGAATTACGCTATAGTACAACTGAAAAGGAACTATTAGCTATAATTTTTGCAATAAAACAATTTCGACCTTATATTTTTGGAAAAAGATTTATCATAGTTACTGATCACCGAGCATTAGTTTGGTTAAATCAGTTAAAAGATCCTACTATAAATTCAAGATTAGCAAGATGGAAGATAAAATTACAAGATTATGATTGTGAAATCATACATAGACCGGGAAGGGTTAATTCCAATGCGGACGCTCTTTCTCGCAATCCAATATTCAAAAAAGTAGAATTCAATTTAAAAGGGGAATTTAATGAAAAATTAAATAATCAGGAAAAAAGGGTTGACAATACTTATGATAAATAAAATTTAATAGAAAAGGTATTTATGACTTATGTAGAAAAAGAAATTAAAAGTAAGACAATAAATAAGGAAGGAAAAATAGAAATTAAAATTAATGAATTAAATGAATATAGAAGGAATAAATATAATATTGACGAAACTATGACTAATATGACATGGACGAGTAATTCAGAGGGATATAATATTAAAAATCAAACTTATAACAATAATAATTCTAATGTCTCGGTTGATGCTGTTGAGGACTTGGTACTCCCCTCGTCAGGATCATTGGGGACAAAAAGAATACAAAAACAAGCTTTGGAACAAAACTTAGAAAAAATGGAATTTAAATTAATAAATACCCCTTTGAAAGAATCAGTAACACCTAAAATAAGAGGTGCTGATTATGATCGGGGGGCGTGAACTGTCAGGAGAATAAAATTATTGATGGATCATGTACTCTTCAGGAGTCAGATAGATCTACTGATGAATTAAAACTGGATCTGTTTGGAGATGATAAATCCTTTCAGAATTTTGGAGATAATAAATATGACCACATACTTAACGTGTCGAAAAAGACGGAAAAACTGACAGAGCTAAGAAAGAGAAAATTTTATAAAGAAAACTGAAAATTCAGATAGTGATTTAGAAAGTGAAGTAAAATTAAAAGGTTTGAAGCGCATGTATTGGTAATCCCCGATGAATTATTTCAAATTTCAAAAGAAAAATTATGGATGAGAGAAGATAATTTAATAAATTTTTTGTTTTGTGATTATGTAATTCATACGCCACAGGCAAAGGAATTACAAGAAGTTGGTTTGTTGGATTTAGAAAAATTACCTATAGAAGTAGGTCAAGTATTAAGTTCAGGAGGTAAAAATAATAGAGTATTTAATTTATTTATAAAAGAAAAATTTAATAGTAAATTTTATTTGCGAGATTTAGAGGCTCATGAAATCAATAGCTAGATTATTTAAAATTAAACAATTCAAATCTACCGCATATCATCCACAATCATTAGGGGCTCTAAAAAGAAGTCATCATACTTTCATTGAATATTTGAGACATTATTGTGAAAAGACAAATTGAGATTGTTGGTTACAATCAGCAATATTTTCTTTTAATACGTCTATATATGAATCCACAGGGATAACTCCTCATGAAATGGTATTTGGAAAAAAGGCGCGAATTCCATCAGAATTTGCCAAAAATCAATTTTCAATTACTTATGATTTTTATGTAAATGAGTTATTGAAACAAATAGCCGAAACAGAATCAGTGGTAATTACCAGATTAATGGCTGCAAAACAACGGTGCAAAAAATATTACGATATGAAATTAAATGAAAAGAATTTTAAAAAGGGTAAAACATGCATTTATAAGATTATAAGAAAAATGGGGATTTTATTATTGAAAAGAGAAAAATAAAGGACAGTTAGTAAAAAAAAAAAATTTTTGTTGAGACGATCCAAAAAAAATTTTTTTAAAAAAAGGGGGATGGTCTATCTTTGTTTGGACGATCTCCTATAGGAGATGGTCTGAATATATATATATGTTTTAATTCCCACGCCGGCAGATTAGATCCTATGTCGAATGAGAAATTTAAAAGGTTGCTCCTTGAATATGCGTCCGAAAATATCCAGGGAATGTTTTTTTGAGAAAAAAACACAACAACCTGAAAATAAAATAAAAATTTTATGTATAAAAATAAGGGGAGGGGAAGGGTTTCTTTCTATGTAATTTGAATATCATCGATACTATAACTAATGTCCTTTTTCGGTGGATGTCGTGATGTCCTTCGAGAATGGATATCCTGATGTCCTTAAATTTTTGGTGGATATCGTGGTGTCCTTTTAAGAATGAATATCTTGATGTCCTTGAATTTTCTGATGGATGTCGTAAGGTCCTTATGAGGATGAATATCCTGATGTCCTTGAATCTTTGGTGGATGTTGTAATGTCTTTTTGAATATAAATATCTTGATGTCCTTTTGAAGATGATTGAAATTATGATGGATGTCGTGTATGTGATGTCACATACAAAACTCAAAAATTGTTTATGTTGATCACTTTTTGTGTAATTAGCAATCAAACATGGGCACATTTAGTCAGCGCGACGTGCTGCGCGCGGTAACTCAGTAAACCATCCCCACTACTTTACTACTACTACCGCACATGAGTGTCCGTGTGATCCGCTCGCTTCGTGTATCATCGGATAATATACCTTTCCTTGTCTATTCGTTCGACATTTAAATCATATCATTCATATGGCAGAAGCGTTCTACGTATAATTTAATACTATTACCAAAGGGATTCGAATATTATTATTAAAATTATAATATAATAATTATATTATTTACCTTAAATTAACATTATTAAATTCCGTATTTAAAATCCAGAAAAAGCTTTATTTATTTTTACTTTTTCAACAATTAAACAAATAAAATTTTTTATTTAATATTAAATTACTTACCAATTTTGAATAAATAAATTAAATTATTATTATTATTAATTATTACATAAATTTTAATACATTTTTTTTAACAACTAAACAATTAAAAAATTTTATTCAAAATTAAATGTCTTATGATCAACATTAGAATAATATTTTAATTATCTTTGGTAATACATTTTTTTCAACAATTACAGGAATCACAGTACCTTTTCACTTTAAAATAGGAGAAAAGGATAATTATTTTCCGAAAATAGGTGAGAAAAACGTACAGTATACATTATCGTGTATAAAATAAATAATTACAGTGATTACTAGAAATTTAAATCGATATAAATGTGAATAATCTGAAATTAGTATAGTTAGAGATATAAATTATTGATTTGTAGGTGATTTTAGGTTTTGGTCGATTTAATTTGCAAATAATTGTCAGAAAAAATTGAAATTGAAGCAATTTAAATGGAAATTGGAAAACAATCAAAATTGGATGAAATTAAAATTTGAATAGATTAAATTTTAATTAATGGAAGCTTAAATTAATTGAAATTTGGATAATTTCAAATTTGAATTCATTAAAATTTGGACCAATTGAAGTTTAATCAGGGTTGCCACAAGTCAGGGAAGTCAGGAAAATGTCAGAAAAAAAAATTGTGTTAGAGAAATGTCAGGGAAAACAATTTTTTGTCAGAGAAATATTTAAAATTAAATAAAATCCAAAAAATTATGTTTCGTCTCTCTTCAAATTTTTGAATTTTTCTGTCAGGGAAAATTTTTTATTGCCAGGGAAATTGAAAAATGGATTTTTGTGGCAACCCTGTTAATAAAAATTAAAGAAAAATTTAAATTTTGATAATTTGAGGTTTAAATTAATAGAATTTTTGGATAAATTGAAACTTAAATCAAATCAAATTTAAGAAAAAATTAAAATTCGGATAAACTAAAATTTGAATAGAGTTAATGGTTGATAAATTGAAAACTCAAATGAATGAAAATTTTAATAGTTTGAGATTTTAAACAAGAATTCTTTAGATAAAATATTACATTTAGTTTAATAGAAAATTCTATCTCAATTAACTCATTTTTATGAAAAATAGATGCAAATCTGCAGTTATGTGTTTTCTAAATTAATTTAAATTCAAGAATGTTAAAAAAAATTCATTTTTAACGAACAAAAAATTAAAATTAGGTAAAATGTGACAAAAATTAAAATAGGTGAAAAAAGGTGAATATGTGATTACTTGTGATCCCTGCAATTATACAAATAAAATAATTTTTTAAAATAATAAATGATATAAATTATCTATCTTTCTTCATTTTCTTTGGTTTGGGACCTTTTGGCTTGGGAGCAACCAAATCTTTGGAAAACTGTTTCATTACACAGCCCCACAAAAAAAAAGTGTCATGTACTTTTGACCGGAATACCCTAACCCTATGTATTTTGACGCGCTGAACACGAATCCGAAGTCCGTTTTGCTCCATCACGTCAGGATTTTTTTCTAACCTCAAAAAACATGTCGGATTTTGAGAAGTAGGCGATTTTTTTAAAAATTGATGTATTAACTTCAAACTTGGTATCTGGGGGTTTTTTGTGTCGCTGATTACGAATCTGAAGTTAGATTTTCAAAATCAAAAATGGCGGATCCAATATGGCGGACGAATTTTGAAAAAATTTTAAGATTTACTTCAAACTTGGTATCTAGGGGTTTTTTGGGTCGCTGATTACGAATCTGATGTCAGTTTTCAAAAATTGATAATGGCGTATCTTATGTGGCCGATAGAAGTCCATGTTGGATATGCCATTTTGAATTTTTGAAATCTGACATCAGATTCGTAATCAGTGACCCAAAAAACCCCAAGATACACTATTGCACATTAATTTTTGAAAAATTTCGTAAAATAATGTCCCCCTACCAAAAAAAATTCAAGGGGTATTTCCCCCCCATAAATCAGCTTTTGGGGAAAAACAAAACATACGTGTCAAATTGTTTTCAAAAAACTACAAAACTGCCAAGTTTCAGAAAAATCGGCGTATGGCACTTCCCTAGTGTTACTTGTCAGCAACTTAGAAAACCTGTAGATACGAAATTTCATAATAATCTGACAATTTTTTAAACATAATTCCTTAATATTGAATCAGACATATCGAAATTCGGAAATCTGACATCAGATTCGTAATCAGCGACCCAAAAAACCCCTAGATACCAAGTTTGAAGTAAATCTTAAAATTTTTTCAAAATTCGTCCGCCATATTGGATCTGCCATTTTTGATTTTGAAAATCTAACTTCAGATTCGTAATCAGCGACACTAAAAACCCCCAGATACCAAGTTTGAAGTTAATACATCAATTTTTAAAAAAATCGCCTACTTCTCAAAATCCGACATGTTTTTTGAGGATAGAAAAAAATGCTGACGTGATGGAGCAAAACGGACTTCGGATTCGTGTTCAGCGCGTCAAAATACATAGGGTTAGGGTATTCCGGTCAAAAGTACATGACACTTTTTTTTTGTGGGGCTGTGTTATTAATAGTAATTTCTGAGTGGACTTCAATTTCTGGCGAATCAGAAAACAACCTTGCATAAATTCGACCATCTTTTCGGAAATTAAAGTGATGATATTTCGTCAATGATGATATCTGTTTAAAATGTTGTTTTAAATAAACAACCTACTGCAACCAATTGACATTTCTCAAATTAGTATTTGGGTCTACGCTTGGCAAGGCAAGATTAAAATTGTTTGGAGAGGAATTTTTCACGACTTCGATAAAATCTTCTAAACAATCAACAACTGACTTGCCAAATTTTGTTTTTAAAATGCCAAAATTGCGATCTGGGAAAAATTTGGTATGTCCTGTTAGAAGACAATTTAAACAAATTGTTTTATTTTTTCCCATCATTACTCGCCGAAGAAGATAATGCAAGAAAGCATTATTTTTATTTTGACCAACGCAGTTATCAGCAAAAAGGACAAGATTTTCAGTCGCATTATTGTTTAAATAATAATCTAGCATACTGATAACTGCGTTGGCACCTTTTCCTGAATTATCTTTCTCATCAATAAGAAAATTTGTTTGGACGTGTGTTTTTTCATTATTCACCCCAAATATGCTGCACTTTCTGTTCGCCTTGAAGTAGGATGATCCCACTTGTTGAGGACTGCTAGGATAAGAAATATTTTGTGCAAAATCAAAGGAAACGACCATGAGTGAAGAAGTTTCATTAGTCTTAGCGTTTTCTCGACACGAATTATAAAATTCCCGTTGAGTTTTGGGTTTATCTAAATGATCTTTCGCTTCTTCTAAAATTTTTGTTTGTTCTTCAACTGAAACTTGTGACAATTTAGCTAGCTGTAAGTGATTTTGTCGACAAGTGTCGCATAAATCAGTTGCTGGCTTCATTGTCATTATTTCTGGACAATATTCATTCCAAGGTTGCAAAGAAGATGACTGCGAAACCACATGTATTTCTTCATCGTTATGATATGCTTCTACAAATTTTTTATATATGGATGTTTTTGAATCGCAAGAAGGTAATTTCAAAACTTTTTCAAATTTCCGAATTTGTGGCAGACGACCTGGAATTGGAATTCCTACTTTGCTGGCGTAATTTTTAATAAATGTGACGATATTTTGAATGTCTAGAGCAGTTATTAGATTTTTATTTGTTGAAGCTTGTCCTTTCAGTTTATGTTCTCTTGCAGAAAGTCCATTTTCATTAAAATGTATTACGATATTATTATATCGTTTTTTGGATAAACAGTGCAGAAATAAATATACTTTTTGACAAACAGATATGTCAGCGAAGTAGTATGAAACTTTTTGACGATTTTTAACATTATCTTTTTCAATATTCTCATTTTTTACGTCAGTAGTTTGTTTTTTAGCCTTTTTTTCATATTCACTTCCCAAGAAGCACGTAATATATCCTCAATAGCAAGGTAATATTACACGTGAGATTCGTAATATAACGCTGTAATATTACAGTAATCTTACAGTGATCTTAAAATGTCCGCCTCAAGGTAATATTACCGGGAATATTACTGTAATATTAACGGTAATATTACAGTAATATTAACGGTAATATTACAGTAATATTACAGACTGATTTGAGTTATTCATAAAGCATAAAAAACGTAAATATATTATAAGTCAATTTGGCTTGTTGGTAAAACTCTGGACTCGTGTGCTTTGAGTTCAGGGTTCGTTTCCCTGGATGGGTAGATTTTTTTCGTAAAGAAATGTTCCCATAATATTACTGTAATATTCTCTTGTAATATTACCTTAATATTACGGTATAATATTACTGCAATATTACTGTAATATTACCTTAATATTAGCGCGTAATAATACAGTAACATTACCGGTAATATTACCTTGAGGCGGACATTTTAAGATCACTGTAAGATTACTGTAATATTACAACGTTATATTACGAATCTAACATGTAATATTATCTTGATATTGAGGTTATATTACGTGCTTCTTTGGTTGTTAACGAGCGTAAATGACGATGAAGTTCTAGATGAGAACAAATTACTAGATCTGTTCCTCTTTTGATAATTCCATAAAGTTTAGCCTGTTAAAATAATAACTTTTAATGATAAAGAACAAATAATGTGATAATTTATTTCTTATTACTAAATAAAAAAGTTATTAATTTAAGCAAATAATTATAATTATAAACCTCTGCTGTTGGGCAAGTTCCAATATTAATTTTTTTATTGCATTGTAATGTACAACAATGATTTTCGTAGAAGGTGTTCATATACAATTCATCTTTTTTATCCTCTGCTCTCTTGTGAATGAAATCTTCATCTGTAATTACGATATCGTTCTTAGTGTTGATAAAATGTTTAAAGTTACATAAAGAATTTTTATATAATAAATAAAATGTTTAATTTAATATGAACAGCTTCATATTTACTATTAGGGTGGTTGTAATTTGAATTTTTAAAATTTCATGTTTTTTTCTGATATATTTTTTATTACCCTTGAAAAATTCATTTTTAAATCATTTTACTTAAATCATTCTTACCTTAATTTTTTTATTTTATACAATTTTTTTACTACAAAAATACAAGAAAAAAAATAATTAAAGATTCTTCTTTTAGCCAAATTTAAACATTTTTAATATTGGATTTAATTTCTAATAGAAACAGATCTCGAATCGACTGTAAGTCGCACAGAGGTAATTGAAATCTATTTACTTTAAAAGAAAAGACAAAAAAGTAGATTTTTTATTTTTAATTTCTTATTACATAGACATATAAATTTTAGAAATTTCATTGAAAGACAAACTTTCGCAGTTTCAATGAAATATAGCTCCATTTCAGGTAAAGATTTTTTTCTACAGAATTTGAGATAACAAAAATTGCACAAGTTCACATTTTTAGGATAAAAGCCTTGACACAAAAAAGAAAGATAAGAATTTTTTAGGGAACGAATTATTTTTAATAATTAAATTCAGAATGAATACAATAAATTTTTGCTTTTTGTTTATTTTAAAATGTTAATAAAATTTTTTAAATTCGAATAAAATTTTAATCAATTAATTTTTTTTGATTTGATAGAATTAATATTTATTTTCTAAAAATAAAATAATAAATATCACTCGTAATTATAGTTAATTAAACGTTTTTAATCTAACATGAATTTTTCAAGAGACTTGAATATTAATTATTTTTAATATTAATGTAAATCGTCAAATATCTATAATAGTTTAATTGCATTTTCATAAAGCACCGACTTGAAATTATATTTTAAAAAATGTTAAAAAATAAAGCATTAACACTCTAATTATAACAGAACGTCAAACATTTAAAAACAAAAGTAACGAAAAGTGAAAATCATAGAAAATTAGAATCAAACTAGTGACACCACATGTAGATTATTCTAATTATAATTATATTATATTAACAATACATATTAACATATGTTTTATAAGTTTTCAAATTAAAAGAAGTATTTCTTATTCTTACCTCACATGGAATATTATCCTCACTGCTGCTAGAGGAAATGTAATCTTTTTCAACTAAATTATTATATTCTTCATTGAAATTCATTCTTCACAAAAAATTATTAAAATACTGGTTTAAAAGAAAATTTAAATCATTCCTGATCACAAGGTGTATTTTTCACTTCATTATTAACGGCACTTATTTTTTTTACGTATACGCTTATATCTTTCGTAAAATCTTCCCCATCATAAACAATGTAAACAATGCGTATATAAAAACTTGAGAATTGTTACCATAAAATATGGAAAAATCACTGTTTTATATAAAAATGTGAATTTTTTATTTTATACCTAATTGGCACGTGTATCTTTCTTTTCTATGTTTATATTCTCTGCAGAACCTCCAACGTAACAAATGTAAACAAAGCGTATATAACTCTGTTTTTGTTTAGTGTTGTCAACTACTTACATATTTTTTTCTCATTTTTCTTTTCTTTTTTTTCTTATTATTAATTTTAATTTTCCTTATTTTATTAAAGAAAAAATGTTAATAAAGTAGAAAATTATCAAATATTATTATCGGTTATTTCTTATTTTACTAAAAATGTATTTTTATTTACCATACATGAAATTAATTTAAATATCTTAAAAACAGTTTATAATATAATTCCTGGAAAGTATCGTTGATAAAAAATTATCAATGAGAGTTTAGGCTATTTAATTAAAAACCATCAGAATGTATTCATTCAAAAATTGGCGCGTACGTTAATGCTATACAAAAAGCCGACTTTGCACGAAGTAAAACCAGCTGATCGTAGCTCATGGACGTAAACGAATTTCAAGGTGTTAGTAAAAAGGTGGGGCTGACTTTCGGAGGAACGTCTCAACCAATCAAAAACGTTCAACTTCTAGAGTCTTTTCTGTGAAATTTTCTTTTTGAAGCTAAGCATCCTTTCACCGTGGAGCGTCACATATGTATATATGGAGAAATATATATATATATATATATTTTCTCTTTTCAGATCCCCGATCTAATCGAAATTGAAGACGAGAAGGAGAAAATAAAAAGTCTCTCCTTACCGGCGAAGGGGATCTCCAAAATCTGGGAGAATTTCCAACCATATTACCATCTGGAGATCCCCTTCTTCGAACAATATCGAGGAGGAACTGTACTCTGTGCACAATGTGCACAGACAAGGAATACCCTCCTGGAAGAGGAGTTTAATGAAACTTCGATAATTAAAGAATACACTGGGAAAAATTTGGGGGCATTTCGCCTCCCAAATTTTGAACTTACGTATTGGCACAAAATGAAGGCCAACAATACGTTTGAGCTGCGGGTGTTCGACTGTGCCTTCTGCAAAAAAAATAGTATCCCAATTCATGGATGCAGAGAGATGTACAAAGGTGCAGATCTCTGTACATCCATGATTGGAAGTCATTCCGCACTCAACAAACCCACACAAATTATATTAAATTTCAAATTTAAAATAAAAAAAAAAGTTTTTTATTTTTTGGCTATGTCCATTTATTTTTAATTTTTACTATTTTGTAATTATAAAATTTTATATTGAAAAAAAAAGAAAAAAAATTTTTTCTTTTATTTGAAATAATTCCTCACATGAATGTCCAATAATTAATTACCTAAATTGGTCCTCTTTTGTGGAAAAAAAGGGGGGGAGGAGACATATATAAAAAAAGAGAAACAAAAGGAATATAAAAAGACTTTTAATATTTACCAAATTTTCCTCCACTGCAATCCAGATCGATCAAATCGAGATTTTAACCTAGAAAAAAAGATGGGAAAGGAAAAGGGGGAATCATTAATTAAATGGGGAAATACATTATTAAGAGAATAAAAAAAAATATATATAATAATAATCATTTTTTACTTACAGTTTAAATAATCAGCCACAGAAATATATATAAATTTTTTTTGGATCATTAACAATGGAATCCTATGAAAAAAAATTTCTTTTTATAATAAACAAAAATATATACTTGCAATAAAACAATTATTGGATGATTGTTGGAAAAGGTGATATTTATAAGGAATCTGTTCAATAATTAAAATCCATAACAGCCCACTCACAGTCTCGTTTAGTCAGTCGTCGTGTGCGGTTGTTTGCTACGTTCATCTACTGTGCGAGTGTTTCTACCTGCTATCATAATAAGTTTATTACTTTCCTTGTTTCCATTGTTTTCCTTTTCTTTTCCTTTCTGGTCAAAACCATCTGGAAAGGCTTTTGGAGGCCCCTCCGCCCCAAATTGTTCATCAAAATGCATCACCAACCCGAAAAACATCATGAATTTGCTAACTTGACTTCCCCAAATAAAACTTATGCAACATCCACCTCAGATATTTTTCCTAAAAAAGATCAAGGTCTTATAGTTGAATCAAAAGAAGGTATAGAACTCTCTGATTACGTAACAGCCATAGGATTATTAGTAAATCCCGAAAACATCCGATTCGCTTCAAATATCTCCAATGGAAGAATTTGCCTCTTTCTTTCTAGCAAAAAAGATGTTAAGAACCTGACTGATAAGCACAAGGAGGTAAATATAAAAACCTTTAATCTTCCAATTCGCCCATTAGTTAATCCCTTAAAAAGAATAATATTACCAAATGTATCCCCAATCATCCCACATGAAATAATCGAAACAGAATTAAAAAAACTCCAAATTATAACCCCAAATAAAATAAGCTTTTTAAGGGCCGGAATAACTGGGCAAGGCTTCTCTCATGTACTTAGTTTTCGTCGCCAATTATTCATTAATCCAAATGACGTCAACAAACTCCCTGAAACAATGTTGATAAACTACGAAGACACCACATACCGCATATTCCTAGCCTCTGAATCCACTTCATGTTTCTTATGTAAACAACAAGGTCACCTAGCCAAATATTGCGAAACACATCCTGCCAATAACAATGAACATTTAGAAAGAAGCGCCAATACCAAGCTTAAATCTACTATTGATGAACCCATTACAAATCCAATCCTTTCGCAATCCGATTTTCCCAACTTAAAAAATGCTCCTTCTAAACAAAAACGTCCTGCATCACCAAATCCATCCAACTCCTCAGAACAAAGCCTCCCAAATCTACAAGAGAAACCTAATACCTCTTCACCCACAGCTAATAAAAACCCAAAGAAGAAAAAAAATCCAAAATTTCCAAAAAGGAAACCACACCCTCTTTAACCCATATTCCATAACTGCAAAGGTTCTCCTCACATCGAAAGCATTATTCTAGACTACACCAATGACCTTCAAAGTTTAACTCAATCCTTAAAATCCCTTCACCCCCTACTAGAAGAAAGAAAAATACAAATCCAGTTTACAAAAATCATTAACAAACTAACAAATCTACATGAAAACGCACCCAATCCAACTCCAACAAACGTTAACTATACAGAAAAATGTTTCTTATCTTCCGATTGAGACAGCAGCATACTAGAAGAACATCAATAACAAAACACCAATGAATATCATTCAATGGAATTTGAACGGCTATCGTTCCCATATCCATGAACTACAAATAATAATCAAACAACACAAATCAGCTATTCTATCCTTACAAGAAACTAATTTCACTGATAAATATATTGGCAAATTAAACTCCTATAATATGGTAACTAAAAACCGCACGGAAGCATTACACCCAAGTGGCGGAGTTGCCAATTACATTAGGAAAGACTTAAAATATACCGATATACCCATTCAAACCAACCTCGAAGCAGTAGCAATAAATATCATAACCCCTACCAAACTGTGCATATGCAACATTTATCTACCCCACAGCAAAATCTTAGATCGCTTAGAATTAGAAAACTTAATCAACCAACTCCCAACTCCTTTCATCCTTTTAGGAGACTTCAATGCTAAAAGCAACATTTGGGGTGAACAAGAAACTTGTACAAGAGGAAGAATAATACAAAAACTATTAATGGAGTCAGACACATTCCTCCTTAATGACGGTAGCCCCACACATTACTGTCTCGCCCACAATACATCTAGCGCAATCGACCTAATCTTATGCAATATTGAAGTAGCAACCACTCTCACTTGGGAAACTCTACCCGAATTACGTGATAGCGATCACTATCCAATTAAAATTAACCTTAACAATACAACTCCCGAAATTAACCATATCCCAAAATGGAATTTTAAACTCGCCGATTGGGCTTCTTACAAATCTTCTATCAAAAACAACCTAACCTCTCTACCAAACCCCACACTAAAACCTCATATGAATATCGATACATTAATATCTCACTTCACTAAAATTATAATAGAATCAGCTAACAACTCAATACCCAAAACATCCCCCATCCCCAATAAAACACATACAACATGGTAGTCCAGTGAATGTCAAGAAGCACGAAAAGAAAAAAACAAAGCATTCAATCGATATAAAAAAGAACAAACCCTCGACAGCAAAATTCATTTCAAAAAACTTAGAGCAATAGCAAGATGCACATACATTCAACGCAATCGAAACAGTTGGTCCCAATTCCTATCTACTCTTAACAATAAAACTCTATCAACCCTAGTATGGAAAAATATCAGTCGAATCTCAGGCAACCCTTCCTTTAAAAATATCAACGGTCTCATCCGACCAGACGGTTCTTTAACAACTAATACTAAAGAAATAGCTGACCTAATAGCTCAAAATTTTGCTCATAATTTTGTGACGACAACTTAGACCCCTCATTTAAACTACACAAACAAAAAGAAGAAGAATCCCCTTTACATACCACCACAAACAACTTTCCTGAAGTCAACCTCGATCTCACCTGGGATGAACTTCTTTCTGCAATCACAAACTCAAAAGGAAACAGCCCCGGCCCCGACAACATCCAATACATACTATACCAAAATTTACCCACAGCAGGATTAAAATACTTATTGAAACTTCTCAACTTTATTTGGAAAAACCACAAATTTCCATCCATTTGGAAGGAAGCGATCATCATCCCCATACCAAAACCAAATAAAGACCACAGTAAAAAAGAAAGTTATCGTCCACTTGCACTGACTTGTACAATATGTAAAATTCATGAAAAAATAATTAACAACCGACTCCGATGGTACCTTGAAAAAACTAACTTTCTAGATCCTAATCAATACGGCTTTCGACAAAAAAGATCAACCCTTGACCCACTAATAAACTTACAAACCAAAATAAGTGAAGCATTCTCCTGCAACCAACATCTAATAACAGTTTATATAGACATAGAGAAAGCTTTTGAAATGACTTGGAGACACCAAGTTATCAAAACGCTTACTTGAATCGGAATTGACGGACACATATTATCATTCATCAAAAATTTCCTAAGGGAAAAATTAAAATTAAATTGCATAATTATTTGTTTGCTATTAGGAATTTTTTCAAATTTATATACATATTTTATAATTTGTAATTGCGATAAATTTATTGAAAGTATGTTGCGAATGATATTATCTTTTATTTATGATTGTTATTATTTTTGTTTTTCTTATTTTCTGTATATTTGATTGTTGTTCTCATGGTTTTCCTGGGACAAAATAAAGAAATTCTAAAAAAAATTCTAAACTATCTTTAACCAAAACAGAGTACATCAACTTCACTCGTAAAAAAATTCCAGACAATACTCCCACCCTTCAAATAAATAACAAATACATTAAAAGATCCACAGAAATAAAATTATTAGGGCTAATATTTGACAAAAAACTCACATAGAGACCTCACATCACCCAATTAAAAAAAGAATGCATAAAACGAATTTCTCTGCTTAAAGTATTAGCAAATAAAAACTGGGGAGCTGACATGGACACATTGTTAACTACATACAAAGCAATAATAAGATCAAAAATAGACTACGGATCCACCATTTACAATACTGCCAAAAAAGGCACATTTCAACTCCTTAACCCAATTTACAATAAAAGTATCAAAATGTGCCTCGGCGCTTTCCATACAAGTCCAAACATTTCCCTTCAACAAGAAATTGACGAACCTCCACTAGATACACAGAGAATACAACTGACGATAAACCAAGCAATAACAATTTCAGCCTCAACAAAAAACCCCTCCTACAACCTACTATTCCCCAAAACAGATCTAACCCCTATTCAAACAAACCCCCATCTCATGACAATCAGCGAAATAACACATAAATACATAAACGACTATAATATTCAACTACCCACAATAGAAGAAATTCCAAACCATAATACTCCGCCATGGACTACAGAACTTCCAATAATAGACCTAAGCCTCAAAATATGCTCAAAAAACCAACTCACACAGACACAATGGCTACATAAATATAATAATATTTTAACAAACTGCAGCGACTCAACCTTCCTTTACACTGACGGATCTAAAATCGATACAGGAGTATGTTTCGCAGTCTACTCCAACCAATATGAATACTTTTCTAGATTCCACAAAAACAATAGTAGTTTTACAGCAGAAATCAATGCACTTAAAAAAGTCTACGAAATATGTTCCGAATCTACATCAACAAAATTTGCAATATTTAGTGATTCTCTCAGTACCCTGTGGGCAAAAACCATGTTCGTTCTAAAAACGTTCTTAGAACGTTTCATGTCCACCAAATAATGTTCTGGAACATTTTAAGAACATGGATGTTCAAATAATGTTCCAGAACATTATTTGGTGGACATGAAACGTTCTTTAAACGTTTTTAGAACGTACATGGTTTTTTGCCCATAGGGTAGCCTTAAAGCCATTCAAAACCAACAACCAACAAATCACACAATAATACAAATTCAAGAAGAATACAAAAAATGTATTTCAAAAGGTAAAATAATTACAGCAATATGGATCCCCTCCCTCCAAAACATACCTGGTAACGAACAAGCCGACCTCCTAGCAAAATACGGCACCACTTTACCAGCAGAAAAAATACCTCCAAAGGTTTCAATAACAGACGCCAAGAAGACTACAAAAGAAATTGTCCTGAAAATATGGAAAGAATCAATTAAAAATAGCAACAGACCCAACATAACAAAAAAAATTCCAACCATTTATCATGGAAATCACTAAGCCGAATAAACCAAGTACTGCTCACAAGACTAAGAATAGGACACACAAAACTAACACATAAACACCTCCTAGAGAAAAACAACCCCCGATATGCGACCAATGCAATACCACAATTAGTGCGGAACACATAGTAATTAATTGTGTAAAATACAACAACAAAAGAAAAAAGCACCAGATACCAAACTCAATCAAAGAAGCCACAGGAGATCCAGCACAAATCAGGAAAACTATTGATTTTATCAAGGACATTCAACTTTTTAATTACATATAAATAACTTAACTCAACTAATAATTCTTAATTTATAACATTTATTACTTAAAGATGCATTATCATTAAACTAATTGTTCCGGTCGCTAATTACCATGTTGTAGATGCGACCATAAATAAATTAAAATAAAAAAAAACAGCCCACTATGCATTAATCCATTTTTGCAACTACCTAAAAAAAAGGAAAAGGGAATTACTTAATTAAATCAGGAAATATGTATGAAATTAATATATTTAATCATAATCTATAGATCATGACAATTTTTCTAAATAAATGAAAATTAAATAAAAATAAAAAAAGGGGGAAGGTCGAATATAAGTAAATTAAGACATTTGAATTTTCGCGGGTTTTAGGTTAGGAAATCGATAACAATAAAAAAAAGGGAAATCACAACCATTGTAACTACTTACTTAATTGTTGGATCTATTAATGAGAAAATGAAATGAATTGAGCAATAAAAAAAAGGATAATTGACTTCAAAATATATATAAATGCATAGCAGACGAAAAAAAAATGTGTAAACAAAGGGAGCGCTGTCGAATGTCGCGAGATTTAAATTGACTAAAAAAATAAACACATTTTATAGAAAACTAGCAACTTTGTCGTCCGCAAGCGGCCGACTACGTTGCTAGTGTGCATTAACCATATTTTTTATTCATTTTTTTTCAAAAAAATTTAATATTAGAAATGTAAAAAAAAATTCTTTATATTGGATCTACCACCCAAGTAGCACGGTATATTGCTTGAATGTCAAGCTGATATCAACCGGGAATATTTTTGTGACATTTAGGCGATATCATAATGTCCTCTTCACGGGGACATTCCTCCGTGATGTATCTATGGGACGGTCTTTCACACAAAAAATGTAACGCGTTAAAAAATTATATTCTACATTTATTAAACCTAAATAATTCTGTGGAACTTTACTTTCATCTAAATCTTCAAAAGACATTATTGCAACTCCTGCACTTTTTTTATTCCAATTATCGTTTTTACATGTCAAATTCTTTTCTTCACACATTCCTTTCATCTTTCTTCTTCTTACATGACAAATTATTTTCTTGATGCACTTTCTTTTCATCTTGAGTTTCCATTGATATTTTTCTTTTCCTACATGCCAAATTTTTATCCTTGTGTATTTTCTTTCCATCTTCAATTTTTATAGATAATTTCTTTTTTTGCATGTCAAATTTTTTTTGCGCTCTTTCTATTTTATTTCTGATTTATTACGATTACGTTTTCTCAATCTCTCATTCTCCTGTCTTATTATTTTCTGCTCATATGAAACTTCGCGCCTTGCCTTCCTTTTTCTTCCCTTCTCTTTAATTGCTCGATTTATCTTTTTATCATTTTCTTTACTTAGAAAATTTTTCATTTTTAAATATTCATGTGGTGAAATTTTGTTCACCTTATTCAGAAATTTCGCGACGTTTTTTCTTTAAAACTCAGCCACAGTTGGCAATACCATGCGCGCGCATCGAAGTACAAGGGACTTGGAGTTGGACTTGATTCTTGGAGGTATTGTAGAAGCTCCTTCATGGTATCGATTGGGCTGCTGACGCCATACCTTATGAAGAATTACAACCTATAGTAAAAGAAGTATTAATTGGTACACCTACTGTTTACGTAAAAGGTTTGGAAAAACAAATATGGCTGGAAAAATATACTTTAAACGTATTTAATTTAGATGATTTCAAATGTCCATCATTAAAAAGTTTAGATATAGGTAATTCATCTACATGTACTAACCACACACGTAGTTTTAGCAATTGCGCTGTTAAAAATGTATGTAACCTACGAAATTGGTTGATGCAACCATTAAATGTACTACGAAATAATATAGAAAATAATTATGAAGTTGACAACGATTGTACATTAAAAGACTTTTATAATGATTGTGAAAATGTTATATTCAATGAATAAATGTAAATTAAATTACACCGTCCGACACGATTTTTCACACACAAAAAAATCAATGATTTTCAGAAACTAGGAAAAAAAAGATACCCGTGTCTGGCCGTTTTGCTAGATCAGGTCATTTTTTGCTTTTAGGGGTAAAAACAACCCTTAAATGAAAGGTGATAGGAAATCTTGTACAAATTAATAATTTTTTATGAAACCTGGTATCTCGGGGTTTTCCGGGTCGCTGATTACGAATCTGATGTTATATTTTCAAAATTCAAAATGTCGGATCCAATATGGCGATAGAAATTTATAAAAATTCACCAATTTATTTGAAAGTTGTTACTTAGGGGTTTTTGGGGTCGCTGATAACGAATGTGATGTCAGATTTTGAAAATGCAAAATGGCGGATCGAATATGGCGGTCGAAATTTATAAATATTAATTATTTTTTGTAAAACTTGGTATCTAAGGGTTTTTGGGGTCGCTGAATACGAATCTGAAGTCAGATTTTTAAAATTCAAAATGGCAGATTCAATATGGCGGTCGAAATTTATAAAAGTTCATCGAATTCACTTAAAACTTGTTACTTGAAGGTTTTTGGGGTCGCTGATAACGAATTCGATGTCGGGTTTTCAAAATTCAAAATGGCGGATCGAATATGGTAGTCGAAATTTTTTAATCTTATTAGTTTTTTATAAAACTTCGTATCTCTGGCTTTTTGGGGTCGCTGAGTACGAATCTGATTGTAGATTTTTAAAATTCAATATGGCACACTCAATATGACGGTTGAAATTTAGAAAAATTGTTAATTTTTTATAAAACTTCGTATCTAAGTGCTTTCGGCGTCTCTGAGTACGAAAATGATGTCAGATAAGAATAATAAAAACGCCAAATCTAATAAAGGTGACGATCACAAATCTGAAAAATAATTTGAAAAATTTAAATGTTCGATTAATTTTTTGTTAAAATTTGCAAGCCAATATTTTAAAATTTTTATTTTAAGTGATTTTTAATAAATTAAGTTTCTATTAGAATTAATAAATTCAAAAGGTTATAATCAAAATTTATTAAACAAATATAATGCAATAAAATAAAATTAATAGAAGCATTTCATAACAACTTACGTTTGTGTAAATTTTAGACTCTTATTTTTACGATTTAAAGATTCGACCACCATATTGGATTCGCCATTTTGTATTTTGAAAACCCGACATCAAATTTGTAATCAGCAACCCCAAAAACCTTCAAGTAACAAGTTTCAAGTGAATTCGACGAACTTTTATAAATTTCAAACGCCATATTGAATCTGCCATTTTGAATTTTAAAAATCTGACTTCAGATTCGTACTCAGCGACCCCAAAAACCCCTAGATACCAAATTTTTACAAAAAATAAGTAATAGTTATAAATTTTGACCGCCAATTTGATCCGCCATTTTGAATTTTCAAAATCTGACATCATATTCGTAATCAGCGACCCCAAAAACCCCTAAGAAACAACTTTCAAATGAATTGGTGAATTTTTATAAATTTCGACCGCCATATTGGATCCGCCATTTTGAATTTTGAAAATCCGACATCAGATTCGTAATCAGCGACCCGGAAAATCCCGAGATACCAGGTGTCATAAAAAATTATTAATTTTTACAAGATTTCCTATCACCTTTCATTTAACGGTTGTTTCTACCCCTAAAAGCAAAAAATGACCTGATCTATCAAAACGGCCAGACACGGGTATCTTTTTTTTGGTCCTAGTTTCTGAAAATCATTGATTTTTTCGTGTGTGAAAAAAAAAGTTAAATTTTGTCGGACGGTGTTATCTTTATTATACATTTGTGAAATTATTAAACATGTTAAAACTTGTCTGAGCTTGTCTTATGACGTCACTAAGTGGGTGTGGCTAAATGTTTAAAAGTGGAAGTAATGTGCATGCGTAAAAAGTGGAAGGGGTATACGCCACTTAAAATTCTTTTGTTCACAGTAGCAATGGATCTCACCAAAATCAATGCCATTGGTCGCACGGAAGATTTCCTACCTACGAAGCCGCTCTCCGAGCTGACTCCAGGACATAAGTATCCTATAACGAAGATCCAGGTTGTCAACACCAAGTATGGAGTAAAAATTGTTGTTGAGGTAGATAAAAAGTTTAATACTTACCTGCCTTCAAGAAATCGATGGATGGATGTAAAAACATGATACATCGAATTGGCGGTAAAAAACATGACACGTCGGATTAGCGTTGGAAAACATGACATATCGTCGTTTGATTTGAAGAACATGACACGTCGAAAACGAAATTTTTCTTTTCAAATTTCTGTTGGTACCACTGACCGCGAAATTTAAAATAGTTTGTTATATATTACATTTTTTAAGAATATATGATGATATTAAAATAATAGAAGTAAAATCTTGCACTATACACATATAATTTTGAATATTTTACATGAAATTCGTTTTAAATCAACGGGATTACAATACTGTATTTAAATGGTCGTCTGTATTATTAATTACTTTTACAGCTGTATGACAACGTCATGGGTGTCAAATCCTCCAGGAAATGAATAATTGGAGGATTTACTAGAAAAAATTTACCTAAGTTAATTTAATTTATTTAATAATTGTGTTTTAAAAAATATACTTTACTTACTCTGCATGATTGACTCTTTAAACAATTATTTAAACAACACCAATTGTAATAGAATATTTACTATATAAATATTTATAATAAAATAGAATTATTTATAAAATCACAGATTTTATCAATCTAAATATAAACTTTATAAAAAGCTATTTAACCTAATTTTTCTTTGAACTTACTTATTATGAAGCAAAATCATTTGTTTCATAAAACAGTTTCAAAGATTTGCAACATTTTAAATTTCACGGTCAGTGGTACCAACAGAAATTTGAAAAAAAAATTCGTTTTCGACGTCTCATGTTCTTCAAATCAAACGACGATGTATCATTTTTTCCAACGCTAATCCGACGTATCATGTTTTTCAACGCCAATTCGATGTATCATGTTTTTACACCCACCCATCGAAATAAACAATAATATTCAAAATAAAAAAAGAATATATAAACAATAATATACAAAATGAAAAAAGAATAAATAAACAATATTATACAAACTAAAATTGTGCTACACGTAACCTTTATGGAATGAAATGGATTTCAAAAAAATTAAAAAAATATCTTGTAAAATGAAAAAAGAATCCGATTTTGTATACTATTGTTTATTTATTTGTTTTGTAGATTAAATGTGTCAAAAGAAAGGTTTCAGTTTGAATATATATTTAATATGTATTGTATAGATTCAAACTAAAACCTTTTTTTATTATACATTTACTATACAAAATAAATGGAGCAATAATATACAAAATGAAACATAGTCAAAAAATTTAATGAAAATAAAAGGAAAAGAAAAAGAAATTTTTGACTAAAATCACGCTATAGAAGTAAAAAACATTGAAAAAACTAAAAAAAACAAAATGTGAAATGAAACAAAATTTAAAAAAAACATGCAATGGAAAAATAATGTTAATTAAAAAAAAGAAATAAGAATAAGAAAAAAATAATCTAACGCTGTTAACGGCTGTAGCAAATGCTAACATAGCCTTTGTTAGACGTTGACGCTGTGTACCTCTGAGCGGTCGAGCAGCAATTTCAATTACACGTCGCGGAGCCGCTTCTGGTATTTCGCGACGTGGAGCTGTCTGAAGGGATGATATGTGTGATACACGTAGTTTTTTTTGTACTGGGTATTTTTCAGATTCTTCACAATCTGGAATTTGTTGAATATGTGCCGAGGTTTGTGAGGAAGATACAGATTTTGAAGAATCTGTTGTTATTAGCTGAGGGTTTGTTTTTATCCTTTGGCATGTTTTATTATCCATTGGATCCGGTTGCTTTGGAATCATTGATGGTCTTTGATCCCATCTTTTTCGGCGTATAAACAAATCTGGCTCTAAAGGGTTGTATGTCATATTGCGCATTGCGTCAATCGCTACTTCAATTTAATTCTGAAAAAAACATCACAATGTTAATATGACATGTTATAAGAAAAAAATGCATAAGTCTGTGAGAAAATGATATGATTTCTATCATTAACTACTTCTTCCAAAAAAAATCTATATAATATTAATTTAATGAAGAATATACTTAACTTTTAATAATAAGATTGTTGACAGTAATAAACTCAAGATAACCTCTAAATTTTTAATTAGTATTTATACACTTTAGAATTTTTATTAATTAATGAATATTACACAGATTTATGCTTAAAAAAGGAGTTAATGTTATGTCAATGTAATGAATAACATACTTTAAATTATGTGTTTGAATTATACAATAAATATTACTTACAATTTCTCTTTGCAGAGTTCGAAATTTACAATTTTCTCTACTGCAATGGCAATATATCCAAATTTTTCTTGAATCCTGCGTTTAAGAGAAATAAGAAATAAATTATTTTAACATATTTTATTTTTTATGCAAGATATATATTAATAAAAAAATTAATAACATTATTTACCGTCATTATAAATTATCAGCTGTATATATGAAATGTATGGTTTGACAATAAATATGGCGGCTCAGGGAAGGCACAATAAAAAAAATTTTCAACAATTTATTTAAAAATCCACTTCTCAATGTCACTAGATTTAATTTATTAAAAAATATTTCATTAAACTACAAAATTGATAAATTGTATTAAAAATAACAAAAAATTATAAAAACTTTAAAAATTCCCGCCACACATTCATGTAGCAGACAATTGAGTAAAGTCCACTCGTAAATTTTTCAACATTAAATTACTAAAATGTTTTATAGGTATGTTCATTGTTAATAGTATATTATTATTATAAATTTATACTTGAAACTTAGGACAAACATAATTTTACTTATAAATTTCACTACAAAACTTAAGAAATAAATTAATGTATTGAGGTAGCCAATGAGAAAGCGCTATTCTCCTCGAGCTGCTATGTTCTCGAATATCGAAAATGAAATTCGACTTGGCGTGAAATACAATTTGAATTTCAAAATACCTAATATAATGTTCAGGTATTTTAATAATTGAACTTACCTTAATTAATTAGTTAACAATAGTTGTAATAAATAATATATATGATGAAATGATTAGAAATATTAATAATTACTAGTAAGTAAATTATACGTACTAATAATTAATAAATAAAAAATAGTTATTAAAAAAAAAGTTAAATAGAATAATTAAACTTACCTACATTTATTATTGAATAAAAAATTAAATATTAAATAATAATAAATATAATAACAATTAATAAAGAAAAAATAGTTATAAAAAAAAGTTAGTAAATAATTAAACTTACCTACATTTACATTGAAAAAATAATTAAATATTAAATAATAATAAATATAATAATAATTAATAAATAAAAAAAGTTAATAAATAATTAAACTGACCTACATTTATTATTGAAAAAATAATTAATTATTAAATAATAATAAATATAATAATAATAAAAATTACTTTTTTTAAAAAAATGATGCTATCTATTGGGTGGCCGGTGAACAAACTACCAATAAACAATTTTCCTGCTAAAATTTAAAAATTGATATAGTCCAATAGAGCTAATCGACAGTGGCGACATCTGTTGGATGGTTGGAAAACTAACTCGGTCGGTAAAACAAAATGGGTGCTCTCTGGCCAAGCGAATTTAAGTGGTCAAATAGTCCAGTTGGGCTAATTACTAGTGACGCCATTTATTGGGTGGCTAGTAAACTAACTCGGTCGGTAATACACTTTCCTACCTTGCCAACTGGGTTTGAATTCGGCTCTCACTTACCAGCTGCTGATAAAGTAGGAATCTACCTTACCGACTGGGGGTAACTTAGTCGAGATCAGAACCTGGGGCAGTATCACCATAGCTATACTACTACTTTTGAATCTAAAAGAAATGTATGTTTTATTTAAAGAAACAAACTCTAAAATAAAGATAGGTTTTAGTACGTTTGCTAAATTGCATCCCAAGCATTGTGTTCTTGCCGGAGCTAGTGGAACCACAGTATGTGTATATGCACAATACATCAGAACTGCAAACTGATGTTGGATGCAATTAATATTGATCAACTCACACAGGGGACAAAAAAGTTAATTTCTGAATACAAAGAATGTTTAGAAGAAATTATATGCAATAATCCTAATCCTGAATGTTATCTTGGTGACTGCAAGGATTGCCCCGGGCATTGATGTATTCTTTTCTAACTTATTGGAGTTACTGGAAAAAGAAAATTATCAGCAGGTTGAATACAACTTATGGATGGCAACTGACAGGTGTCGATTAGAAACATTCCGACAAAATAACGTAGATTTCGTTAACACATTATGTAACAAATTACAAATTCTTAAACCGCATTCTTTTATTTCTAAAGAGCAAAGTAGTGTTATCGCTGATATAAAAAAAATCTCAAAGTAGGAGAAGTATTGGTAATGTTTGACTATTCCGAAAATTATGCATTTGCAGCATGTATTTTTTTATCCAATAGCCTAAGCCATGATACTGCTGCGGTTTATACAATTCAAAACCTTCTTATCCCTGAGATTCGTAAAAATATTCGACAAATAAAAAAAATTATCTATGTAACTGATGGTGCGAAACAACATTTCAAAAATCGTTACCAAATTGCTAACTTCCTATGCCATAAAGATGATTGCCAAATAGAGGCGGAGTGGCACTTCTGTTCTACTGCTCACGGAAAGAGTTGTTACGATGGTATTGGTGCAATATTTAAGAGAGAAGCTTACAGAGCAAGTCTGCAAGCAAAACCAAAAGATTCGATTCTGACACATGATGCCCTTTTTAAGTGGGCAGTAAATCATCTCAAATTAATAAAATGTTTCTATTTTAATAAAACCGAACATGACAGAATGAGAAGAAAATTGAATAAAAGATTTGAGTTGGCGAAACCTGTACCAGATATCTAGAAAAGTCATTCTTTTCAAGTTCTAGCTACAAAAGAGCTTCTGATAAAGAGATACTCGAATTCTTCCACATGTAAGAAAGTCATGACGTAATGATAACAATATGTGACGCTAGTAATCAAGCTTGCTAAAATGTGAGAGGCAAGGGGACTCACCCTAAACAAGCACCCCGATACGTGAGAGGCAAGGTGACTTACCCTAAACAAGCACCCCGATACGTGAAAGGCAAGGGGACTCACTCTAATCAAGCACCCCGATGAAAACAGAAACCTACTACGTCCACGTCGTTGTTTCTGGGTAACTCTAAAAGTAGGTATCAGTAGACATGTTAAACAGTGAAAATGACAAATAAGCTTTCTAGAAACTCGGGTGAATATGAGATGCGAAAAACCGCTTCTTGGTTGTTTTTTAAAGATATGGCTAACACGTACCATTTTCCTGATGAAGAACTACCAAATTCGTCTTCACTGATAAAAGTTAAGCGAAAATTTGATTTTTCCGATATTTTATTATGACTTTGTTAGGCGTAAAACACGACAAACTTTCTTTTTTGTATTTTTTTAGGTTAGGGACGACACATAATTTTTTCCGATAAAATAAATATTAAATTCATGTTCATCGATAAGAATTACACGAAAATATGCTTTTCCCATTGTTTTATGATGATTATGTCAGGCGTGAAACACGATAAACTGCCTTTTTCCATGTTTTTTAGGTTAGGAACAACGCATAATTTTTTCCGTTAAAATAAATATTAGATTCGTGTTCATTGATAAAAGTTACACGAAAATATGCTTTTCCTGATGTTCTAGGATGATATTCAATTCAATTTGCGTAATTGATCTCTATACAATTTTCTTAAAATTGTGAAAGTGGGACTTAAAGTAATTCGAGAAATAAAACTATAATTATTTTTCGAGTAAAACCTTAAATAAAAAGGGAAATGTGAAATAGACACTAAACATTAAAAATTCAATCAATAAAATAAATAAAATTATTGAAATGTTGATTTGATAAAATTAATTAATCATAGTTAATTATCGAGACTCAATTATTCAATTTAACTTGAATAAATATTAATATATATATATTGCCAGTGTTTTATTGAATTAATTAACCTTTAATAATAAAGTGAAATAAATAATAAAATTACAAACAAGTAAATCCTTTCTACGATTTTAAGTGATTTCAAGAACTCAATAAATGAAAATTTAAATTATTGTTATTATAATTTAAATTCAAATTAAATTTGGCGGAATTCAACTTGTCCAAATTTAAAAAGGGAGAACGAGATTAAAACTTTCCAAGTGAAATAATCGCTGAGTGTTAGAGCCCGGTGACCGTACGGGCATATCAGTCGCGCACCTTTCACTTTTAAGTTCTCAACTGTGCACCACCCACAGCCACCCACAGTCCCGCGCGGTATCTCGCAAACCTTTTGTTCCTCGACGTTCTAATTATGATTTTTCAATTTTTAGGACCGTATATGTGACGCTCCACGAGAAAAGGGACCTAACGCGACAAAAAAGAATTATACAGGAAAGGCGTTTAAAGTCGAACGTTCTGATTGGCTGAGACGCGCCAGCGAATATCAGCCCTACTACCTTACTACTACATCGTTCCTACGTCTCACGGATACAACAAGTATACTAGTAGTAGTGGTGGTGGGGATGGTTTCCGTAGTCTGTGCTGGAACGCGATTGACATGGTCATGTTTAAAGCTTTATTACAAAAAAAGTAATTAGAAAACTATTATTTTTGACATTTCTATATGAAAGAGCAACTCAAATACTATCGATTCGAATATAAAACTGAAAATTAATTTTTTGTCGCGTTAGGTCCCTTTTCTCGTGGAGCGTCACATATATTAATACATAGGAAAGACATATGCAAATTAGGGGTTGGTGGGTGGCCAAGAGGGGTGGAAAGTGGGTAGTAATATTTAAAAAAGACATATGCAAATTTGGGGGGTGACCAAACGGGTTAAAAATGTCAAAAATTCCCGCGAGCAACAGCGCCATCTCGTGACAACGGTCGGTAACATCCACCAAGGGTAAAGTAGAGTTACCATACGACGGTAAGGTAGATTCCTACATTACCTGTGTTTTAGAACTGGTACAGCCCTACTACTGGTACCCCCTTACAAAACCTATGAGGACTTCCTCCTCCTTTTCAGATTTCGACATCTCTGTTTCATCATTACAGGAATGGTACTTCTTATTATCTGTCATTTCTGCAACAGATTATATGTCAGTTAAGAATTTCTTAACATTCTTATATTATAAATATATTATGTTACAAATATAATATTGGATTTTAATATTCATTAAATAGAATAGAAGACAACAAAACGTTTTTCGTATCATAAGATCGCATCATAAGAAACGACGTAAGTAAATTTTTTTTACCCTTTTGAATGAGAGTCAAATGTCTAGGACTAGACTCATAAAAGGCAAGATAACCTTCATACACTTTTAAGTTAGATTTATTAGTGTCATTTATCGAAACCATGTTAGACATGAAAAGATGAGCTAGGCTCATACTTGGTTTATTTATTTATTTTTTCTTGCTGTATTTTTTCTCCAAACAGTCTAGGATTGTTTGAAAAATAAAAGGTAAACAAATAAAAATAAATTTTTTTCCCTCTAATGGTAGCCATTACACATTCTGTCGCAGGTTAGTCATCATACTCCGACAATTCTGTAGACAGATCCCAGGAACGCAGACATAAATGTTCTGCTTCTAGTGACCGCTCAGTAACACAAAGTAAGCGATTTTGATCTGACGCTAGGAACTCGTCAGATGATGATCCTGCTCGAGAAAAATACCAGCGACGAAGTCGTACACGTTCTCAAGAAACATCTTATACACGCTCTCCTGAAAAAACTCCTTCTCAAGAAGCTGCAGAAGGTCCAAAAGATCAGGATTTAAATAAACTTGACGACGATATGTTAAAGGCCATAGGAAAAATGTTGACAACAGATAAAAAATTGGCGGAACCAGTGCATTCGGATCTGGAAGTTCGTTGGAAAGAAATTTATAAGGACGGTATTCCAAAAGAAGTGAAAACAGAATTATTTAAGAAATATGCTCAACCAAAAGGCGTCAAATTCAAATAAAGCCTGAAATCTTGTTAAGTCTATAATTGTCGAATTATTTTCCTTTTTCGCCGTAACAACTCTTAAAAACATCTACATGGTGATCTCAAGGAAGAGACGCGAAATACAATTCAACGATTAAACGAACTTACCTGTAAGTGATGTTCAATTGGAATTGTATGTAGAGCCTCTTCCGAAGAGATCAGTCCCACCCAAGAATTATTCTTATCCCTAATTGATAATATCAACCCGTTATCAGTTACGGCGAACTTTAAAAAATGAGCATTGAGTGGGAAGATGGCGATAGAGAAAAGAACACAGCTAAAATTGTTCTTTTTTTGACTGTAAACCTATGGCGCTTGCGGCAGTAAATGGGGACACTACATGGTGATCTCTTCGGAAGAGGCTCTCTACATAAAATTCCGATTGAACATCACTTACAGGTAAGTTCGTTTATTCGTTAAATAATTTAACATATTTTATATATTATTTAACAAGTTGAAGGCTAATGTCTCTCGAATATATATTATTATGATGATTTATAATCAACAAAATAATAATTAAATGATACAAATATCACAGGCACACAAAAAATAAAAAGCTGTTTGGCCGAGACACTACACTAGTCTAATTCCATGTATTTTTTCACGCTGAATCCGAATTCGAAGTCAGAATTGACAGATTGGCTCAAATTTTGAAGATAATTCCAAAAAACTGATTTTGAGTTTTTTGTTACTTGCGTTTTTTTGCAATTATCTCAAAAATTTGAGCGAATCTAACAATTCTGACTTTGGATTCGGATTCAGCGACAAAAAATACATGGAATTACACTATGGCATTACACATTCAAAATTTTTTTAACTTTTTGATTTTATTTTTCTTTCTGAGCAGTTTTTTGAGTTTATCTCAAAAATAAAAGCCAATCTGATAATTCTGACTTCGGATTCGGATTCAGCGTGAAAAAATACATGGAAATAGACTAGTGTAGTGTCTCGGCCAAACCACATTTTACTTTTTGTGTGCCTGTGTATTTAGACGTTTCAGGATTTTTGAAAAAAAATGTTACAATTCATCTGATATGATAGAATAAATTTGCAAACTTTTATTGTCATTACACAATTGAAATGCGTCAAATTTTATTTATTATTTAAAATTAAAAAATTATTTTGTGAATTCAAAAAGCAGTTAAGACTATTAAGTTGCATTTTCAATAAAAAAAATTTGTACGGACATTTGAATATGAACAAAAAATTGAACAAAATTGTTGTAAATATTATATGATTTAAAAAATACTTACTGTTCTTTTTTGTCTCGAAATCCAATTTAGTTACTGCTTCTATTTCATCAAAAAAATTTTGATTGAAATACTCGTGGTCCCACTCCATATAAACGTTTATTTTAGGTTATGTTGCGTTCGCGAAAGTTGTAAGCTTAGGCTTTATATTTTCTCCTTACTTTACATCTTGGTTTTGGAAGTCCTTTAGTGATAAGCCTCACCAGCACGACAAGATCTACTAAGAATTTACAAGACTCTTAGTAACCGACAACCATCAGCAGGGATTGTTAATATTATTATTATTCTTATACTATTATTTATTTATTTAATATCTTTTTAAATTTATTTATTATTCAAGTTAATAAACATAAAAATAATACCCAAGTAGCACGGAATATTGGTTGAATGTCACGGTAACATCAAGTGGGAATATTCCTGTGACATTCAGACGATATCATAATGTCTGCTTCATGGAGACGTACCACGGTGATATTCCTGTGACATTCGCGTGATATTTGTATGATACTGAGGGAATATTCCCGTGAAATTCATGTAATATTGAGGGGATATACCTGTGATGTTGATCGGATTATTCCTGTGATATAGAGGGAATATTCCATTGATATTGACGGAATTTTCCAGTGATATTGATGAGATAATTTAAAAAATTCTAAAAAAAAAATTTTCTATTTTCAAACAAACAATTCAAAAAATGTTTCAATGAAGCATTTGAAAATTTGCATTATAATAATTAATTTAATTATCATATAATCTCTAATAATTAAAAGTTCATTCAAATAAATTTTTAAAACTTTAAAAAAATTAAATTTTTGTTATCAAAAATATTGTTGAAAAAAATTAATTTTTTTAGTCATAAGGATTTGACAAAAAAATTTATTTTCTTATCAAGAAAATTGGTGAAATTAATTTTTGATTTAAAAATATTGGTGAAAAAAATTAATTTTTTTACTGTTTTAAATAATTTATTTGAATGAACTTTTAATTATTAGAGATTATATGATAATTAAATTAATTATTATAATGCAAATTAGCTAAAAGAAACGCGCGTGGTATCTGTAATTTTTTATGATAAATTAAAAATTTATTTTTATTTGACGAAAAGTTATTGGAATTTTGATCTCATAAAATTAATAATGTTATTTTTGAAATCGTTACTGTATTACTATTTCAACATTATGGTGTTATAATAATATAATACCTATTATTGCACAGTCAATATGGCCTTTAAATTTTGTAGTCAAATAAAGATTATATGCTACGATCGTCGAATTGTTAGCAATATATTTAATTGACCCATCTCAGGATCCATGCAGGGTGAATTCCTATTTTGTTTACCACAAGGCCCATGAACTTAAAATCGCTTTATTATGTTAAAAAGTATTGGATTCTTCATGTCGTCTGCGATTTCAGCACATATCATTTTATTTAAAGTTTTTGAATCGCAAATTTGTGCACGTAAAAATATAATTAAACATGTAAATACCTCCTCAATTTCTGTAGATAATTTCTTTATCTTACGTGATAAATTTTTTTCTTTGGGTATTTACTTTTCATTCTCAGTTTCAGTAGACAGAACTCTGTTGTCATTTTTACTGGCAAAAGTCTTACAAAAATATGAAAGGTTTCGACCACCATTTTGAAGTTCTTTAGCTCGATTTATGAAAAGACAATTCCAATCATTCTCTACAAATCGAAATCCTAATATTAGACATTCCAACTGCCAGAAAATGATTTAATTAATTGTTTTCAAAAAATATTATCAAATGCTTGCTCATTATATTATTATCAGTTTCATAAATTAATCTTTTAATTTACACTGTTAACCAATACAGATGTTGCAAATGCTATTTCATGTACTTCAAACTTAACTGTACTAATCGGTTGTTGATCAAGAGCTTCAAAAACTACTGTTGGTTGAAAAGGGAACAATCTAATTAAATATTATACTTGGAAGAACATTCAAACACCCTGCATTAAGACTTTCAAAAATATAAAGTTTTATTCCATCGTAATAGACACAAATACAATAACCAAAATCGTATTACCACTAAAAACTATTAGAATATGTTTAACTTCTACTTTAATTGGAAAAATTAAATGAAGCATTTGTAAATACAAAGTACTTTGCATAATGAAAAAATAATTTGTATCTTTTCTCAATCATTTTTAAAATTTATACATATGCATATATTTTAAATTTTCATTTACATATTCAATAATTTTAAAATCTTTATTACTTAAAATAAAATACTCTTTTATGTTCGACATGGTAACCTTCTTCAAATTTCAAGCTCCTGGTAAAGTCACTGTTCAAAATAAATCTTCCATTTCAGTTTCCTGCTTTAGAAAATTTATTTGGGTGATTCTCTCAAAAAGGACTAATGACTAAAGAAAAATTCCAAAAAAATTTGTCAAGTGCGAGTTACACTCGCTTACCTAGGGTTCCGTTTTCGATTATTTAAATATTTATATATGTTTGAATAAAATAATTTTTCTGTAATTTTCTTTCAATTTTTTTATTTATTTTGACATATTTCTCAGAATTTCACGATTACGAGCATATGTTGTTACAAATATAAATGTTAATATTCAAAAGTTTTATAATTTTGGTACAATAAACCTATACGATGTGTTTTAAACCAATTTAACCCAAAGGTGTTGGCACCAAAGATTTTCTTCTTGATTTTGATTCTCCAATATAACGACATGGTTATAGCTCGGGTGCGGCTGGTAAGATGAGAGACACCACTTACCCTTACAGGACAGTAATTAAACGATCATCAATTATCTTATATAAACAATAATAGAAAATAAACCCTCAACCTAAGGCTGTTTTTGACGAAACAAATTGCAGGTAGAAACCCTCGAGAACCCTCATTATCAAAGCAAAGATATATATGTATATATAATCTAATAATAACGAGAAATATCAAGTGCTAAGAAAATGTGAATGAATGAAGAAATGAATACAAAGATTATTATAAGATAATAATAATAATATTCAAATGTTTCATTGAAACAATTTTTAATTAGTCCGTCGTTTTAGTCAACCACGTGTTAACCAATGGGAGATCACTTGCAGCTTAAAAAGACGCAAAATTTATTTCGTTGCAGCTGGTTGGTTAGGTTGTTGATTTTTGCGCGGCGAACCCGGGTTCAATCCCTAGTCCCTCCAAATTTATTTCCGAAAATTTCTCCGTTAATGTTGGGAATAAATAAACAGAATGCAAGGCAACAATTAACTATAATAATTTTGGTATTCATTCATTCATTCATTCCGTCCGGACCCCTGCTGGGTTTTCGGTGACAGAGAAAAGAACAAGTTATGGAGAGAGAAAGATATATCTTTATTTTGCAAATGAGGGTTCGCTTGACCTGCAATCTGTTAAGAAGGATTAATTAATAACTCTGAGGACCCAGGTAATTATTTCTTTCTCCCTTTATCACGTGAAAAATCTATAAAGAAAGTGTAAAACTGAATAGGTAACGCATACCTTTCTTTCTTACACCAAGAAATATAACATAAGTACTTCTTTGTTTAACATTGCGTTTCTCTATCTAGACGATTGAAAATGGCATAAGAACATCATCGTCTAAAATCTTAATCTTCTTCCATTTTTGTTTTAAAAATAAAAAAAAATATTCATTTATATGTATATATGTATGTAGGGGAGAGTGACAAACAGTGGGACACTTTTTTTCAAAGAGATATGTCAATTTTATATATTTTTGGACACTTTTTGGTACTACCATAAAATTTCAAGTTTTTGGAACTTGATACATTTTTCTTGTTTTTAAGGTTTGTGTTAAACAGTGGGACACCTATTATTAATTATTAAATAATGAATAATTGTTTCAATAATAATATTCTGCTTCATACTTTGTAAATATATATGTTTTGCATTAAATAACGTTAACAAATGTTTCGAAACACTCATAATTTAATAATATTTTAAATTTTTATAATTTTTTATTACATTTCATTATGTACTCCGAGTTAATCTTCATTAACAAAGGTTCTATTGGCCAAGGGTTGGTACATCTTTATTTTTGTATATAATAAATGTGAAAAAAGAAATTATTACCTGGGTCCTCAGAGTTAATCCTCATTAACAAAGGTTCTATTGTCCAATGGTTGGTTCTTTTGTGGTATTTGTTCCGGGGTTTTAATACAGGTATAAATACGTATATATGTTATTTATAATGAACTACTGATTACTCATATAAGAGTGTCCTTTTTGCACTTATTGGCTGATCAGTAGTTACTGATTCATAGTTACTCATAGTTCTCTCATTCTTTTGGATATTTGGTAGTTTTATTGGATAAAAGGCAAAATTAATTATATTGGATTAAAGTAAAAATTGGTTATATTGAATTAAAGGAAAAATTAGTTATATTTAGTAAAAGGTAAAATTAGTTGTATTGAATTAAAGAAAAAATTGGTTATATTTAATAAAAGGCAAAATTGGTTATATTAGAGAAAGTGAGCAAAACGGTTAAAGATATTTAGATTTTCATGAATCAAAAATAAAATTAAACGAAGTATAATATGGCCAACATAAAAGAGTATGTTATTTTAAGTGATAAAGATTTAAAAATTATTGAAAATAGAAATAAATTGTTAAATTACATGCATATGTACAAATTTGAAGATTTATTAAGAAAAGATTCCAATTCTTTTTTTAATATGCAAAGTGCTTTGTATGTACAAATGCTTGATTTTATTGACCCAATTAGAGACGGTGATAAACATATTTAAATACTTTTTAGCGGTAATAACAATTATGGTCACTGAATTTATGTCTATTACTATAGAGTAAGGCTTTATATTTTTGATAGCCTTAATAAGGGGTGTTTAAATGTGCAGCAAATACAATATTTAATTAGATTGTTCCCTTTTAAACCAACAGTAGTTTTTGAAGCTGTTGATCAACAACCTTTTGGTAGTGTTGAGTGTGGAGTACATGCAATAGCATTTGCAACATCTATATTATTTAACGTAATGCCAAACCGTGTAAATTATGAAACTGATAATAACAAAATGAGAAACCATTTTAAGTCAATGTTTGAAAATAATTGCTTAAATCATTTTCCGACAGTAAGAACGTCTCACAATAGGAATTCGATAATAGAGAATGATTAGAACCGTCTTTTCATAAATTGAACTCAGAAACATAAAAATTATATTTTAAACTATTGTTCTGTTTTTAATACTTTTCCCAGTAATAACATTAACAGAGTTCTATTAACACAAGAGTTAAAAATTAAACATTCTTTAAATGACACTAGTGAAAAGAAAATAATTCGTACAACTTATAATACTGTGAACAAAATTTTACCACATGCATATTTAACAATGAAAAATTCTCTGAGTAAAGAAAATGATAAAAAGATAAATCGAGCAATTAAAGAGAAGGGAAGAAAAAGGAAGGCAAGGCGCGAAGTTACATATGAGCAGTAAATAATAAGACAGGAGAATGAGAGATTGAGAAAACGTAATCGTAATAAAACAGAAATAAAAAAGAAAGAGCGCAAAAAAAATTTGACATGCAAAAAAAAGAAATTATCTATAAAAACTGAAGATAAAAAGAAAATACGCAAGGATAAAAATTTGGCATGTAGGAAAAGAAAAATATCAATGGAAACTCAAGATGAAAAGAAAGTGCGTCAAGAAAATAATTTGCCATGTAAGAAGAAAAAATTTTCTACGGCAACGGAAGATGAAAAGAATGTGTGAAGAAAAGAATTTGACATGTAAAAACGATAATCGGAATAAAAAAAGTGCAGGAGTTGCAATAATGTCTTTTGAAGATTTAGATGAAAGTAAAGTACCACAGAATTATTTAGGTTTAATAAATGTAGAATGTAAGTTTTTTAACGCGTTACATTTTTTGTGTGAAAGACCGTAACATAGATACATCACGGAGGAATGTGCCCGTGAAAAGGACATTATGATATCGCCTGAATGTCACAAAAATATTCCCGGTTGATATCAGCTTGACATTCAAGCAATATTCCGTGCTACTTGGGTGGTAATATTAAATTTTTTTGAAAAAAAATGAATAAAAAATATGGTTAATGCACACTAGCAACGTAGTCGGCCGCTTGCGGACGACAAAGTTGCTAGTGAAAAAATTAAACGAAATAAGCAATTCTTTTTCATTTTATTCTCATTAAATTTATAAAAATTTATAAATCATAAACATATAATGAAAATAATTTTAAACAAAATTCTTAGAAACCTAACAATTTAAAATTTTATAAACTTTCCGCTGCATTTTTCTGGGAAAGTTACACCGACAATTTTCTGGAAGTCAACCTAGAAAGTTAACTAAAAGTTACCAAAGGAAATTACCGAGGATAAGACACTATTAAGTTCAGGGAAGTACACAGAAAGTTTCCAGAAAGTGATGCCTACGACCTACAAAGAAAAGAAATCGGTTTTTTTTTGAAAAAATTGCAAAAAATGACCTTGTCCTCCCCCTTAACTTCCACATTTTGGTATATGAAGAACAGCAATTTAATACACATACGTATTTTCACGTGTAGATTACACAAAAAATAGGAAAAGAACTAGGCGCAATTGCGCCTACATCTAGGGTTTCGTGGCGCTTTAAATTTTAATTAAAAAAAAAATAAATCAAAAATAAATAATTTAAAAATAAATAATAAAATTTATTTTATAAATTTTATGTACTATTAAATTTTATTTATTTAGCAAAATTTTTATTATAAAAAAAAAATTAATGGCAAAATTTTTAAAAAATGGCAATCAAAGAAAATCAAAAATTGGCAAAAATCAAAATTGAAAAATAAGGTAAATGAAAGAAAAAAGAAAGAGTGGCTGTGGAGTTGAGGTCTTTCTTCTATCATTAATCTCTTTTGATTGACAAACAAAAACTTTACCGCAAAATTTTAAAAAAATGGCATTCGAAGAAAATCAAAAATTGTCAAAATCAAAATTCAAAATGGTAAATGAAAGAAAAAAGAAAGAGTGGCTGTGGAGTTCAGGTCTTTCTTCTATCATTTATCTTTTTTGATTCACAAACAAAAACATTAGGTAAAATGTCCATTCGATAATGTCCACTATTAAGACATGTCAACTCTTGGACATGTCAACTATAGAGACATGTCAACTATAGGGACATGTCAACTACTGGGACATGTCAACTATATGGACATGTCAACTATAGGGACATGTCAACTATATGGACATGTCAACTATTGGGACATTTCAACTATTGAGACATGTCAACTATTGGGACATGTCAACTATTGGGACATGTCAACTATTGTGACATGTCAATTACTGAGACAGGTCAATTCATGTAATGTCCATTCGGGAAAATGTCCATTCAGTAAATGGAGATTTGGGATCTGTGGGACCCCAAAATTTGAATTTGGGATCTGCGGTGCCCCAAAAGTTTAATTTGGGATCTGTGTAGATTACACAAAAAATATAGCGAGACAGATTAGATTTGATGGCTACGAGCTAGAAAGGAAAGAAATCGGTTTTTTTGAAAAAATAGCAAAAAATGACCCTGACACCCCCCTTAACTTCTACATTTTTCTATATAAAAAACTGCTATTTAGTACACATACGTATTTTTAAGTATATATTATAGCAAAAATATAGCGAGACAGAGTGGATTTGATGGCCAGGAGCTAGAAAGAAATGAAATCGATTTTTTTAGAAATATTGCAAAAAATGACCCTGTCCCCCCCTTAAATTCCACATTTTCTATATGAAGAACTGCAATTTAATACACATACGTATTTTTACGTGTAGATTACAGGAAAAATAAAACGAGAAAGATTGGCTTTGATGGATACAAGCTAGAATGAAAAGATTTTGATTTTTTTCAAAAAAATTTCAAAAATGACACTGTTCTCCTCCTTAAATTCTATATTTTGATATATGAATAATTGTAATTTACTCCACATACGTATTTACATGTGTAGATTACAGGAAAATTATAGCGAGACATATTGGATTTGATGGCTACGGACTAAAAAGGAAAGAAATCTGGTTTTTTCGAAAAAATTGCAAAAAATGACCCTGTCCCGCCTTCTTAACTTCTACATTTTTGTATATGAAGAACTGCAATTTAGTACACATGCGTATTTTCACGCGTAGTTTATAGGAAAAATATAGCGAGACCGATTGGATTTGATAGAATTCGGCAGGCAGTCACGTTTGAGCTTACGATAAGTTCGACTGGAACTTGTGAATATGATATACTTCATGAGTATATGTTTAGCAAGCAGTCACTGTTGAGCTGACGGTAAGTTCGACAGTGGCTTGCATATATGCGATAATTAGTGAGTAAATATTTAGCCATGTTATTTATTGAGACACGTGATCATACGAAACAATATTTTTGGCAAAAAATTGTAACATAAATTTCACATTGAGTGAATGTATTAAAAATAAAAGTTATACATAGTAGATATTTAAATGTGTTTCTTTATTTATATATCTTTATTTATTTATATAAAAAAGAGTTTATTATTGTTGGTGTACGGAACCCTTGAATTAGTGCGAGTGTAACTCGCACCTGTCCGATTTTTTTAAAAATTTTCCCAAGTCAATTGAATGATAAAGGTTTTTACTTGGGAAATGACATTAGGTTTGACGTGGGAAAATTTTTCAAAAAAATGATAAGAGATTTTACATAGGGAATGGCATGGGGTTTGACATGGGAATTGACAAGGGAAAATTTTGGAAAAAAATGATAAATTATTTCACATGGGGAATGACATGTGGTTTGACATGTGAAATGACATGGGGATTGACATAGGGTTTTACATGGCAAAATTTAAAAAAACATAATGAGGGAATACAAATGGAGAATGACATAGGAAATTTCAATATAGATGTTGATCATCATTATAGTTCTACAGTTACGCCACCAGATGGTGAAAGTAGTTTCTCTCACAGTTGAGATCAGTCTGGAATACTATAAAAGCTGAGAGTCTAACTCCCCTGTGGGCGAAAAACCATGTTCGTTCTAAAAACGTTTTAAAGACGTTCTTAGAACGTTTCATGTCCGCCAAATAATGTTCTGGAACATTTTAAGAACATGGATGTTCAAATAATGTTCTGGAACATTTTAAGAACATGGATGTTCAAATAATGTTCCAGAACATTATTTGGTGGACATGAAACGTTCTAAAAACGTTCTTAAAACGTTTTTAGAACGAACATGGTTTTTTGCCCACAGGGTCAGAAGTAAAGTAAACTTTTTTTATTTTCAGATGAGTTGCAGTAATATTATTTGATAGGTGAAATCTCAGAAACTATATGAAATCTTATATGATTTTCTATGCTTAAATCTATTTGTTTTATCATGTGTAAGAATGCACATGAAATCGTGTTCCACTTCCCATGTGGATTTCTATGTGGTTTCCCATGTGGGGATTTTCAATAGGGTATTTAACATGGGATTTGACATGGGAAATAAGGAACCTCGTTTTGATATTTTCCTATGTCAATTCCTGTCTCAATTTCCCATCGGGATTTATATGGGAAACCATATGATTTCCTATATAGGAGTGGGGTTTTACATAGTTTTTGACATAGGATCCTATGTGGTTTCCCATGTGGGGATTTTCAATAGGGTCGAATAGTTTTCTGGAAAGAATGGTGCTATGTCGGCGAGTATAATGTAAGCACGAGGTCAATTTTCAAGAATATTAATTAACACTTAAATTTTAGCATAATAAATTATCATTTTCTATTTAGCTGATAGATGAAGATTTTACTTCATTAAATAACACAAAACATCACTTCCATTCACGTCCAAAAATAGCATCCAATTATTCAATCTAACCTAATTGATTTTCTTGAACTAAAGTACGTGTTTTCCCCTTTTTGTTTAAATAAACATTTAATATGTAATCATTTAAAATAAAACATTTCCTCCTTATGAGGTTAGTTTTTCTAAAATGTTAAATATCTAATTGAGGGTGTGGATGCTATAAGGGGATACGCTCGGATTCTCGCGGAGAAGTATTGTCCAATAGGTGAATTTTTTGAAGTTTTTCAAATTGCAATTATGACAATTGTTTCTTGTAGAGAATAAAATTCTACATCTTTTTTCTTGTATAAAATTTTTTCCATTCTTTGATCTTTTCACGATAATGAGCAAAAACTACATTTTCAAAAATCAAAGAATTTCAATGTTTTATTACTTCAACTCGTGATTGCTCAGTTAATTTTGGGTATTTTTTGAAAAACCAAAATGGAAATTAAAGCTTAGAACATCCTGAAAACAATATGAGCACAAAAAAGACAATATTATTAATACCAAAAACAATAATAATTTTTTTTCAAAACAATGTAAAAAATATGGTTTGACGTTTTCAAGCGCTAGGACTATCTGGAAATTTTCAAGCCCTGACAAACTTCCAGTGAGAAAGTTGTTCATTTAGATCTAAACAAGTTTTCTGGAAAATTTCAATATCAATAGATGAAAATTATGAATGTTGTTAACATTTAAAGCGCCGAGCGTATTCTAACCTATCTTCTACCGTCAACGCTTGAGTTGAGTCGCCGCGGCAATTCATTCTCCGTTCGTATTTACAATTTTTTTTCAACGAAAACAGGCAAAAATCCACAGAAAATTTTTATTTGATAATTTTAATTATTAATCCTTAAAAAGCATAAAGGAAAAATGTAATCAATTGCTACAAAGTTTCATATAACACAGGCCAACACTGATTTTGGTGCGGCAAATGTTAGACCTGTTTTTGATATGTTTTTTCATGCTGAACACAAATCCGTAAACGAAAAGTTCCTATCAGCTCTAGTTTTTGAGAAAAACGGGTTTTAAATGTTCAAAAATAGCGTTTTTTGATAACTTTGAGTACCTCTAGCACTGAAATAACAGGTCGTAGAACCTTCCATTTGGGCTTAAATTGAGGCTTAATGTTTCAACTATTATCCCCAAAAATGACCTATATGTTGCACCATAATCTCAAAGTCATTTGTTATCATTTTTGATTTGCAAATATTAATTTTGTAAAAGTTTGAGCGCGTACCTTTAGCAAAGAAAAAAGGATCATAGAACCTTTTATTTGAACTTAAAATAAAGTTTGAACTTTAGACTACATGCCCTAAAAATTATATTATTCACTAATAACCTCAAAATTGTTGGTAACCAGTATTTAACTACAGAACTTATTTAGGTAATATTTGAATAACTCTAGTCAATAAAACCAAAGGTGAGTGAACCTTATTGTTGAGCTTCAATTCAATTTATCCCTTGACTATGTAGTTCATAAAAATTACATTACTGCACCTTAACCTCAAGGACTAGATGTACGCGCTCAAACTTTTACAAAATTAATATTTGTGAATCAATCAAAAATGGGTAACAAATGACTTTGAGGTTATGGTGCAAGATAGGTCATTTTTGGGGATTTATAGTTAAAACATTAAGCTTCAAATTAAGCCTAAGTGGAAGGTTCTACGACCTTTTGTTTGGGACGCATGAAAATGCACCACCTGTCATTTGTCGGAATAGTCATTTAACAGAAAGACAAATATCAGAAACGCCAATTAACAGAATTGTCATTTGACTGAATTGCCATATAACAGAAATGCAACTTAACGGAGTCGCTACTTAACCGACGTGTCAAATAACAGAAATGTCACATAACCAAAATGACAAGTAACCAAAATGACAAGTAACCGAAATGTCAATAAACGGAATTGTCAATTAACAGAAATGTTATTTGACAGAAACAACAATCAACGGAAAAGACGCTTAACCGAACTGTCAGCTAATAAAAACGTTAGGTTACGAAAATGACACATAACCAAATTGTCATTTAACGGGACAGTCATTTAACAGATTTGTCATTTAACGAAATTAACAGTTAACAGCACAGTCAGTTAACACAATTGGCATTAAACGGAATTGACATTTAACTCAATTGTCAGTAAACGGGATTGTCAACTATCAGACTTGACATAAAAAAGAATTGCCATTTCACGAATTTGGCATTTAACGAAATTGTTTAGTAACGGAATTGTCATTTAACGAAATTGTCATTGCACGTAATTGTCATGTAACAGAATTGCTACTTAACGGAATTGTCAGTTAACAGTAATGTCAGTTAACAGAATAGTCATTTAACGGATTTAATATTTAACGAAATTGTCATTGACTGGAATTATCAGTTAACAGCAATGTCAGTTATCGGAATTGACATTTAACAAAATTGACAGTTAACGCTATTGTCGTTTAACGGAATTGTCATTTAACAGAATTGCAGGTTAACTGAATTGCCAGTAAACGGAATAGACATTTAACAGAATTGTCGTTTAACGGAATTGTCATTTAATGGAATTGTCAGTTAACGGAATTATCAATTAACGGAATTGACATTTAACGAAATTTTCTTTTAACGAAAATGTCATTTAACGGTATTGACATTTAACGGCATTGTCATTTATCAGAAATGTCATTTAACAGAATTTACATTTAACGAAATTGTTATTTAACAATATAGTCATGCAACCAATTTGTCATTTAACGGACTTGTCATTGAACAGAATTGTCATTTAACGGGTTTGTCATTTAACGAAATTGTCTTTTAACGGATTTGACAATTAACTGAGTTGCCATTTATCGGATTTCACAGTTAACGGATTTGTCCATTAACGGAATTGTCTTTTAACGGATTTGTCATTTAGCGGATTTGACATTTAACGGATTTGTCATTTAACAGAAATGTCTTTTAACGGATTTGTCACTTAACAGACACTATTTTAGTATGTGAGTTTACACTCTATCGAATCTATAGTTACATTTAAATTTCGCGCGATTTTATAACAAAACTAAAACTATAGATTCGATAGAGAGTAAACTCACATAATAAAATATTATCCGTTAAGTTTCAAATCCGTTAAAAGACATTTTTGTTAAATGTCAAATCCGCTAAATGACAAATCCGTTAAAAGACAATTCCGATAATTGACAAATCCGTTAAATGTCAATTCAGTTAATTGACAAATCCGTTAATAGACAATTTCGATAAATGACAAATCTGTTAAATGTCAAATCCAAAATTGACAATTCCGTTTAATAAGAATCCCATTAATTGACATATCGGTTAAATGACATTTCCATTAACTGATATTGCTGTTAACTGACAATTGCGTTAAATGTCAAACCCGTTAAATGACAATTCTGTTCAATGACAAGTCCGTTAAATGACAAATTGGTTGCATGAATATATTGTTAAATAACAATTTCGTTAAATGTAAATTCTATTAAATGACATTTCTGATAAATGTCCATTCCGTTAAATGTCAATTCCGTTAAATGACATTTCCGTTAAAAGACAATATCGATAAATATCAATTCCGTTGATTAATAATTCCGTTAGTTGATAATTCCGTTAACTGACAAATCCATTAAATGACAATTCCGTTAAACGACAATTCTGTTAAATGACAATTCCGTTTAACGAAAATTCCGTTAAGCGACAATAGTGTCAACTGACAATTTTGTTAAATGTCAATTCCGATAACTGACATTGCTGTTAACTGATAATTCCAGTCAATGACAATTCCGTTAAATATTAATTCCGTTAAATGACTATTCCGTTAACTGACATTACTGTTAACTGACAATTCCGTTAACTAGCAATTCTGTTAAATGACAATTACGTTCAATGACAATTTCGTTAATTGACAATTCCGTTCAATGATAATTCCGTTGGATGGCATTTCTGTTAACTGATATCGCTGTTAACTGGTAATTCCGTTAAGCAACTATTCCGTTAAATTTTAATTTTATTAAATGACAATTCCGTTAATTGACAATTCTGGTAAATGACAATTACGTTAACTGACAATTTTGTTAAATGACAATTTCGTTTACTGACAATTCCGTTAAATGATAAATTCGTGAAATGTTAATTCTTTTGAATGTCAAGTCTGATAGTTGACAATCCTGTTAACTGACAATTGAGTTATATGTCAATTCCGTTTAATACCAATTGTGTTAACTGACTGTGCTGTTAACTGTTAATTTCGTTAAATGTCAAATCTGTTAAATGACAGTCCCGTTAAATGACAATTTGGTTATGTGTCATTTTCGTAACCTAACGTTTTTATTAGCTGACAGTTCGGTTAAGCGTCTTTTCCGTTGATTGTTGTTTCTGTCAAATAACATTTCTGTTAATTGACATTTCGGTTACTTGTCATTTTGGTTATGTGACATTTCTGTTATTTGACAAGTCGGTTAAGTAGCGACTCCGTTAAGTGGCATTTCTGTTATATGGCAATTCAGTCAAATGACAATTCCGTTAATTGGCGTTTCTGATATTTGCCTTTCTGTTAAATGACTATTCCGACAAATGACAGGTGGTGCATTTTAATGCGTCCCTTTTGTTTCAGTGTTAGAGGTACTCAAAGTTAGCCAAAAACGCGATTTTTGAACATTTTAAACCCGTTTTTCTCAAAAACTAGAGCTGATAGGAAATTTTCGTTTACGGATTCGTGTTCGGCATGAGAAAACCTATCAGAAACAGGTCTGACATTTGCCGCACCAAAAAAGTTTGCTAATTTTGTTGGCCTGTGTAATATTTATTTAGAAATAATTTGCAACTATTTTATATTTACATTTTCTAAATATATTATTTTTTTTTACTTCAATGAATTTTTAGTTTTTCGTAATTATACGAATTTCAATCATCGTCAGAGTCATCTTTTTTTGTGCATTTCATGTTCTTAAGGAAATTGTTAAAGAACGTTTGTCCATTCGGAGTAATATAAGTCAATAAACTTTGCACGTCTTTTTTCTTGGCTTTTGTAATTCCAACTTTTGGTGAGTGAAATTGATGTACAGTTTCTAAATTAGCTTCTAATCCAACTTCGAAACGTGAAGGATTTTGCAGTTTGAAATTATCGTACGCAGTCACAATTGAGTCAGAAGAATAACAAAAAGCAACACCGTCTAAAATTTTCAAATCGTTTGGCTTACTCACATTTTTTTTGACAATTTTTTTAAAAAATTTCGGTCACACTGGCAATAAGAATGACCGCGAACCGGGAAGATGTGCCAGATTTTTACATTGAGCTGAATGGACATTGCTAATAAGAACGCAAATACCGTGTAATTTCGATTTTGCCCTGGGCATGAATCTGAAAAGAGAACAATTTTTTGATGTTTCGTGTTTTTAAATTCTTTATCTATTACGTGCACAAAGTAATTAAAATACTTTCGATACGTCGATTCATCGATTGGAACACTTGTATCTTGTGTAACGGCTGAATAGAAATCAAGAAATTCTAAATACACTCTTTTCAAATCGAGTTCGCGATTTTAAAAAAAATTTAATACCGTCGATTCTCCCGAGTAGTGTGATGGTTCATGAGGTATTGAATAGCAGTGAAGATTGATTAAACTCATTATTTCTTTCGTCAAATTCAGCTTTTTCACATGTTGTCCTCTCAAATCATGAAAAGTGTTACCTTCTAGTTTTTTTGACAACTTCTAATCTTCTTTTCCCAATATTTAAAAGTTCACAAATAAATTTTTTGCAGACGGCAATATCCTTATCATCGAGTGGAATAAAGTAAACCCAATTTATTAATCGTTGTCGATTTGTTGGATTCCCTTGTTCAAAATCTATGTATTTCATTATAGTACTCAAAAAGACAGTCTGTTTACCGTAATCGTTTAAATTCCAATACGTTGTGACGTTATTTTTTGTGATTGACGTCACAATTGCACCACTCGCATTTAAAATTTTGAATCATTCTGTTTTTGAGTTTCGCTATAAATAAAAATTTGATGTTTACTGCATTTGAGAATTTCCTATACTTGACACAAGTCCAGTTGAAATACAGGCGCTCCATTTTTAAGGAATTCTGCATTAATTTAGTTTAAGTTAGTTTTAGAGTGGCAGGCTTTGTCGAATTTCCGGTATGACAGATTCCAATATTCAAGTTATCGCGGGCTTGGGTATTGGAAAAGTCACTTAGTAGTATTAGTAACTCAGAATTCTGGGAGAAGTAAGGTAGGAAAAGGTTTTGATTGGTTTAATTTAAAGAAAATCGTTGCGTCATCTAGTGTCAATTTAGAGTGATTTGAGAATTTTAGTTTTTAAAAACACTCTCTTGCTATCCAACCCCCATCGAGTCAACATGTTTAAGTTTCAATAGTTTTCGGTCATGTGTTTTAAGTTACAGTCGGTTGTGGTTACAGTCACATTAATAAATTTTAAATTAATTCTAATAAAACATTATTAAGGTTTAACAACAATAAGTTCAATTTACTTCAAACTATTTGCAATAACTCGTTTTTCTACCATGGGTCCAACCAGCATCACGCAACATAACTGTAAGTTAATTTTTATATAATTGTTTTTGTAAGAATCTTCATTATTCGATTAAATGGTTATTACCATTGCTATAAAATAATAAATAAAATTTCGTAAGAGCGATTTAAATTGTCATAGGGAAATTAATTAATGTCAATGAATTATTTAATAAAATGTAACATTTCTTTTATTTCTAATTTTTGTTTATGAATTATTTATTGTTATAATGAACTCTCTTATTATAAAAACCCATCCCTCTCTCCACGACCTGCATAACTGAGTAGCACCGGCACGTGCAGAAGACTTAATAAATAATTCTTATTGGTCGATCTTAATTAATATGTTATTATTTATAAGTTTGAGATTTGTTTATTTGAGATTTAGATTATAGTTTAGTCCGGTTGACAATACCGGCGATACAAAAGTTGTCTGGCGCCCTTCCATACCGGGGATCGTCCATAAGAATAAAAAGTTAAGTCGCACAGTAACGTTTTGTTTATTTTGTTATTTGATTTTTCAGAATCGAGTTACTTTGCATTAAAATTTGAATCCAATTTCGTCCAAGTTAGTAATTTTGATAATTAGAATTATTTGTCATTTGTTATAATAAAGTTTAAAAATCAAGTTTAAGAGTAATTTTAGAATCAAGAAAAATACGTTACAACGTTTCAAATAATCTTTCTTGTTATTTTACTGGATATTGTTCAAAACATTTTTGTCTACAACAAGCAATTATTGCTTTGAAAATTTTCTTTGGAACAATTTTTTTTGACACTGAAATATATTCTTCTCCCTAAAATATACAAAAAATTACAGGTAATTTAAAAACTTTTTTAATTTTAATATTAATAATATACAAATGAAAACAGTTTTTGTGTCTATCGACCCGGAAATTCGAAAAAAACCAAGGAATTCATTTTAAATAAAAAAAAAGCGGAAAAAACGCAGAAAATTTTTTTTAAATTCGAAAATTTTTTATTGATAGGGTATTTTTTATATTGTTTAAAAAATTGTAATTTTTTTCAACTCTTTAACTCTTTGTTTAAAAATTTAAAAAAATTGACTTCTTTTCAAAAACGGTATTTCTTTGTTTACACTATTTAGAAGAATAAAAAAAATCTTTCGAAAACAAAAGTTTTTTTAATGCATTATTAGATATAATTAAATATTATTTGACTTTAAAATTATCCGAGAAATTTACTTAAAAACGCGGCAAAATCCCGGTGATTTTTAATGGCCGAATTGCTAAACACCCTGATTTATTGTTACATTTTTGTTTATATAGTTTAAATTTTTCTTTTGTTACAGCGAATCGTAAATTATTATATAACTTTTATTTTAATAAAAGATCTCGAAAAAAGTGACACAAAATAAAACACAAATAAAAAAAAGTTAAATACAATTTTTAAAACAATTTTTAAAAATAATTAAAGATTATTTTATACAATGTATTGTGATCTTAATTTTCATTATTATTTTATTATTGTTAGTTATATTTTACCTTATTTTTATTTTCTTTACGAACATTTCTTTCCCATTTATCTTCGCTCCTTTTTCGCTTCCTACCTCTTGCATGTTGTTGATTATTCATTTCTAATTTCACATCACTTAATAAATGTTTTAATTTAAAATATCAATACGAAATAAATGCCGTTTTTATATGAATTTAGCATGTTCTGAATACCGCCACTTTGTATAATTATATTGCAATAGTTTCTCAAGGTCAAACTTGTTTGTATACAAACAAGATTTACGTTAGAAAATAATAATGTCTTAAAAATATATTGAAATTGAAAATTTTCAGATAGTCCTAGCGCTTGAAAACGTCAAACCATATTTTTTACATTGTTTTGAAAAAAAATTATTATTGTTTTTGGTATTAATAATATTGTCTTTTTTTTGCTCATTTTGTTTTCAGGATGTTCTAAGCTTTAATTTCCATTTTGGTTTTTCAAAAAATACCCAAAATTAACTGAGCAATCACGAGTTGAAGTAATAAAACATTGAAATTCTTTGATTTTTGTAAATGTAGTTTTTGCTCATTATCATGAAAAGAACAAAGAATGGAAAAAATTTTATAGAAGAAAAAAGATGTAGAATTTTATTCTCTACAAGAAACAATTGTCATAATTGCAATTTGAAAAACTTCAAAAAATTCACCTATTGGACAATACTTCTCCGCGAGAATCCGAGCGTATCCCCTTATAGCATCCACACCCTCAATTAAAGTTTCTTGTTAATCGATTTAAAAAAAAAACATTTTCATTAAAGGAAAATGTTATTTATATTCGTATTTATCAATTTTTAATTTTAATTTAAAGAAGTCATTGGACCTTAAAAGGACAGTATATACTGTCGAAACGTATTGTCCTTAAACAATAAATTTCTTTAAAAATTTTTAACAAACCCCGTTTTCCGTTTACAGGCCTCGTAAAAATTAATCAACAATATTTATTTTTGTAATTTATGTACAATAAGATAGTACTTAACAATTAAACATAATTTAAAATATAATAAATACATAAAACAGTTGTCCACGCATTAAGCAATATATGGTGTTCAAGAACACAACTCTTTTATTTATTTAAATATTTATTATTATATTTAATTATTAAGTACTATATTATTGTTAAATAACAAAAGTAAATACTATATTATGTATTGGAATTTATCACTTCCCAGTCGAAAATCCTAGGCTATGTTAAGCTGAACAAATAGTTGTTTTGAAGTATTGAGATAACCATTAGAGAATTGTGAGACAGTAGATAACTAGCTATAGAAAACTTTCAGGAAGCCTGTTATGGCCGATTTTTCGCTTCCACGGAAAGCTTGAAAATAACAAATTTTGTACGTTTTAAACAAAGCATTCAAGTAGCTTTGAGAGAGTTATCAAAGAGTTACAGGATTTTGCATATATAAAAAGAAAGCGTTCAGGTGGCGAAAATTAAATGAAGCGTCATGGATGTTTCAGGAAACAGCGGAAAAATGACAATGATCAAAAATTAATTTTAACCTTTCTTTCCATCTTTATTTATCTCGTAAAAATATTATGTATTAGATTATTATATTTAAATATTGAAGAATTAAAGAAAAATTATTTACGTCAGACTCGGTATTTCCACAGTCTTTTTAAAAGGGTACAATTGTTTTATAAAATATCTATTAGTGATATTATAAACTTTTTTTTAAATTAATTATTATCTTCTTTCAATTAAAAGTTAGTTGTCAATTAATTTTCTATAGTGAAATTACACAATTAATATTGATTAATAATTTAATACGCTGTTAAATTCATTTTCATAAATTATGAAATTCTAAAAGAATAAAGAATATATTATTTATAAAAAATATTCATAAATATCCAGTATAAAAATAATAATCTTTTTTTTTAAATATTAAATATTTTGTCTTTTTTTAAGAAATTGTTTTCATTATTCAATATAAAAGGTTTTCACCGTGTTCGTATTCCTAACCCCAAATTTTGCTCAAGTTATATATAATTTTTTTCGAATATAATTTAAGTGTTTAAAAATAAACGTTTTCTTTGAAAAATAATTTTTATATAATATATAAAGAATAATTATTAATTGTATAAAACGGATTTACAAATTACTATAGAATTTTTATGATTTTTCGATTTAGTTTAATTTAATGAAATTATTCTAGTTTTCAGGAAGTGTAAAAAAGGTAATTAAATTACATATTAATTTGCAACTTGTGAAAAGCAAATAGAATTGCTTTCTTACACATTAAACCAGGCATTAGGAAAGCATTCACCAAGCAAACTGGTAGACATTTGCTAGAAGCTGTCCACAGATATTCAACAAGCTGTAGAAAAAGCTTCCCGTTAAGAAGTCAGAAAGCAAATATCACAGAATTTTAGGTCTATTGTATAAATAGTTGCCATGAAGCTTTTGAAACCTTCATAACAGTTACCTGAAGGCCATGTGAACCCTTCAGGGAAACTTACGATTTTCGACTGGGTTGGTAAAAAAATTTAGATAAATATATGTATGAATTGATGAGATGATTGATAAATTTATACATATATTTATCTAAAAGTAAATACTATTACTATTAATAATAATAGGAAAAATGTACATTTTGTGTCATTTTCTTTTTTTCGATAGTAGATTTGTATTATATATATATATTAAAATAACATTGTTAAATCACATAGTAATGAATAAAACGTTTAATTAAAAAAATTAATTTTATTCTATTTAATTACAAATATTTTAAAAGAAATTTTGACAAATAAAGATAAATCTAAAAGTATTTTGTCAAAAGAAAAAACCCTTTCAAGTTTCCAAAAACAGTTATTAAATATCTTATTACGAAAATTATTATGGCAACTCAGTTGACAAAGTACTCTCTAAATTTGAATCAGTTGAATTTCACTGGTGAACCAGTTATAAGTATACCACTGGTTTCATTTAGTGAAAATTTCACTGTAAACCAGTGTATTATCACTGATTGACACTGAAAACCTCACTGATTGAATCAGTAAACTCTGTCGATAAAACAGATTTCACTAATTCAATCAGTGAGATTTTCACTGTCAATCAGTGAAAATACACTGGTTTCCAGTGAAATTTTCACTGAATGAAACCAGTGGTATACTTATCACTGGTTCAGCAGTGAAATTTCACTGATTCACATTTAGAGAGTAATATTTTAGAAAGGATATTCTATTTGAATTTATCTTCTTACATATACAAAATTAAATAAAAAGAAGTTATAAATAATTTCAGTAATAAAACTTGCAATATATGTGGCAACTGAATAAATGATTGTGTTGTACATTTGTCACTTAATTAAGTGTTTTTAAAATTTAAAGGTATAATTATTCTTTCTTACATTTAGATTTTGTAATGAAAAATAAAGTTATAAATATGATCTCAAGTTTACTTAACAAATCGCATGTTTGTCCACAACAAGTGAAATTTATTTTCTTACAATTATATTTTAGTTTGAAAAACAAATGTACAAATACGATTTGACTTTTACTTGGCAAATTTTTCTCCTTGTCCACACCATCTTTTTCTCTAAATCAGCGTTCCTTAATCGTTTGCAGGCTGTAAAACATAATAAAATTAATAAAAATTTTAGAAAGTATAATAAGTATGAAAATTATTTTTAAAATTATGGTTTAATCTAGTATTAGTCAGAGTGGTTTAAGTTCAAGATTTTGTCACCGGAATTAACCCAGTATGTAAAAAATTTTAATGATTAAAAAATCATGACACAATAAATTTTATGGTAAACACATGAATATAATTTTTATATTTGTAAGTTAAGGGGAGATTACAGTGATTTTTTTTTCAAAAAATCGAATTTTTTTTTTTTTATTTTTGGTTAGTATAACTATTTAAGAACATGGTAAAATTATTCTAAAGTATTTCCAAGGTCTTAACCTGATATAAAATGAGTAGCTACATACAACAAGTCGTCGAGTGCGTTAACTAGAGGTATTCACTGCTACTTGACTGGCATTAGATCACTTGATCTTTTACAATCCAAAGAATGAACTATGGACGAAGCTGTAATCGCCGATTGAGTAAGAATCACTGTTTTCTTTAATTTCTACTTAAAATCTTTAAGCGTGTTTTTCTCGAAACTGTATAGGGGAGGATGGGGCAAGGATAGTTAAGGGGCAAGGATAGTTAGTGGCTCTATTGCCTACACTGCTTGTTCAAAAAGGGCACCATTCATCATATATACTTGTTTTAACACCAAAAGACGTCAAGAAAAATTTGATCTTGATGCGATATCATTTGTGGAAGCTACGTGTTTATTTGTAAAAATCCTGTTTTTTCTAAAATGTCTCAGTTCTGTTTAAAACACTGTTTCAGATATTAACTGTTTTAAATATTTATTTATGTCCAAAAAATTTTTTTGGTAGTGCTTTGAGGTGCTTTTATCCAATGAAATTAAAAAACCCCCAAATTTAATGTCTTTTTTTGATTATTTTTCGTAAAAACAATTTTGATAACTATCCTTGCCCCAATAGTGGAGCAAGGATAGTTAAATTTTTTTTTAATTTTCCGCTAATAGCCTAGTCCCCTAGTCGAAAAAGCCCCTCGTGGAACACTAAGAGACTCGACAAGGAGAAGTTCGACCGGTCCCTTGAAGAAGCCTGTCTCATTAAAGACTTGGGCTGGGTGAAGAGGACGAACAATCTGGAGAAAGAGGTCCGAGCGGTGAGGAACATTATCATCAACGCTTGTGATGTATCAATGCCGCGTCGCAAAGGCACCTCTTCCAGAAGGAAATCCTTGCACTGGTGGTCAGAAAGGTTGGCCTCCTTGCGAAAGGCATGTTTCAGAGCAAGAAGGACATATACCCGATCTAAGGGAGATCCTTTGCTCAAGGAAGCATACAAGGAGGCCAAAAAGAACCTCAGCAAAGAGATCCGTGCGTCGCGACGCCGTAGCTGGAAGGACCTAATCGAGGACGTCGAGAAGGACCCATGGGGTCTGACTTTTAAAATCGTTACTAAGAAATTAGTAACGAGGCAAAAGACCCCCGGCCTGGACAATCCCAATTGGGTCAGAAAGGTAATAAAAGCCCTGTTTCCTCCTGCAGAGCCGTGGCTTAGGAAGGACTGGAGTTCTTGCATAGTCACAGAGGAAGAACTCTTTACTCTTGAAGAATTGGAAGCAGCAGGTAGAAGATTGAAGACAGGCAAGGCGCCTGGAATCGATGGGATAATCAACAAGATCCTAAAAGAGGTGATTGTTGCTTCCCCCAGATTTTGCTGGACATCTTCAATCGCTGCCTAGAGAGAGGAGAGTTCTTTCTAGACTGGAAGAGGCAAAGTCTGGTCCTCCTAAGAAAGGGAGACAAACCTCTAGATAAGGTCTCATCCTACAGGCCTATATGCCTGTTGGATACGATGGGCAAACTTCTAGAGTACATGGTTCTGCAGAGAATGCAATCTCACTTGACCGGAGACAATAGTCTATCCGATAACCAATTTGGATTCCGCAAAGGTCGGTCCACAGTTGATGCCGTAAAGGCAGTTGTGGACCTCGCCAGAAAAGGGAAAAACAAATTGGGACCAGATAAAAAGAAGAGCTTCTGCGCGTTGGTAGCAATAGACATACGGAACGCGTTTAATTCCGCGAGATGGGAAGATCTCATCGAGTCGATGATACAGAAGGGTATACCGCCCTACCTGTTGCGGATAATGGATAATTATCTAAGCGACAGGTGGGTTATTTACGAGGGAGACACCTGCATTCTCAAGGAAGAGATGCAGCGTGGGGCCCCTCAAGGCTCGAGGGTAGGACCATTTTTATGGAATGTATCTTACGATGACTTCCTGAGAATGAACCTGCCCGAAGGTGCGGTGATCGTCGGCTTTGCGGACGACGCGTTGATCGTGTGCGCTGCCGACTCGGCGGAAGCTCTGGGGACATTGGTGAACGAATGTCTGCGGCTAGCAAAATGCTGGCTGGAAACCAGAGGTCTTCAAATGGCCCTCGAAAAGACCGAAGCATTGCTGGTCACAGACAGACGTGGTTATAAATCCCCACGAATCGTGATAGACGAATTCGAGGTCAAGTGGAGGAGACAGATAAAGTACCTCGGTGTGGAACTGGATGGAAGGTTAAACTTCCATCACCACATGGCTACGGCGTCGAACATGGCGATCGAATGTGCGGCTAATTTAGCACGGGTGATGCCAAATGTTGGAGGCCCCCGTGAGAAGAAAAGGAGACTGGTGGCGAGTGCCGCCGACGCTAAGCTGCTTTACGCAGCACCAGCGTGGGCCCCCTCCCTGAGAACAAACAGATGTTCAACCATCTGTAAAAAGATGCTGTCCGCGCAGAGATGCATTACTTCACGTATTGCCTCTGCTTATCGGACAGTATCTACGAGCGCTGTGCAGGTCCTTGCAAGTGTCCCGCCAGCAGATCTTTTGGCGCTTGAGAGGGAGGAAATTATCCTCCTTCTCAAAGAGGCGAATTCCTTTGAAGAGGAAGATCTACCCAGCAAGGACCGCATCCGCTTTGAAGCGAGGCGCAGGCTCATAGAAAAATGGCAGGAGAGATGGGATGGGGAGGTAAAAGGTCGATGGACTTATCGCCTTATACCGACACTCGACACCTGGCTAAGTAGGAAACATGGTGAAGTTTCCTATTATTTGACGCAAGCGCTGACAGGTCACGGGTGTTTTAACTCGTACCTGCAGCGCTTTAAGAAGATAGATAGCGAGGAGTGTGCTTACTGCCAGTTCCCTGTGGACAACGCAGAGCACACCCTCTTCGCCTGCAGTCGATGGGACTTGGAGAGGCAGGCCATGTTCATCGGTGTAAACGCTACAGTTACACCGGAGAACATGGTAGCGCTGATGATCCAGTCCCAGGAAAACTGGCGGCTCATCGAGACCTTTATCATCTCTGTTATGATGAGAAAGGATCTCGATGGCCGCAGAAAGGCGTAATTAACAGCATAGAGTTTTTATTTTTTATTTACTTATTTTATTTATTTATTTATTATTTATTTTTTATTTATTGACTTCATTATTTATTTTGTCTTTTTTCTTGTTTCTACAATTTTGTGTTTACTTGTCTTTTACTGTCCTTTTACAATTTTATAATCATTTGTTTTGTATTGTCTTTTTACAATTTTAATATTCTTGTCTTATATATCCGTCCGTCTTTTAACAGTTTTATTTATATTTTATGTGTTTAAATTTAGTATTTGTCTTTTTACAATTTTATTTTGACTCATTTATTTTATATTTTGTTTTTTTATTTACTGACTTATAATTTTCTTTTCTGGTGTGCTGTTGGTTCCGCCTGGACTACGATTTTCGTTTTTTACTATTTTATTACGAATGACGCCGGATGTCCGTAAGAATGGACGAAGTCGCTTTTGTGACAGAGTTGGAGCGCCACCCTCAAAGGCAAAAGTCTTCACGACAGTACCGAGGGTGGATCAAAGGGCTCCCAAGAAGGGTTGACGGGTTTTAGTGGGTCGGGGCTGGTAGTAGTTCGCCAGCTTATTTTGTTTAGTGTTCTCTTTTTTTTTACCAACCCCACATAACCTTGGCATGCGGAAGCCAAGGTATCTGTATACAGATTTCCCAATAGTCCCTAAGCAAAAAAAAAATATCTCGAAGGCATTGCAATCCACAGCAAAATAATGTATTACAAAATTGTAGCTAAATAAACAGGCTTTCGAACGATACTATTCTTTTTCTGATGCCTTTTGAATTTTAGCTACTAGATCCAAAAATGTCTTACCTAACTATCCTTACCCCATCCTCCCCTACCTATATTTTCAACTTTCTCACACTTTTATTTAAAACTATTCAACCAATTAACTTTAAATTTAGACAGTTTGTTTCTTGAATATGTAGTTTTCGTGTGAACTTAAAAATAGTGTGTAAAATAATTTTTAGCAAAATTCGTCGAGCAGTTTTTTAAAAAAAGTTATTTTTTGTATTAAAAAAAAAGTTTTTCAAAAATCAAAAATATATTATGCCGATTAATTGGTTAAGAAAATAGGTAGATTAATAAAATTATAGATTTTATTCTTTAAATAGAATGAAAACTAATGTTTACATATCATAAGTTATTAAAAAATTAACATTTTTTAACAAACAATGTTATACATTAAATTTTATATTTTTCTTTTGTTTATTATGTACTTTAATTACCGCAACATCGGTAGCTTTGAATTAATTGAATTAATCGAAATATTACCTGTTTATTATATGTAATTGCTAAAAAATTGGTTTCTAACATAAAAAATATCTTTTTTAAAAACGGCTCGATGAATTTCGTTAAAAATTATTTTGCACACTATGTTTAAGCTCCTGAATCGAATGCAAGAAAAAAATCCGAAGTAAAAAAAGTCGACATTTAAAGTTCGTTCAAGCACCCCGTGTAGGGGTTAACTTTTTCTGACACGTTTTTCTCTACACTGTAAAAAGAGATATTGCATTTTAACATGCGTCGTGTTATTTCACTCAGCAAGAATACAACGTTCGATGTGGTAAATTTACATCGTTATACGTAGTAATTTAACCTAGAATTGTAATTCTACACTACCATGTGTAAACTTTACATCGTTCTACACTGCAAATTAACACAAAACTTGAAATTTTACAATGTCAGACGTTGGAAAATATTTGCTTTAAGTCCGACGTACTAAATTAACATTCTGATGTAAATTTACTTTACTTGTGTTATTTTACAACGCTTAGTTATTTTACGTATTAGTGCGTGTATAGTTACATCTTTAGTGTAATTTTTGTATAATTTTTATTAATATTATGAATTAATAATTTATATTAACTTATCTTGATAAGAATAAGAATATTATAATTTTATTATAATCTATTATAATTATAGTTATAGTATAGTATATAATATTAAATTAAGTTATAATATTATTGATTAATAATAAATTTCTTAACATCAATAAATCTTAGATTATACAATAACACGCACGGATTGTAAAATTACGCTGAGGTTATGTTTTAATACCAGTTTCTGTAAGATTACTACGTCGGATGTGAAGCAAATAATTTCCAACGTTCGACATTGTAAATTTAAATCGGAATTTTTTAGAGTGTAAACGACTTTTTTTGAAATTGTGTACACTCTAACTTAAAAAGTTTTTAATCAATCATTTTGAAATTTAGCGTGTAGTTTCGTTATATAAATACACTCTATTTGAACTTCAATCTAGACAATAACTTTGTTTAATTTTTGGTTTTTTTTATGCGCGACTTTTCTTTTAAGATCGGTCTTTTTTTATTTTATTTTTTTTACAGTTAAAAACGTGTATTTTCAAGACAAAAAATATGGAAATGTCCTTTTTTGTTTTCGGGATATTAATTAATTTATTAATTAATGTTAATAAAAAATTAAGTATTTTTTAAATAAATAAAGTTAATGCAATTCTGAAGCTACCAATTAAAAGCTGACTTAATTCTACATGCAACAAGTCCAATATAAAGTATTCTGGATTAGTGGATTGTTAATAAAAAATTGGCTAACATTACATTACTGTTTAAAATTCACTCTTTACATTTTTTAACAAAATTCAACCCCTTCCACCTCCTACAGTTTTTGATAAAATCTAACAATACTTCGTGGTTGAAGTACTCAGCCATAGGAAAACTATGTGCAAGTTACAGCCCGATCCGAACAACTTTTTTTACTTAGTACGCTACAGGAATTTTACTCCATACATATATTGTTATTGTGAAGACGCAACATTTGTTGAAGTGTTTTTTAATTTAGAAAATTTGGAGTGTTTTTAATGTGAAATTGACGAAATGACACCGAGAAAAGAATTTAGTCGGAACTTGAGAGATAAAATTTGTAAATTGCGTGAGGAAGGACTTTCATATGTTAACATTGCAAAATTTTTTAATGTATCAAAAATAAAAATCATGATTTAAGAGTAAAAATATGTGCCCTACGTAAGGAAGGTTTCTCTCTTGGAGAAATAACAAAAAATGCGGTCAGTAGACTGTAAGCATCGATAGCGTACAGACGTGTTTATCGTTCTGGACGACGGAAAATACTTTATTTCAAAACATCAGATATCGTGACATGCTTCTTATGCAAAAAAGCTGACCACATTGCCAGAGACTGTCCTATGACTCAAGATCAAAACACACAATTGCAAGACAATAACCACAATTTCACCCCCTTTAGCCAAACAGAAAACAGTTCAAGCACTCAATACAACTTGTCAATACAAAAGGACATAGAATTTCCTTTACTTCCACCCACTAATCCAAACAATCTCATTTTTCCTCCTTTTTCAAAACCAAATAACTATTCTCCCGCGAAACGAGCATTAATATCAACTTCATCCAGCAGTGTCAACAATGATCAATTAAAGTATAATCCAACTAGTCCCAATGACTCTGAAATTTCGTCTGATTGCGAATCCACTAGCAGTCAAATAACGCGAAAAAAACATCGAACTCAATAGTTAAACAAGCAAAAAAGAAAGCTAAAAAGAATACCTCAGAGTCACCGGAAAAAGAACTAGAGGAGGAGTAGCAATTTTTGTTAAAAATAATATTTATAGTGAAGAAGTAGATTTAAACACTCCATTAGAAGCAGTAGCAAATAAAATCAAAATCACAGATCAAATAACCTTATGTAATGTTTATTTACCTAACAGTCAATATTTACAAAAAACAGACTTAGAAAATTTAATTAAACAACTTCCTGAACCTTTTTTAATTGTTGGTGATTTCAACAGTCACAACCCCATTTGGAGATCCTCAAAAGTTGACAACAGAGGAAAAATAGTAGAAAAATGGTTGGATAATAATAATTTAGTAGTATTAAATAATAGACAAAATACACATTTTAACTCTATTACCTGCAATGAAAGCGCTATAGATCTGTCAATCTCAACCTCAGACATTGCTCATCAATTTGATTGAACAGCTTTAACTTCTGGTAGAATAATAATATTTACAACTACAGACAATTTAAGGGCACTGTTTAGCAGTGCAACATGATTCGTAGATGGTACTTTTAAGGTAGTACCATCTATATTTTATCAATTATTTGTAATTATGGGAACAGTTACCTCCACGTGGTGTGTCTTGGAAACAATGTTTCTGAAATATAACACACATATGAATATAATATATTTATGTATATAAGTAATGTTTATTTCAATAACATTGGTTAAATATCAATCAACAAATATATTGTTGATTTATTTTAAATAACTTTTTTAGTTTTTGACTTTTCTAATTTTTGAACTTTGGACTTTTCAGATTTTGGATTTTTTCCATTTGGACTTTTTAATTATTGGACCTTTCGCTTTGGATAATCTGTCTTGGACCTTCTGTTTTGGTTCTTTTGTACTGCTACCCATAACTAAACCTCTTAAACTTTTAAATAACATCCCCTCAACTTCTCATCAAAAATGGATTTGGACTAAAGCAAATTGGACCGAATATTAAAACCTCATAGATGACCAAATAAAAAACCTAACTAACCTTCAAACAATCTCAAAACCACATTTAATAGATATAAATGTCATTCTCTCTGAATTTAATGCCATTATAACTAATGCTGCAAAAAAATCTATTCCCAAATCATCTAATAAACCAAAAACTAAAAGACTTTCATGGATTAGCCCTGAATGCATTCAAAATCTTAAAGATTCCAAAAAGCATGTATAAAAATATATTAAATTATCATCCAAATTTCCTAATAAACAAAGAAAATCAAATCCACTCAAGAACTAACCAAGAAGTTAATTCCAATCTATCAAACGAACCAGATTATCTAGACTCCTTAAACAAACCCATCACAAAATATGAGATTCTACATATTTTATCCAAAGCAGGAAAAACCAGCCCAGGTCCTGATGAAATACCAAACGACCTACTAAAAAATTTACCTGAATCGGAAATAGAATATTTGACAAACCTCTACAATTTTATTTGGACTTATCAAGTGTTTCCTGATCTCTGGAGAGAAGCCATTGTCATTCCAATTCCTAAACCAGGCAAGGATCACTCAAAAGCAACTAATTATCGTCCCATATCATTAACTTGCAATCTTTGTAAAATTATGGAAAAAGTTATCAGTAACAGATTAAAATGGGTACTAGAACAAAAAAACATGATTTCCCCATATCAGTTCGCATCTAGAGAAAATCTTTCTACCCTGGACTATCTCTCTAATATAGAAACGGAAGCATGAAATGCTCTTGCTGAGAAAGGTCACCTTCTTGTAGTCTCTATGGACATCGAAAAAGCATATGAAATGGTTTAGAAAGATAAAGTTATCTACCTACTTGAAGATGCAAACATATCAGGAAACTGTCTAGAATTCGTCAAAAACTTCTTAAAAAACAGAATATTACAAGTAAGAATAAACAACACTCTATCTGACAAAGTTCAAATGCAAAATGGAGTCCCGCAAGGATCCGTTCTAAGCTTTATCCTATTCATTTTAACAATCAACGATATCTTTTCATACATCGACCGACCAGTAAAAGCATCAATATTCGCAGACGATTTAACGTTAACATGTTTTGGAAAAGAAATTAATACCACAACCAAAATTATGCAAAAAACCCTTAATAAAATCCAAAATTTGTCTGAAAAAACAGGATTCAAATTTTCTAAAACTAAAACTGAATTTATAGTTATAACAAAACAAAAATTTGAAAAAGAACCTAAATTGCTCCTCGAAAACCATCCTTTAGTAAGAAAACAAAATCTTAAAATCGAAGGACTCATATTTGACGAAAAACTCTCTTGGACTACACACATCAAACACCTAAAAACCGAATGTTTAAAATGATTAAACATTATCAAATCTATTGCATCCATAAAACACGGTGCCGACAAAAATTCCATTTTAAAAATATATCGAGCAATCATTCTATCCAAAATTGACTATGGACGCATAATTTACGGATCAGTTAATCACAACATCCTAAAAATACTCGATAATATTCATCATCAAGCTCTCAGATTAGCGTTAGGAGCATTTAGAATAAGTCCGATATCCAGCCTTTTAGCAGAAACCAACGAAGTTCCACTTAAAGAAAGAACAAAATACCTATGCCTAAAATTTTCAAGTCACCTCTCATCACTCTCTAAAAAATCATATAAACAAATTTCTTCCAACCATCTATCAAACTTTTTCAACGATCACGATAAAAGCCGAAAACCATTAAATATCCGAATACAAAATTATACCGCAGCACATACCTTTCAATCATTATTTAAAGCAGAAAAAGAAAAGTACCCAAACCACATAGAATTTTACACTGATGGATCAATATTAGATGGAAATGCAGCCTGTGCCATTACGTCAGAAAAAGAAACCCTACTTTCCACCAAACTTCCTGAACAATTTACCATATTCACGTGCGAAGCCTTTGCCAAATACAAAACAATAATCCTAATAAAAACCAATCCCAACATAAAAAATAGCATAATTTTTACCTATCCGAAATCAAGTGTATCAGCAATTTTAAACAGTAGAAACAAAAACCCACTAATAAAAGATATACAAAAAGAAATAATTGACATGTCAAAAAATCAGATTAGCATAATAATATTTTGGATGCCAGCTCACAAAGGAATAATAGGAAATGAAATGGCAGATAAAGCTGCAAAAGAAGCAACCAAAATGTTACTTATTTATCCCATTGCAATCCCAAATATCTTAGAAAACAAAAAATTTCTATTTATAAAAATAAAAGAAAAATGAAACTACCAATGGCTGAACACTTTATCAAAATTACATAGCATAAGAAAAGATACCTTTGAAATACCTAAATTCATTCATAAAAAGCGACAAGAAAGAAACCACCATAAATCGACTTCGAATTGGGCACACAAACTGCAGTTATCTACATCTAATAACGAAGGAACCACCAAAGGAATATCCAAAATGCAGCTGTCAACTCTCAGTTCAAGACATTTTGGTAGATTGTCCAGATTATAAAAGTGAAAGAGACTCCATCCATTTACCATTGCAGCTCAAAGACATACTCAATAATACAAACGGTTATGAAAAAGTGGTTCAATTCTTAAAATCTATCTCATTGTACAAATTCATTTAATATTTGTTCATTTCTCAACGATTATTTAAAAATTATACTGTAAAATAACGATTCAACAATGAAAAATGTAAAGTACTAAACTGTTTAGTCGCTTAGGACCGTAGTTGTTAAAGCGACTTTAAATAAATCTATTAAAAAAAGCGGTATTTCAAAGAATGGTGACAAATTCACGGTCGACAGATTTTATGATTCTGGAAAATATGTCAACAAAGCAGGAGAGAGAGAAAACGGTGTAGCAGTGTCCAAAAAGATAAACAGACAGTGTTTATGAGTAAAAGAAATAGAAAAATGACAGCGCCAGAAATTCGTGAAGCAATTTAATAATTATGAATCTCATTCTCCTGTATGTATAACTACTGTAAAAAATCGTTTGAGAAACTACGGTCTAAAGGGACGAATTGCCGCAAAGAAGCATTTTTTGCGTTTGATAAATATAAAAAACGTTATCAATGTTCAAAAAATACATTTCTTGGAAACCTGGAGACTGAAGAAAGGTATTCTTTACCGATGAGTCGAAGTTCGAAATTTTTGGTGGTGGTAAAAGAAGGTAATAAGTTCGCAGAATGGAAGACGAGAGGATTATATGTCAATTCGTAGTCTTGAGTGTGAAGCGTGTTCTTCTTTTATCCATAATGGTTTAGGATTGCTTTGGAAATTGTCAGACTGGAAATTTGAAAAGAGTGAAAGGCATTTTAAATAAAGAGGGCTACCACCAAATTTTGATAAAACATGCTATTCCCTCTGGAAAACGCCTAATAAAAGATAAATTATTTTTTTTCTAGCAAGATAACGATCCACAACACACTTCGTCCCTGTGTAAAAATTATTTTGCAAATCAAGAAAACGAAGGAATTTTGGTTTGTATGGATCATCATTCACAATCTCCCGATCTCAATCACATAGAATTACTGTAGGACGAAGTGGACCGAAAAACGAGAGAAATGCATCCCAAAAATATGAAGAACTTATGGGAATGTTTATAAACCGCTTAAAAATCAACAAATAAGGAAACATTAATATTATTGACTAACCAAATGCTGAGAATTTTTAGGGCAGTATTAAAAGATAAAGATGGTTTTTTTCGATGACTCATGCGATTAGTCTTCTGTTAACTTTTTATTAATTTTTAATTTTGTTAAGTTTATAAAAATTTTTGTATAAAAATGTTTAACTGCTGGTGAAATAATCTGAACGAAAAAGTTTTATACGCTCTTATTGAAATTCTTATATGTTTTTTTTTACAATTTTTAAGAAGAATTGAAAACTAAAAAAAATATTCAGTTACACTAAGTATTTAATTTTAATACAATTTACAATATAAACCCAATAACATGTAATTAAAAATTTCAAAGTGTTACATCCCGGTACCATAAAATTCTTAAAAGAATGGATCTTGAACAAATTAAATTATCTCTTTTAAATAAAGGTCATTACATACATATGAGTCATTCACGATGTTAATAGTGAAAGATAGATGTAATATAACACCTCTGAATGCTGAAGACTCGCATAAAGCAGATGTGTTATATATATATATATATATATATATATGTGTGTATAGTAGATTAAAGAATTCAATAAGATTATTGATCATTACTCGATATTAATATTATTTTTCATAATACCAATTGTCGATCACTATACATCCTAAGTGACTGCAATCAACTAATTAATAATCAATAAACTAAAATTTTAATAAATTAATTAAGATATTATTATAATTCTATTAATAAATAATGTACGTGACTTTTGCGCTAAATGAAAATTGTACGTGATAATTGCGCTGTCTGCAAATTATACGTGACAATTCTACCCCAATGAACAAAGATCATGTAGTATATAAACCCTAGTTTTTCTATTGCAAAATGTCAGTTAATCGGACGAGCTTCTGCCCGAATAGTGTCTGAGAATCGGCCCTTCAGTTTTGTAATTGTTTAAACTTCGTTATTTAAACCCGCGAGTTTAGTGAGTTTTACAAAAGTTTTGTATAAGAGAAACAAGTTTCTCTTTATTTTAAACAATATAATTCTTTTGTTCGAGTTAAATAATTCTTAACTGTCGTATAAAATCTAAATTGTGTAAGTGTAACAATTTATGATTTGTATAACAACGCATCCAGAGACACATATTTGTAATCCTGATTGCCGCTTGTTACATTACTAAGTTTCAACGAATCAATTGTAAGTACTATTGTAATTGTATATTGTTATTAATAAATTGCAAATCATAAAAAGGAATATTTTCTTTAATCGCTTGACACAAAACCCTTAGTTTTGACAAAGTGACACGATCCTACATTAAAAATAAAGATCAGGCTTTACCAACTTGATTAATCAGCAACTTGTCTCTAATTTATTATAATACATAATAAATAAATTCTACCTTAGCTCGGGTTGTGACACAAAGTAGCTGATTAAAATATTTATAACCACTGTCAAAGGAGTCTGCCAACATCCTTATAGAAAATGGCCCATCAAGGATAAACGCTACCTTTTGGTGGCTAAAAGTAGACCTCAAACAGAGTAATATACATCTCATTTGAGTTTTCTGGAATAATGGGAACATGAATAAAATTGTCCCTAGCGGATGGGTTCAACGCGATTTGAACGGAATAGCGCACGGTTGGCCTGAACTAAATTTTATTCAAACTTTCAGTAACTCTAAATTTTTTTGTTGATTCTGAATTTATATTTTTTTAGGATTATTTTAAGACAAAAAAGAAAAAAATCGGCGGAGGGCTTTTTGAAATATACCATTTTAAAAAAAAAAATTTTTTTACTAAAAACTAAGTTACAGATTTATTTGAGTTGACTCGTTTTGTTTGTATTTTTTTTAATCAGTCTAATAAATGTTAAGGTATTTAAAGGATAAGTAGGATTTCATAGCTGCAAAAGGTTTTTAATTTGACAAACAATGTACCGTTGACAAAAAATATTTTATCGAACTAAATATTTGAAATATAATTTGTAATAAATCTGTAATAAAAATTACAATATTTTTTATACACATTTTAACGATTTATAAATGAAGTTAAATTTTAAAAATGTTTATGCAAAATAGCTGATGGAGAATTTGATTATGTTTTAATTTTTTTCTATTTTGTCATATTTTATTTGGTATTTTGAATTTTGGAAATCTGTTATCAAATTTGTAATTAGCGACCCCGAAAACCCCCTAGTAACATTTTTTTTCTTTGTGTCTAGATGCATCATCGACGTTCAGTGGGTTAAATATTTTTCTTGTCAAAGTCTTATTAATTGTTTACTGTGCTGCCATCTAGCGTTCACCGATGTAACCTGTAACTTGCTGTCGATAAACGTTGTCCTATACACACAAATAGTACACAATAAACACATTAATTTTCACTATTTATTACCCTTTCAAATGCTTTAACCCTTTGAAGCATACATTTTTCTTTAACAGGAATTTATCTTTGAAGTGCATTATAGGGGGTTTTAAGGGTCGCTGATTACGAATCCGAAGCCAGATTTTAAAAATTTTCAAAATTCAAAATGGCGAACCCAATATGGCGGACAATTTTTTACAAATTGATTAAATTTGCTTGAAACTGGTTACTCAGGGGTTTTTGGGGTCGCTGATTACGAATCCGATGTCAGTTTTATAAAATTCAAAATGGCGGACCCAATATGGCGGACAATTTTTTACAAATTGTTCAAATTTGCTCGAAACTGGTTACTCAGGAGTTTTCGAGGTCGCTGATTACGAATCCGATGTCAGTTTTATAAAATTCAAAATGGCGGACCCAATATGGCGGACAAATTTTTACAAATTGATTAAATTTGTTCGAAACTGGTTACTCAGGGGTTTTCGGGGTCGCTGATTACGAATCTCATGTCAGTTTTTCAAAATTCAAAATGGCGGATCCAATATAACGGACAATTTTGTTAAAATTGATCAAATCCTCTCTAAACTGGTTATTTGGGGGTTTTCGGGGTCGCTGATGACGAATCCGATAATATGGCGCCCAAAATAGTTAAAAATAATTTGGATCTGTTACAAGATGTGACTTACTGATGTTAAATCGTATTTTGATTTTTATTCGCTTTAGCGTTACCCAGAGCTAACGATGAGGACGTAGCGAAATTTTAGCTCCATTTTTTTTGTTTTTTTATTTTTTTTGCTTTTATAATTTTTTTTTGTTTTTCTGTTTTAATAATTTTTTTTTACTTTTTTAGAAAATTTTTGTAAACTGAAATAAATTGTTTGGCCCTATTGGCCCGATTTTCGAAAATCTTTAAATGTGATATGCTTTAAAGCAATTACGATCAGCCAAAAGACACAGAGGTACATTACAACTGCTACATTGCCATTTTGTAACTCTTCTTTGATCTTTAGTGGAACAGTGAGCACAACGTCGTGCTTTGTTTCCTTCCATTGTCTCAGGCATATGAGCAGAAGCAGTTTTGGATTGCCGTTTTCTTTACAAATGACAAAAGCGTTTGTTACATATACATCTACAAAGTGCCAAAATATTCTGAGCCACCATCTTTTTGATTTTCGATTTATTTCGTACAAGGATTTCAACATGTCTGCCTTGTCAACATAACCCATGTGTTTATTGTAATCCTGCACGATTTCAGGGCAACTGATAGATTTAGAAGTGCCATCTTTCATTTTACGATCGATAAATGTTGCAAGCAATGGATCATGATAATTCGATAGGAGTGACACAACTCGATTATTTTTCCATTTCAACCACGTAATGCCCTTGTACGAACTTCGAAATTCATGTTCTCCTCTTATCATTTCTTTATCAGCTTTTTGGTGTTTCGGCAATGCAACTCGATTGGATCTTACAGTACCACAGGCCATGATGTTGTCTACCTTCAAGGAAATCATAAGTTCCGTGCTGGTAAAAAAATTATCGAAAAACACTCGATGGTTACCTCCGACAATTTCGCGTGTCAGATCTTTTACTATTCTCGATCCTAATGACTTTTCTGACACATTACTCACTTTTCCAATGTATATCTGAAATTCGGAGACAAAGCCACTTTTATCAGCACGCACCCAAACTTTATACCCTCTTTTTATGGGCTTCATTGGCATGTACTGCTTCAATGAACTTCTCCCTTTGAAACGAATCATACTTTCGTCGATTGATTGATATTGATTCGGTTTGAAACACATTTTGAAAGTGTTAGAAAGTTTATCAAGCAATGGTCTGATTTTGAACAACTTATCATATCCAGGTTGCCCTTTCTTCGGTTCTTTATAATTATCATTCAGATGGAGATGCGATAATATGAATCCAAAGCGGTTGACTGTCATAACATTCGAGCTCAATAAGATCTTCAGGAAACAAACATTAAAAAATATCTAATGGTGACGTAGCTAAAGTCGGAATACTTGGACCAGAATCTCTAATTTAAGGTAAATCATCTTTTGATCTTAATTTTTTTCCCAAATTCCATCTAAATTTGACAATCGTTCACTGAGAACATGACTAAAGTCATCGTCACTATAGTTGTCACTTTCGACCTCAATACCAGTTTCTGCTGCAGTTTCCATTTCATAATTCCTTACTGCTTGAAAATCATGAAGATCAACATCCTCATCCTCAGAATCACATAATCCATCGTTTGATTCAGAATCGCTGGGTATATCAGCAAACTCCACTTCCACGTTTAATATACTTTTCCGTCTTAATTCCATTGAAAAGATGTATTAATTATTAGACGAATGCAGATAAATATGCACACACTATAAATTATACTTCCCACAAACAAGCAAGTGACAAATTGTTACATTCTCAGAAGTTTCGCAAATGTCACAACACACTTATTTATCAGCAACGGCGTTAGAATGCCAGTAAAAATTATAATGAAACGATATGTAAAGATGTCTTCTTTGATAGGTGTATGAATGCATGTATAAAGATGAACGTTCATATACACAACAAATTTACTTGTACCTCACATGTAATCACGATTCATACACAGACACACACACACACACAAAAGCGCCATTTTGAATTATAAAAATCCAAATTCATATTCATAAACAGCGACATCAAAAACACCGTAATAACAAGTTTTAAGCAAATCCGATCAATTCTTCATTTTATCATCCGCCATATTGGATCCGCCATTTTGAATTTTGATAATCCAACATCTTATTCGTACCCAGCGACCCAAAAACCCCCCGAATAACAAGTTTCAAGCCATTCCTATAAATTTTTCATTTTCTCATCCGCCATTTTGAATTTTGAAAATCTAACGTCATATTCGTAATCAGCGCCCCCAAAAACCCACGAGTTACATGTTTCAAGGAAATCCGATCAATTTTTCATTTTGTCATCCGCCATATTTGATCCGCCATTTTGAATTTTGATAATCCAACATCATATTCGTAACCAGCGACCCAAAAACCCCCCGTGTAACAAGTTTCACGCCATTCCTATAAATTTTTCATTTTCTCATCCGCCATATTGGATCCTCCATTTTGAATTTTGAAAATCTAACGTCATATTCGTAATCAGCGCCCCCAAAAACCCACGAGTTACAAGTTTCAAGGAAATCCGATCAATTTTTCATTTTGTCATCCCCCATATTGGATCCGACATTTTGAATTTTGAAAATCTGATGCCAGATTCGTAATCAGCGACCCCGAAAACTTTATAGACATTATTGTTAGGTTATTTCCTATTCTTGTTTAGTTACAATTACATTTATTGTAAAAAAACGCTATTTTTAAACTTAATTTGTTTGTAACATTTATTTTATTTATAAAAAACACTTTTTTAATGTAGTTATATTGTAATAGATATTCTAAAATACATTTTAAATACATTTTGTTACTGAAATGTGTAAAATAGTGGCTGAAGTATTGAAAAAAGTGCAAGAAAAAAGGTGACACTCAGGAGTGTCACTATGCTGCAAAGGGTTAAAATAAAAAATTAATACTTTTTCACTGCTTTTTTATTATTAAAAAATCATATTTAAAACACTTTTCATTGAATTATATAAAAATTTGACAGAAAACCCTGATATAACAGTGCTCCATATTTTATCTTTTATTTCACTTATTTCGTATTAAATTGATACAAATAAAGTCTTAAATTACTCATGAACACTTTTTCTACAAATACTAATAAATACTTTATCATATTTTATTTTTTAAATAACATTTTTAGTGACCGTTGTGTTCCCAACGGTGTTTCAACGCTATTCCGTTCAAATCGCGTTGAACCCATCCGCTAGGGGTGTCCCAATGTCTAATAAGCACATATAGACTGGCAATTTTTTTAAGTAACACAGGTAGAAGATAAGTTCCAATCTTAAAACCATTTATGTTAGTAGGTCTCAATAGCGTCTCATTATCTTTTAAAATGCATAGAAATATCCAGCAGGAAACGTTTAATTGCGTCGCTAATACGAAATAAAACATGGGCAATGTACTTCTATAGGCACATATGTGAATACTTTTGAGTGACTTAAGCAGAAGATAAGTTCTGATATTAAAACCAATTATGGCTGTAGACAGAGTATCTCGTGAGCTTTCAAAGAGAGTAGAACAGTCCGGGGGTTTTTCAAAGTTAAAAATGTCCGATCTAATATGGCGGAAGAATAAAAAAAAATCGTTCGGTATTGCTTAAATATGATTACTGGGGAGTTTTTGGGGTCGCTGATTACAAATCTGATGATACTTTTTCAAAATTCAAAATGGCGGAAACAATATGGCGGATATATGTTTTTAAATTTGAAGGTTATGCTTGAAACTCGTTAATCAGGGGTTTTCAAGGTCGCTGATTACGAATCTGATATTAGTAAATTCTATTGATTTTTAATTTTCCTATCCGCCATATTGGATCCGACATTTTAAATTTTGAAAAACTTACATCAGATTCGAAATCAGCGATCCCCGAGATCCCCCGAGTAACGATTTTCATGCGAATCCGAACGATTATTTAAAAAATCGTCCGCTATACTGGATCCGCCATTTTTAATTTTGAAAAACGGACACCTGATTCTTTATCAGCGACCCAAAAAACCCCGAGTAACGTTTTTCAAGCAAATATATTGATTTTTAAAAATTTGTCCGCCATATTGGATCTGCCATTTTGAATTTTGAAAAACTGATTTTAAATTCGGAATAAGCGAACCCGAAAACCCACGAGTAACTATTTTCAAGGAAATATGTTTAATTTTTAAAAATTTGTCTGCCATATTGGATCCGACATTTTAAATTTTCCAAATATGACGTCTGATTTGTAATCAGCGACCCCAAAACCTAAGAATACCCAGTTATACTTAAATTAAATTAATTACTTTTTTGTACTGTACACTCAAATTCACCCTGTCGAAAAAGGTGCCACAACGCGACTTTTTGTGGGGTTTTTATGTACCCTACAGTGTCAAAAGATTAAATATTTTTTGCAATTATATTTGCAAATTTTACAATTATAATTTAGAATTAAATTATTTAATATCCTGCTATTAAATCTTGTTTTTTTATGGAATTTAAGCAGCTGGGTCCCTCCGACTCAGGTTAGGCACGTATGTCAAAAAATGAACTCAGGCACGTGAGGGTTAACAGAGGTGAATTCAACTAAGGAACAATAGTAAAAATTTTTAATACACTTTTAGTGGAAAATACAAATTTTTTCTTTTTAGAACTTAAAGAGGAGACTGACATGTACACTTTATTTAAGTTTCATCACAATCAGAGGTGTAGAACACATAAATAATGTAAATTGTTTATAAAATTGTTATTAAAAATATCGAATTTTTAGGTTTACAATTTTGCAATTATATTCATTGAAAAAAGGAAAATTTTTTATATAATCAGTATAAGTTTCATTAATTTATTGCAAACGGTTCTTGAGTTATTAATTTTTCTTTAAAATGTTGTTAAATTTTGTTTATGCAAAAAAACTAACAAAAATTTAATATTTCAAAAAACGGTTAAAAGTGTTTTTTTCTTTTATTATAAACTATAGATTTTCATAAAAGTTTTTACATTTTAGAAAATCAATGAAAATTTGTTGACACGTTTGACCTGGAGTTACTCACTACGTAGTGAGTGACAGGCGCCGCGCTACGTTCCGCTAGAACTCTAATTTAGGTATTCTATTCTACAAAGTCTGTGGAAAAATTAAATTTATTATTAAATTATAATTTTCAAATATAGTAGATCACTCAATTATCAACTAATGTGAAAATTACGGATTTTACATCATTAATCATACCCATAAATGATAAAGTATATTTTTAATTTTTTAACAAATTTAATTTCTTATAAACTTATATTAATATCCGTTGAAACACGTGTCTTGTAGAACACATATCGACACATAAACATCATACATCATAAAACGTTGACAGGCGAAAGCTCATTTAATAAGAATTTTAAAAATAAAATGTGGATTTTTACCAAAAACAACTAACATCTTGACTAAATTACGTAAATTCAAAAAAATTATCATCTATAATAAACAATTTTTTTTTTGCAAAAAAAATCAATATTTTTGCACTAAAAAATATCAATAAAACTATGGTTCAGGATAGGAAGAATGCCGTTTAGAACACTAAAATCGATCGATAAATTTTTTTGAAATTAATTTTTTTTAAAAAAGGGTCAAAAATATTAATTTTTAATAACAAATTTTTTTTTTTTGCAAAATCGTTTTAGGGGGTGATTGTGCATGTAAAATACTATAAGAAAAATAACATTTTAACGAAAAATAAATTTTTTCAGTTTTAGGTGGCACGTTTCAGAAATTCTTAGTTAGCTGTCAACTACTAAATTGTTAATATGACGTAAAATTTGTGGTCAGAAACCCTAAAGACACAATTACTTTCATTTTTATAAAATCAAATTACTTTTTAGCAAAGTTGACAGTTGATTTGACAGCTGTCAACCGTCACATTGTTAATTTGACAACATATTCGTGATTAGTGATCCCAAAAACCTTTAGAACGGTGTACTGTTCATTTATACGTACTTTCAATTTGTTCGCGTGTTAAAAAGTTAGATGGACCAAACTTGGTAGACTCCATTCAAAATTGTTATAGAATGAATTTTTAGTTACATGAATATTGAATTATAAAAAAAGTTATTTAAAATTAAGTTTCATTTACTTGTATTTGAAAATGTGGAATAGCCGATATGATAGTGGGTGTTTTAGACGTTCACGCTCTGAGCGCTCTAAAAATTAAGGTGTGATTGGTCAATTCTGGTATACTTGCTTTATCATTGGTTGCTATATTCGCATCCAAGGGCGTTATTTCACTTGCTATCCCGCTCGGTCTATAGATGTCCTTTTGCAGTTATAGACCGAGCGTGACAGGGCGCTCTTTTTCTTTTAGTGCGGATAAAGCAACCAATTAAAATGCAAGTTACACCAGAATTATTGAATCACACCTTGATTTTTTAGAGCGCTCAGAGCGTGAACGTCGAAAACACCCAGTGAAAATTCATAACTATTTTTTAAACTATTATAGAATTCTTAACTATGTCCGGCTAAATTTTCAAATTTGTTCAACTTCTATACATCTTTCTGAACTACGAATTAAAGACATTTGCACTGAAATATCAGTCATTTCTGAAATTATAAGTCATTGCTCAAAAATGACAAAAGAAGTTAAAGCCATTTAAATTCTTTTAGCAATTTTTAACGAAAAACAAAAATTCGTTAAAGATCAGACAAAAGAATCAGGTAATATATGATTAGCTTCATTTTACGCTTAAATGTTTAATTGTACAAAAAATTAATTGTTTATATTCATATAAATTTATATTTCATATAAATTGTTTATATTCATATAAACAATGTAATAAATGAGAAGTTACCATTCTCATTTATGCATATTAATATGTATATGAACTAATTTTCAGGATTAACTATTAAGCAATCAATATTACATTTACCCGAAAAAACAGGGTCGGAAGTATTTCTTTTTGCATGAACAGCATTCACATTAATAGATCTGCTCTTCGTGAACTCTACGTGGATGTAAGAGCCGTATACATCCTGAGTGGCAATTTAAAAGATGTTTTTGGGAATGTTAAGAGAGTGAATAATGCTTTTAAAACCATTAATTTTTAGCTTCATATAATTGAATGTGATGAGCCCTGAAATACTTCTGCATGCACTACTTTTTCCAATATAAGAAGACGTATGCTGACGATGATAAATACAAATTTTTTCCGATTACCTTAAAATTAATAAAATTTTCGAAGATAGATAAGAGTTTTGCAGAAACTCAATTCACTATGCAGTATTCATTCATAAACAATGTGGACGATTAATTATTTGAAATTGAAGATCTACACTGAGATAAAAATCTAGTGCTTGCAACAAAATTGTTTGGTTAGGCAATTTTGGTTCTTGCAACCAAATATTGGTTGGCTGAATCAAAGTCGTAGAGTTATCTTAACCAACCATTTGGTTAGGCCAACAATATTATTTGGTCGAACATTTTTAGATTCCAACCAAAATTTGTTTTCGACAGCAAAATAATTTGGTTAACACAACAAAATAGTTTGGTCTAAAAAACCAAATGATCGTTTGTTGTCCTAACCAAAATTTGGTTTCGACAACCAAATAATTTGATTCGCTCTCACAATCAGCTCATAGCTTAAGAGAACAGTTAGTTTAAATCTCTCACAAGGATGGGTAGTCCAGTCGTCAGAGCTCCCGACCTTTAGTTTTAAAACAGAGGTTCGATCCCAGGAGGAGATGAGATTTTTCAAAGTCCACAAATATTTCAATTGGTTAAATTTAAAATCAATGTTAAAATAATAATAAATAAATAATAAAATAAATAAAAAATATAAAAAAAAAGAAATAAGGTAGAATAAAATTTTTAATTTCACAAAAAAACTGTTCGTTTGATCAACCAAACATTTTTGTTGACCTAACAAAAAAAATTTAGTTGAGCTAACCAAACATTTTTGTTATGTCAACAAAAAAACTCAACCAAATTTTTTGATTGACTTAAACAAATAGTTTGGTTGCTTAAATACCAACAAAATTTTTTTGTTGGCCCAATCAAATTTTGGTTGCTCTGACTAAACATTTTTCTCAGTGTAGAAAATCAATTTGATTTGGAAGCCGGGCATTCAGAAAATCAACTTGATTTGGATTTGGAAATCGATGATACCAAAATTGAGTTCATAGAGGATTAATTTAATGAAGAATAAATTGTTAAACTGTTTAAATTTTCATTTAATTCATTTGTTTATTTTACGTTAATTTGAAAATATGTATTTAATTATTCTAAAATGTCTTCCCTAAGAGCAACGCATATTTAAGGATATTCTTTGGAAATCCGCAGGTTATCCAGTTGCTTGGGACAGTCTGGATATTTCTAAGATATACTTAGGATATCCTAGGACATCCTCAGGTTATCCATTTGCTTGCGGCAGTTCCTTATTGAAAATCCCTGTACAAGAATCTTGTACAAAAAAATGTACATGTTCAGCAGCTGAACTTGTACCAGATCAGGTGCGGAAAATTTACATTTTCTTGCACCAGAATTTGGAACAAGTTCTTGTATCAGATCTTGTACCAGATCTTGTGCAAGATCTTGTATAAGAAAATATATTTAATATTTATATACAAAAAATGTACATGTTCTTGTATGTATTCTTATGCAAGTTCATGTACAATTACTTACGCATGAAACCGTTTATGTTCTTGTACAAGTTTATTTAAAAAAAAATTTTTTTTTTTAAATTTGATATTTTATTAATTTAGAATCATTAAAACTCTTTAATTATGTCCCCTAAAAATTATTGTGCAAGATCTGGTACAAGTTCTGATATAAGAACTTGTTTCAAATCAAATTAAAATAATCAAGACATAATAATCGATAAAATCAATAATTAATTGTAAGATCCATTTAGTTAATAGTTAAGAAAAGAACAAGCAAAGTATGTAAAATGATACTTTTTACGTGCTTTATACAAATCGACAAAAGTACATGCTTTCTACAAATTAGCAAAAGTACTTGTCTATAATCCGTCTCATCCCAAATCAAACGACTTTCTACTACTATATAAACCAAAGAAATTACCACTGCGAATGTCAGAAGTTCCGAATAGATTTATATCGTGTATATCGTAGAGCGGCCTTTTAATTTTATAACAAAGTATTACTGTATTCTTTCCGTGTTCGGTGCAAGTCAATTAGTTTTTCACTTAGGAACAAGTTTCTTTCCTTCTAAAGGTGTAAGAAAAGCAATATTGACAGTTAGAATCTTTAATATAATTGAATTAATTGTCGAATTTAATGATTATTATCACATTAAAGTTATAATACATAGTAATTTTGAGTTGCTTTTCACGCACACATAGAAACAAGTTTCTTTCCCTTTTAAGGTGCAAGTGACGCTAAATCAACGTAAATTTCAGTGTATAAACTTTAAAGATAATCATTAAAAACAAAAACTTGTTTTGTTTATAACGTTTGCAATTATTGAATCTAATTAGCTCGCCGAGACAGGGTTTTTTGATTCAAATTAAAAATAAAACTTCGGTTAATTACGACTGAAAACAAATTATTTATTTACAACATTTATTTACAACAACACAAAATTGACTGGACGTTTTTGCGTCGACGGATACGGACTGACATCAAGTTTAATATCCTAGATTTAATAAATCATGAACCGCGCCATCGGTTCCTATACATTAAAAGTATAAGATAATATGAACGTTGTGATAAAAACTATATTGACAATGATAAGTACGATCAACTCGCAAGATTCGCGAAACATTAACGACAGTTGTGTGTAACGAGTAAAACTACTGATTTATCGAACAGAAAGCAAAATAAGTTAAAATGGGTAAGGGTGAACAAAAAAATATTTATTCGCGGTTAATAAAAAATTACTGGAAGAGAGTACAGGTTACGTTAAGTTTACTGGGAGATCGCGATAATCAATTCAAATCTCAATTTAACCGGCGTCCATCGGATACGTTGAACCGCAAGGTAGAATCGGCTTCGATGCGGATCCAGCCGCGAAATCTGCTTGTCGGCGTCAACCGGAGAGTTTAGAGCCGTTGGAAAATCTTCTGATTAAATGATGATCCTCGCCTGTATGTCGTTGCGAAATGCTATAAAACCTGTGTAGTTTTACACGTAATTACTTATACTAGAGTAAAACTGTAGTATAATTTAAATGTTTTAAAACAAAAAGTATTTCTCGTAAGAATTTAGTGCATTCGAGTAAAACTCGACATACATCAGATATAAAAGTAAAACTCTATTCACGAAGAGTAAAACTCTACGCTTGCAGAAAGGTAAGACCTTACTGCTCTGAGTAAAACTCAGTTCTGATCTGAATTCGCACTTAATTCAAAAAAATTCTTTGCGCAGATGTTAAAGCCATAAAACTTACTGCGCAACAAGTAAAGTTGTTAATATTCAGGAACAAAGGTTCCTGCATGGGATCCTGTGGAGGTTCATGTACAGGGATTTTTATTTAAAAATTTGTTTTAAACTTTCAGGCACAGGAACCTGCAAAGGAACTTTAGGTAACTAATGTTCCTGCACAGGTTCTTGTACAGGATCCCTGTTCCAATATCCTGCAACGGATTCTAGTGGGATCCTGAGTAGGATTCTTAACAGGATCCTCTGTAGAAAACCTCTAGGAATCCTTTAAGGATCCTGTCCAGGAATTTTTTACTTTTTGAATTTTTAACCCAACCTTTAAGTTTTTAGCTTTAATTTGTTTTTTTGAAACTTCAAAAATCTTTTGTAGTTCCTGAAATATGTTAAAAAATGTTCGAGAATGTTTTTATACAACCCAGCAGCGAGGCGGCGAAAAGTGATGATTGACGGCTGAGTTGTAGGAAAACATGCTCGGAGCTTTTTAACATATTTCAGGAACCACAAAACATTTTTTAAGTTTCAAAAATGCAAATTAAAGCTAAGACCCTAAAGATTATGTTGTAAAATTGTCAAATTTTTCAACGCATTATTCTAGACTATGCCTGGAGTCAAAAAACATTAGTACGAAAGTAGAAAATTGCATAATTTTTTCTTGAAATCTTTTCGGTGTAATAAATACCAAAAAAAAAGAAAAAAAATTTCTTGCTGTACATTGAGAAACAGAATTTTATCAGCTTTCCAACTATCTAAGTTAGAAGTCTCTATCTTTTTTCTAACTTAAAATATCTTGCTTCAAATTCAGCACCAAATTTCTTCTCCTCGCACGTCAGCTGTTCCGACAATTTCCGACGGTAGTGTAGTTGCAAAAATTGTAGTTATATTTGTATTTTCTTTGCTTTTTTTAATGCCTGACCCGACATTTGCTGCTGAAGCGAGGAGCAAAAGTAAAAGATGGTCGGCTGTCAAATGGAATACGCAATTGAAATATTTTTAATTAGTGAATTATGGGGCGTACTTTCGACCGGATATGAAGAAAAAAAGTATACTTTACTTGGGCATAAAGTTCGAAATTCCCGCACAGCAAACTTTCAGCCCTTATAATGTAATATACTATTTAATAGAAAATTTTGATCAAAATAAGCAACCCTGCACGGAGAGAAAAAACGGGGCTTAATAGCACGGTAGTAGTTTGTGAGTTTATCGCATTGGCGCTTCACTTACCCGTCGAGCATGAATTCATACCGGATCTGCGTGAGCAATCTCTGTACTATGAAGCCGTGGTAGTAGTACTTTGACAGTTCGAACCGCGTACTATGTAAGTAGCGGCGCCACGCGGATGCCGCAAGAATCAGCAACGTGCTACGTTTGCACGAGTTTCCTCCTATTTCGGTAAGAGAACCTTGCAAATGAGCAGTGATCCGTTTTTTGAATGTTTGTGACTTAAAATTTATAGAATTTTATACGTTTGGATGTTTTTATGGTAAGTATTAATTAAAAATTAATTTGTAATTGTTAATCATTTCCTACATTTAAAATTTTTTTTAAATGCAATTTATATTTTTATATTTTCAAAATTTAATAATTTAAATTAATATAAATTAAATTTAATAATTTTAATACTTTTGTAGACCATAATATTTTAATAAATATAGTCGTAATGGAGAAAAAAATATATATATAATAATAATATATAATAAATATGTAATAATAATATATATAATATATAATAATTATAAATATATATATATATATATATTTATAATAAATATATATTATTATAATAATAATAAATATATATATATTTATAATTATTATATATTATATATATTATTATTACATATTTCTATATATTATAATTATATATATATATTTTTCTCCATTACGACTATATTTATTAAAATATTATGGTCTACAAAAGTATTAAAATTATTAAATTTAATTTATATTAATTTAAATTATTAAATTTTGAAAATATAAAAATATAAATTGCATTTAAAAAAAATTTTAAATGTAGGAAATGATTAACAATTACAAATTAATTTTTAATTAATACTTACCATAAAAACATCCAAACGTATAAAATTCTATAAATTTTAAGTCACAAACATTCAAAAAACGGATCACTGCTCATTTGCAAGGTTCTCTTACCGAAATAGGAGGAAACTCGTGCAAACGTAGCACGTACAGAGATTGCTCACGCAGATCCGGTATGAATTCATGCTCGACGGGTAAGTGAAGCGCCAATGCGATAAACTCACAAACTACTACCGTGCTATTAAGCCCCGTTTTTTCTCTCCGTGTGTAATTTAAATTAATACCTGTTGTGTATTGTGATTGTAAAAAATTTTGAACTTAAAATGGTTAAGATAAATTAAAACAATTTATTTAAACACAATAGTTTTGATACAATTCTTGTCTACTTAAAATTACTGCTTATTACTTCTTATCATTTTGAGCGATTTTTAGTGAATGAATACTCTCTTAAGGGTTCCTATCTACCTTCCTCATTACCTGGGCCTTCTAATATGGTGGGAGTGCAACTACACCTTCTCTAACAGTTAGAGGATGGTTCGAATGACCACCTTTAGACACAATAAGCTAGACCCTAGGTATGTTTTCAGCAATTTAGAAGTGTTTGGTTTTGAAATTCTATATTTGCACATTTTTAATGGTGTTATGTCCAGAACACAAATAAAGACATAAAGTAACTTGCTGCTAAAATCTTGAATAGGTACAGACAATTTTTATTAAATGTTTATTCTCCAGTAATATAATTTTTGGGTTTTTTCCTTTCAAACACATTGATGATTCTATTCTATCACTAATCCCTTAAGTGATGTTATAAAAAGTAATTATAGTATTTAAGATTTTACTTTAAATAGAAATACATTTTTTTATTGTTACGCTATATTTTTTTGTAAATTAAATAAAAAAAATTAGGCAAGTTCGAGTTATACTCGCACTAAATTCTAAGATTCCGTATACCAATCAAATTTCATCAACAATTTTAATTTTTTTTAATTAAAAGAAATTTAAAAAGATAATTTATTTATCTATTTTATATTTTAAAACTTAAAGAAAAAAATATAAATACTGTAAAAGGACAATCATGTCATCAAAATTTATTAACAAGGAACACTGGGTAGGTGTCCCCCTTCGATTTCGTTCATCTTGATATATGTTGTAGTTCTCGAAAAACTAATTAACACGTATATTTTTTTATCGGCAATGGTGAAAATTTAAGGGGTGAAAAACAACCCGTAAAGTTTTTACGGAAATTTAGAATTTTCATAATAAAAAGAAAAATTCAATAAAAAAATTTTTTTTGATCAATAATAATTTAGCACGAAAAAAAGGAATAAAAAAGTAGCATTTTTACCAACAACCCTGATGAATTTAGGGGTAAACACCCCAAAACTGAAATTTTCGTTCAAAATTATATAATTCCTCGCTTTATATTTTATATTTCTAAGCACAAAAATAAGATATAAGAGTTATAAAATATTAACAAATGTAAAAAACATTTGTCCAGGGGGTAGATAGGGGTAAACAACCCCTTAAAGTATATTATTTCAAGTAAAAGACATTAACAGGAAAAAATTTATTTCTTTTGCACAAATCATCTATATAATAAGAGGGATACTTTCTTTTCATTTTGAAAATATTTACAAGATTGGAATTTTGTTTTCCGGGAGTAACTACCCCTAAAAATTATTTTTCCATTCAATTAATACTGTTTCACAATTTTAACTGCATTTTTATTTGCAAATTAAGAACGTTTGGGTCCTGAAAAATCATCGCAATAATCTTCATATTTTGTTCGTAGGGTGGATTGGGGTAAACAACCCTTTAAACACATTATTTTAAATAAAGGACTATATCAGAAAAAAAATTTATTTCTTCTGCAAAATTCATCAACAATATAAGAGAGATACTTTCTTTTCATTATGAAAATATTTTTAAATCTTGAACTTTATTTATAGGGGGTAACTACCCCTAAAAAATATAAAAAAAATTTAAATGAAAAGAAAGTATCCCTCTTATTTTGTTGCCGTTTTTTGCAAAAGAAATAAATTTTTTTCTGATAAAGTTTTTTATTTGGAACAATATGTTTTTAGGGGTTGTTTACCTCAATCCACCTTAAGAACAAAATATGAAGATAATTCCGATGATTTTTCAGGACCCAAATATTCCTAATTTGCATATAAAAATGCAGTTAAAATCGTGAAACAGTATTATTTTAATGGAAAAATAATTTTTATGGGTAGTTACCCCCGGAAAATAAAATTCCAGTCTTGTTAATATTTTCAAAATGAAAAGAAAGTATTCCTCTTATTATATAGATGATTTGTGCAAAAGAAATAAATTTTTTCAGTTAATGTCTTTTACTTGAAATAATATACTTTAGGGAGTTTTTTTACCCCTATCTACCCCCTGGACAAATGTTTTTTTACATTTGTTAATATTTTACAACTCTTATATCTTATTTTTGTGCTTAGAAAAATAAAATATAAAGCGAGGAATTATATAATTTTGAACGAAAAGTTCATTTTTGGGGTGTTTACCCCTAAATTCATGAGGGTTGTTGGTGAAAATGCTATTTTTTTATTCCATTTTTCGTGCTAAATTATTATTGAGCATAAAAAAAATTTTTTATTCAATTTTTCTTTTTATTATGAAAATTCTATATTTCCGTAAAAACTTTAGAGGTGGTTTTCACCCTTTAAATTTTCACCATTGCCGATAAAAAAATATACGTGTTAATTAGTTTTTCGAGTACCACAACATATATGAAGATGAACGAAATCGGAAGGGGACACCTACCTAGTGTTCCTTTTAAGTGTATTTGATTTGGGTTAATTTTTTTAAAAAGTGAGTAAAAACTACTTTTGTTGGAAACGTAATTAAATTGAAAATGATAAATGGGTAGTCCTCTAAAAATTTTTTTTTATTTGAAGAAATTCTAATTTTGATTAGTATACGGAATACTAGAATTCAGTGCAAGCGTAAATCGGACTTACCAAAATTTTTTTAAATATAACACAGGACGGCAAATTTTTTCCGACTCAGTAAACCTGTTTAGTCCGGTTTATTAAGTCGAAAAAAAATTGGTGGTCCTGTGTAATTTTCACGAATCTGAAATTTTAGAGAGTAAGACACTCTAGAAGCACTACTAATTGTCTAAATTGTACGATTAAATTGTAAACGTATAATAGAAGGGAAGGATTACACAGCCCTACAAAAAAAGTAGCGGGGATCAGAGTACCCTACCCCTTGAAACGTATTACTCGGGGGTTTTCGAGGTCGTTGATTACGAATCTGAAGTTAGATTTTCAAAATTCAAAAAGGCCGATCCAATATGGCGATTAAATATTTTGAAAATTGGTGATTTTTTAAGAAATTTTCTTTAAGATTGGTATATTTTCATGAAACTTTATTCTTGTGGTTTCATACTCTACATTCGCCAAATCACCAACCAATGTATAGCTGTGGTCATTGGATGACGACGCCTTTTGGCCCACTTTCTCACTCTCTTTCTTTCTCTCACCACGTGGAGGTGTCCTGGACGCAGATACAAATAAAAAGTTATTTCACTACTATGGACTAAACTTCTATTCGTAGTAGATAGCTCTTCTTAAATAGCACGTTGCATACATTATATTTACCTATAACTAACAAATTTCATGAAAATATACCAATGTTTAAGTAAATTTCTTAAAAAACCACCAATTTTCAAACAATTTAAGCGTCATATTGGATCTTTTATTTTGAAAATCTGACTTCAGATTCGTAATCAGCGACCTCGAAAACCTCCGAGTAATAAGTTTCAAGCAAATTCAATAAATTTTTAAAAATTCGTCCGCTATATTGGATCCGCCGTTTTGAATTTTAAAAATATGACTTCAGAATCGTAATCAGCGACCTCAAAAACCTCTAGATACCAAGTTTCATATAAATCTAACAATTTAAAAAAAAAATTATAGCACCGAAAATTTGACGTTTTTTGAGATTAGGAAGATATTTAGACCCTTAAGACCTAAATGTACATGGGGGTAGGGTACTCTTATCCCCAAACCCTGACACTTTTTTGTGGGGCTGTGTTATTTAATGTACAGAAATATTGAAGTAAGAAAGCAGATTACTTAATGATGATTTGCAAACAAAATACCGCGATTAAGCCCACCTTAAATAATTTTATGATTAATTGATTTGGTAGACATTACTTTATTTTTCTGCAAAATATAATTATGTGAAATTTACCTTAAGTGGATACAAGAAAGTATCGACTGAAACTTCAAAGTCTCCAGATTTAGCAACACATAAAAATCTTCCCATATCTTCCCATGTTATACTTTCAATCAACAGATCACCATTTTCTAAAACACTATATCGGGAATCAATATTAGAATTAATTCGCTTCTCATAATTATCCAACCAGTATGTTTGAGGTCGAGGATTACCACTGGCTCTACATGGAATGATGACCGTCGACTCGAGATTAGAGATTACCATGCTTGCGTGCAAAGTAATTGTTGGTTTACTAGATTCCCGACAAGTGCCTTTCAGATTTCCTAAATCAGAAACAAAATTAGAGAAATTCTTAAATAATGAGTTAATAATTGAGAGTTCGAAAAGCATATCCGACGCAGCACTAGGGCGTACGTACTGTTTGTAGTCGGGTAGTAATGAGCGAAACTGAGCCGCCCACTGCTAGCTGATTATTACCAACAGTGCGTGCGTGTAAATGCAGCGTCGCATAGTTAGGCAATTATTTTTGATGTATTTTTATGTCATTACTCCTATTTAATTCTATGATCATTTATAGAATTTATTATTCAATATACTTTAACCCATGAGAAGTACATTACACTGGGGGACCAAAAACGGTGATGTCGTACTTATTTAAAATTTCTTGTGTTTATTGATAGTTTGGTTCTTATTGAACCAGAATATACAAAAAAAATTCATTCGGTCATTTCCATAAAAAATAAGATTAAAGCGTCAAAAAATCCCTTTTTCAGAACTTTTTGAAGCACTGTAATATGAAAACGCAACATGATAAAAATCTCTACAAAGGCTTAAATGAAAGCTTAAACCTTCAACTTGTAATTCCAAAAACTAAAAAATGAATAACAATTGCAATGAGACTTATTTATCATGTAATTGCTATCTCAAACAGTACAAATAGCTGGGTTAGAAAGCACTTAACAAAAATCGATTTTCATAACCGGATTTATTTAAAACTTATTACGCATGAGTTAGCTGTAGCCAAGGTCAGATGAGTAAATATTAATTCAGATAAGTCAGTTGTTGTTTAATTTTTGTTGTCCATTTTTAATCTATAGTGTTGAATCTGAAAAATATTTATATCGTAATGCGTGACATAAGATTTTTCTTAATTATTTTTAAGTCGTAGACATGATATTTCCCAAGTTTCTTGCCATACGTATCGCCAATAACGACTACCACCGAAGACATTTTGTTGTATGATTTTGGCCGGACTTTTACCCACATAGCACCAAAGATTTAATAAGTATTTATTATATATTTATTTTCTATGTTCGCAGTATTTAGAATATACTTAAGGTTACTTTAAAGGTTAAGTAAAGCTTCTGTAAATATTTAAATGTCCGCACTTGAGCAAATGTTTAGCGCGAACCTTGAGTGAAGCTTGAAATTAAATATTCGTTAAGCTTTTATTAATAATAATAATAATATAATTAAAATAACTATATCTCACTTGTAGCTTAAGAGCAAGATTTTTTTTCCAATCATAGTTGCTCGTATAGCTCGGTTGGTTAAGTATTGCGTTTGCGTTCGTCGAACCCGTGTTCGATCCCCGGTCCCCCAAATTTATTTTCAAAATTAATTTCGTTATTTAAAGTCTCTAAAAAATTGATTAATCAAGTATGAGTCCCTAAATTTAAGAAATTATTTTTTTTTCATTTTTGAAAACTAAAATTTCTTAACCCATTAACGCCCAAAAACTGAAAATTCTTTGTACACATTCAGGCTACGTTATTTTAAGTAAATCGGTCAACATTTTCTACGAGAGGTACATTTCCTATAGGTCTTGAGTGTGCTCTTTCCGATTCCGGTGTCAAAAATTAATTTCGTCTGAGCTTAAATTAAATATGGCGGTTTAAATGTCAAAAAACACAAAAAAAGTTTCATTTTTTTCAGTTTGACATTTTTTTTCAATCGGAAAAAATATAAGAATAAAATTAAATTATCAACCATAGGTGCATAAAAGTTGTGTGCTTTCGAGAAACGTAAAGTAGAATAAAAAATTTCAAGATGGCGGACTAAATATGGCGTCAAATTCATTGTAAAATGTGAAAATTTTGTGCAATATTGGTCAAATTGACAAAATGTAACTGGATTTGCCTGAATTTTGTTACTCGGGGGGTTTTGGGGTCGCTGATTAAGAATCTGAAGTCGGTTTTCAAAAATGCAAAATGGCCGATCCAATATGGCGGATGAAATTTTAAAAATGCATTCAATTGGTTTGAATTTCCATACTCGGAGGTTTTCGGGGTTGCAGATTACGAATTTGAACTTCATTTTTAAAAATTCAAAATGGCGAATTCAATATGGCGGATGAAAATTTTAAAAATGCATTCATTTGGTCTGAATTTTCATACTCGGGGGTTTTCCGGGTTGCTGATTACGAATTTGATCTTCATTTTTAAAAATTCAAAATGGCGGATCCAATATGGCGGATAAAAATTTTAAAAATGTATTTATTTTGTCTAAATTTTCATACTCGGGGGTTTTCCGGGTTGCTGATTACGAATTCGAACTTCATTTTTAAAAATTAAAAATGGCGGATCCAATATGGTGGATTTTGAAAAAAATCCATCGTATTTACATGAAATCAGTTTCTCGGGGGTTTTTGGGGTTGCTGATTAAGAATCTGAAGTCGGGTTTGTAAACTACAAAATGGCGGATCCATAACCACTATCTCCATAAAATCCAATGTTTGCGCATGCGCACAGAAAAAGTTGATGAATTCGTCGAAAAAGTTTAAAAATTTACTAACTTCGTGCCCATCCAGAAGATAATATCTAGTTCATGAAAGTTTTACTAACTATTTCTTTCTGTGTGTATGTCACTAGAAATATTCAGACATTTGAATAAATAAATTTTTAATTCAGTATTAATAATTAAATCTAAAATAAACAAATTATATTTAAAAAAATAAAAAAAAAATAACATTCTTAATTTTGTCTACCTCCACGTGGTAAGAATTGGTAAACGCCTAAATGGGCTGCTAAAAAAAACTGAAAACCCCTTCAGGCTATTTGAACGGATTTTTACATTTTTCATTTGTCATATTAGATTTTATGGAGATAGTGGTTATGGATCCGCCATTTTGTATTTTACAAACCCGACTTCAGATTCTTAATCAGCAACCCCAAAAACCCCCGAGAAACTGATTTCATGTAAATACGATGGATTTTTTTCAAAATCCGCCCTATTGGATCCGCCATTTAGATTTTTTTAAAATGAAGTTCAAATTCGTAATCAGCAACCCCGAAAACCTCCGAGTATGAAAATTCAAACCAATTGAATGCATTTTTAAAATTTCATCCGCCATATTGGATCGGCCATTTTGCATTTTTGAAAACCGACTTCAGATTCTTAATCAGCGACCCCAAAACCCCCCGAGTAACAAAATTCAGGCAAATCCAGTTACATTTTGTCAATTTGACCAATATTGCACAAAATTTTCACATTTTACAATGAATTTGACGCCATATTTAGTCCGCCATCTTGAAATTTTTTATTCTACTTTACGTTTCTCGAAAGCACACAACTTTTATGCACCTATGGTTGATAATTTAATTTTATTCTTATATTTTTTCCGATTGAAAAAAAATGTCAAACTGAAAAAAATGAAACTTTTTTTGTGTTTTTTGACATTTAAACCGCCATATTTAATTTAGGCTCAGACGAAATTAATTTTTGACACCGGAATCGGAAAGAGCACACTCAAGACCTATAGGAAATGTACCTCTCGTAGAAAATGTTGACCGATTTACTTAAAATAACGTAGCCTGAATGTGTACAAAGAATTTTCAGTTTTTGGGCGTTAATGGGTTAAATCAATTTATTCATTAAACTGATTCAAATTAAAGATATAGTTATTTTAATTATATTATTATTATTAATACAATTAATACTTTATGATTAGATAATTTTAAAATCCAGCTATCTGGGGGAACATTTAACGAATATTTTTTTCAAGTTTCAATCAAGGTTCGAGCTGAACCTTTAACGAATATTTAATTTCAAGCTTCACTCAAGGTTTGCGCTAAACATTTGCTAAAGTGCGAACATTTAAATATTTACAGAAGCTTTACTTAACCTTTAAAGTAACCTTAAGTATATTCTAAATACTGAGAACATTGAAAATAAATATTTAATAAATATTTATTAAATCTTCGGTGCTATGTGGGTATATATCGGGGCTAATTTATTATTGAAACTCTCTATTTTAGTATGAAGTGCATCAGCATGTTTTAGGCGTTCGAGCGAGTTATAAGCAGTATCTTCGGCAGCAATGCCTTCGATTTTTAAGTCTGATAATTTTTGGCCACTACGTCTCAATTCACGTGTATGATTTATGTACGTGGGGAAACGACTACAAAAGAGTGAACTGTGTTATTGTACGCAAATTTTATTTTTAATAAAATGTCATATTCGCGCTGATCATCTATGAAAAGACTAGCGATCATAGATTTGAAGTTATTATTCACGCGTTGTACGAGATAAAGGAGTATAAAGGAGTGGTGCTTTGATCCGAACCGAATTTACGCATAAAATTTGTTATGTTACTGTAAACAAATTCTGTACCATTATCTATTAGAAAAACCTTGAGGTTTCCCATCGATTAACGAGTGTGTACAATGATCTCACGATGTTATTATAAAAATTATGGAAATAAGAATAAACAATCTATTGCTTTTATTTATATTCAAGATAACTAACTACATTGTGATCTGTTTATGTATATATCAAATTTCGAACTTACACTGAGAAAAAAGCACTATTGATTCAATAGTGCCGATGCTATTGAAATCAATTTTTTTGAAACAATAACATATTTTTCGAATCAAATTAAAATATATTGAAATAGAACAATTCATGATTTTAAACTAAAAGCTTAATGTTTTCTATAGAAACATTTTAAGTAGTTGTGATGAACGTAGAATTTATATTATCAAAGAAACACTATTTGATTTCAATTAAGTGTACTCATTAATTAATTAAAAAAAGTTGTTATATTTAAAAATATTGTTTTTAATTTGTAAAAAAGTATATTTGAAACAACACAAATTGCTTTCGATTCAATAGCACATGCTGTTGTTATAATAAACGGCATATTCACATACGTTCAAATGCAGATGCTATAAAATTGACAGTATACGTAGTTGAATCATAGAACAATTTATTCAAAAATTAGAAATTTTTGTACTAAATGCATTCTTTAAACAGAAATCACATTCCTACGATTTATTTTAATATAAACTAGATTTTTTGAAAATTAATTTTCGTTAATTTATTAATATTTAATTAATAAATAATATTTAAGAATTCAATATTTTAATAATAACCTTTTTGGAGCTTTTACTTTTTCAATAATTTCTTACAATATTATTTTAATGATTTATTGCTTCCTCGTGGAGGAAGCTTTATAGTCTTTTCGTTTAAAAAATTTTTAAAAATGGTGAAAACAAATTTTTCTCTATATAGAAACATGTTATATGAGATCCTGCTCAATTGTCCGGATGTATATACAGTAAGAAAAGCACAAGTGTAGTCATAGGAAAGAATGCCTTACGCATAAGTTTGTCTCATTCGCACTCATGGGCTGTGACTACCATGGTACTTTTCTTACTGTATATGTGTGTGTGTGTGTGGATCTTTTTTGTGAAACAATATCTTTAACAGGTTTTAATGGATTTGTGTAAAATTTAGTAGGCTTATTTATCACATTAATCTCTCAAAAATGACGAAAGAATTTTTAAAAATACCCCCAAAAAAAATGTTATCGTCTTTTTTCCAAAAATTTTTTTTAATTGAAAAATTTTTAAATAGAAAAATTTAAGGTGGTATATAATAAAATCATCTTCCTTACGTCAAGATAAATCGATTGATATATAAAGTATAATTTGATTTAAATTTTAAGAAATTATGAAAATTGAAAAATCAAAAATTCATATTTTAGCTAAAACATTTTGTGTTTATTTAAATTCAAGTTAATACTTAAAATAATTGTATTCTTTGCGTTGAAAGAATCGATACGTATATATAAAGTATATGTTACACCCAAAATTAATAAAAATTTTCTTAATTTTTCAAAAAATTTAAGAAATTTAAAACAGTTTTCAACTTGAAATGTTTAAATCAATCAATTGAATTGGAGAAATTTAATTTTTTGCTTCACACAATGAGGAAGTAAAATGTTTATGAAATAAACATAAAAGACCCCCTCCTTGTTTTAAGTATTATGTTCATTTAGAAAACTATAACTCAAAAATTTCGATCGCTTATACACAACAAAATTTTTCCTGCACCGTATGAGGAAGATTTTTTTTTCCTTTTACAAATGGTTGTGTTTCATAGTGGTTAGGGTCTCACGGTAGCATCCGGCAAACACGGGTTCGATCCCCCATCCGTTCTAAGTTCCCAGCCGGCTCTAAGTTAAGAATTCGAAGTGTATGTAATGTATGAAAATGTATAAAAAAGAGTAAATTTGAAGATATGTTCTTGAAATGATTATCAGGTAACATGAATTATTTGATAAATAATTTTTTCAAAAACATTAATTATTATTAGCAACTTAAAGTAAAATAGAAATTAATTCAATAAAATCTGTAATATAATTTATTGTGTATACTTTAAATTGAATAGCATGGTTTCTATACTTCAAATATTCTTGAAATTAAACGCACAAAATATGCTATGTTAACAAGAGTGCATACTATTAAATCTATTACCTAATAAACGAAAAAAACCATAAATTTTGGGACTTTTTTAAGGTTTTCACCCTAAAAATCAAATTTTTGGGTATTGTTAGTATGATTTTCGTTATCAACGCATCAAAATACATAAAAGTACGTAGTTTAAAAATAACCAAAAATATTTTAAAAAAATTAAAAATTCAAAAATTTTTGAAAAATTCCGAAAATATTGTAAAAATTGTTTCCCCATTATCGGGCTAGGCTTAAAAGTTTCGTAAAAAGAATTAGTTTTTTTGAAAAAATCGATCAGTAGGTACGTCAAATGAGAAAAATGACTTTTTATCATTAAAACTCAAAAATTTGATAGTAAGTAATATCGTTTAAAAAAATTTTCGATTTTTTTGTTAAAAAGTACGGGCTGAATCCATCTCAGATCAGGCAAGCCGACTAGCTTGAAATCATGGATTTATCTGCCGATGAAATATGTTATTCTGTACAGAAAATAAAGAAACACGTATTTTTTTATTTTCCATGAAAATTATTTTCAACGAAGTTATTCACTTTTGAACTTTGAACGGTAAAACTCGAAAAGTACAGTGAAAAAAAATTGTTTTACTCGTAACTTTTTTTCTAATTAGTGTAATCAATTTTTCTTTTTTGGATCTTTTTAATGGTATTTGTCTCTTAAAAATCCCGTTTAAAATTTGTAAAAATCTTTAAAATTAACGAAATGGCGAATGATTTTCTGAAAATAAATAAGGTTAATTTTCTCAAAAACCCCACTTTTTTTTCTTTCAAATTTTTACCATAAATTCTTACAAATACGAGGAACAATTCCTAGGAGTTTCAAGCATGCTAAACCATTCTGTCATTCAGGGGATTTTTTTTTCGAAATTTTATTTTCTTCGAATTTTGAGATAATTGGTGCGGACTTTCAAGAACAAAACAATGTTGTGAAGCTCACTGAAGTAAGTCCTTTTATAACCAATAATGTTTGCATACATAATCACTGTAAAATAACTTGTGTTGAAGGTTCTATAAATCAAAACATGTGAAATTTAGTACTTTAAATTTCTTTAGAACCAAATTAAATATATTGTTAAGTTTGAAAAGAAAAATGTTTTTATAAATATTGTAATTCTTGCAGAAGTGCTTATTTTATCAAAGTTTTATTTAAATTCAAATTATCTTTGAAAATTTTTTTGCAAGTTACTTTAACTTTACATTTTTTCCAATTGAACATATATTTAGAAATTAGTATTTATGGATTTATTATTTGTCTAAATTCTATAATTTAAAATTGAAGACAGTTAATATTATGTAAAGTTAAATTTTAATAATTAAAAAATAAAAAATGGAATTTTTAATTAAGAAAACATTTTAAATCAAATATAAATTTTACAAAATTTGTTAAATTTAAAAACTGAAGTGTTTTATTAAATTTAAAAAAAATTGTTATTAGAATCATGAATAATTTTGTTTACTTACAAATAAAATATTTTTATTGCACATTAAAACATCTATTTAAATTAATTAAAATTTTTAATACAAATATTTAATTGAAAGTATTTATCAAATTTCTACTAAATCATGTTTAGCAGTTCGAGCCATGTAAGAGACCATATCCCCATTTTCATTGTGTTGAATTTTCCAAACGTGGCATTTTTGGATTCCTGCAATTTTTTCAACACTCTTCCATTGACGGATTTTTCCTTTTCGAAACTTTTCCAACTCCCTAGATGAGATTAGAAGCAGTTTAATCGAAGGAGTGTAATTCTGTACTTCTCTCACAAAAGACTCAGCACTGTCAATTACTTGAAGATGGGATTTTTGCAAATTATGAGTGCTGGCGAAATGCTTCACAATGCCGCCAATGCCATCACATGCACCTTTTCCGTGTCCTGTTGCAGAGAAAATCCACTGTTTATTAATATTCGATTCTGAGAACTCAAAAAATTGAAACCGATTTTTAAAATGAGCAGCGGCTCCATCTGAAAGAATTGTGGTTTCTTCTATTTCTTCTAATTCCAATTGCTCTTTACAGTTTTCTTGTATCATATTCAAGGCCAACATCGCATGAGCAGAATCGTGCTTCGTGTCATCAGCAACAACAGCAAAACTTTGTGGTTTTCCATTGTTGTAACAAACCACTGTAAAAATTGAAATCTGTTTTGTCTTCCAATAGGCACTTTGAATTTCATTCGGGAAAATCACGCTCCAATTTTCTGCAAAATCAACATGAAAAACCAGTTTCTTCGGATTCAATTTAGCTTCTTCTTTAACTCTTATTATTTCTTCTTTCTGAATATTTTTTATGTGCTTATGAACATTTGCTTTGAGAGTGTAGTTTTTCAGTTCACTTAAAAATGTACTGAAGCTCGTTGTTTTTTTTCACTAATTCGCCTTCATTCCACAAAGCATAGGTTATTTCACCGAGAGAAATTTCTTCACAAATTTTCAGAACTTGAGTGGTTATTCCTTCAGCACCAGGACACAAGCTAAATTCTTGAAGAATGCATTTTTCAGTTGAAGGTGAACACATTACGACTGTGAAGAGATCTTTTTGAAGTTTTTTAATATCCAAAAAGCGTTCTTTTCTTAAGCTTTTCAATGCAATAAGGAGAAGTTCAAAATTAGCACAGTATATACAAACGCACACTTCTCTTTGTGGATTAATTATTACCCATTTTGGTCTTAATGAGTAAAATTTTGATCTTCCAATATTTATAGCAGGATTTTTTTCTCGAAAAATTTGGTATGTTTCTTTAATACTTCTAGTTAAAATCCGTTTCACTTTTTTTTCTTTTCCACCATCGACATTAACATTTATAGCATCATTTTTATTTGGACTCTGCCTGGAAAAATCCAAATCATCATTCAGGTAATACTCTTGTGCTACTTTTATGTATATTCTAATAATTGTATATTCCTTTATTTCGTTTTAATTTTCTCGCTTCATCAATAATGTACTTAGTTGTTGTAAGCTTTGAAAGTAACGCATTTTTTAAGAGGGATTCGGGCAAAATTGTTAATAGACGGATCTTCTCGGATGTTGTTTCGCAATTTTGCAACGCCAAGTCAAAATTATTTATCCACTGGTCACAAAGATTACAGTCATTTCCGTTCTACAATGTAACGTCGTAAAGTTTCGAAAGCTTGCTGGTTGTTGCATTTGAAAATGAATCAGTGAGTTCTTTTCTTTTTCTGCAAACATAATGTTTTCGTTTATCTTCGGTCATTTCTAAATCTAATTCTCGCAAAGGTGAAACGTTCAATCGAAGGTTGGAAGATATTTCGTTAATTTCTTCAACTTGCGTTTCAAAATCCGGTTCAAACAAATCATCTTGTTCAAGTGTTTCAGGTTCACAATCGACAAAATTATCCTCGCTTGAATTACTGACACTATCGTCAAATATTTCCAAATTAGAAGACACCAAAAAATTTGAAGTGAATCGTTTATAACAATTTTTACAGACGCAATCATTAAAATTGATATTTTTTTCAGGAAACAAAGGTTGTAGCAATAGTGATAAACCTTCAAGTTTAATAAATTGATTATTTTCGGTGTTCCGTATGCGTTTTTTGTGCACATTAGCAAAATCAGGACAAACTTTACGATCTGCAGAAAAATAACTGCTTTCACTTCTACTCATAATTTTCAAAAATTAAACACTTAACATTAAAAGAACAGGGTACATTTCCAGTCCTGAAAATAACAATATAATCAAACTTTGTCTTCAAATCAGATAAACCAAAAGGTGAAGAAAAATTAAAACTTACTCAAAAACAAATCTTGAAATTTCGCTTTAAATATGAATACGAAAATTCAAACAAATTAATAAATATCCCTGCAATGTTTTCTTTGTCAAATTCCGTTCACTTAAGACAATAATAATTGTTGGTTATAAAAGGACTTACTTCAGTGAGCTTCACAACATTGTTTTGTTCTTGAAAGTCCGCACCAATTATCTCAAAATTCGAAGAAAATAAAATTTCGAAAAAAAATTCCCCTGAATGACAGAATGGTTTAGCATGCTTGAAACTCCTAGGAATTGTTCCTCGTATTTGTAAGAATTTATGGTAAAAATTTGAAAGAAAAAAAAGTGGGGTTTTTGAGAAAATTAACCTTATTTATTTTCAGAAAATCATTCGCCATTTCGTTAATTTTAAAGATTTTTACAAATTTTAAACGGGATTTTTAAGAGACAAATACCATTAAAAAGATCCAAAAAAGAAAAATTGATTACACTAATTAGAAAAAAAGTTACGAGTAAAACAATTTTTTTTCACTGTACTTTTCGAGTTTTACCGTTCAAAGTTCAAAAGTGAATAACTTCGTTGAAAATAATTTTCATGGAAAATAAAAAAATACGTGTTTCTTTATTTTCTGTACAGAATAACATATTTCATCGGCAGATAAATCCATAATTTCAAGCTAGTCGGCTTGCCTGATCTGAGATGGATTCAGCCTACGTTTAAAAACACACATTTTGAAAAAAAAGGCTTTCAAAATTAATGCATTTTTAAGGAAGTTATGAGCATTCAAAAATTAAAAGACATGAAAAACTCCCCAATTTTCAAAATTCCATAACTCGAAAACGGCTTGCTAAAAAAATCATTTTTAATTTAACAAAGAGACAATTTAACTTCCCAAAATGATTTTTCGTATTCTTCGTTCCAATAAGAAGGAATCTTATTGCTGGTTAATTCATTAACCGGAATTTGTACTTTAGCAATGTTGCGTAATTGTCTATGGTACCAGTTCACAGAACCGTTGAACTGACGCAATATTTTTCTATTACGGGGTGTTTAACGCTCGATAATTGGCTCGATGCACTTTAGATTAGGCTTTAACCTATCTTTATCGAAAAGTAATCCAAGGTACTCGACTGATGATTTCCCAAAATGAGATTTTTTTCCAATTGATAAACCCACTTTTAGTAAAATATCGAATACAATGTTTAAAATTTTAAGATATTCATCGAATGTTCTAAATACACAGGCACACAAAAAAAAGTGGTGTGGCCGAGACACTACAGTAGTATATTCCCATGTATTTTTCACCGCTGAATCCGAATCCAAAGTCGGAATAGTCAGATTGGCTCTTGTTTTTGAGTTATACTCAAAAAACGACTCAAAAAAAACTAATTAAAATAAAAAAACAAAAAAATTTTTTTTATGTCACTACACTAGTATATTTCCATGTATTTTTTACCGCTGAATCCGAATTCGAAGCCAGAAATGTCAAATTGGCTCAAACTTTTGAGATAAACTTAAAAAACTGCTTAAAAAATTAGTTAAAATCAAAAAAACGAAATTTTTTTTGGCCAACACACTACAATAATGTATTTCCATGTATTTTTTCCTACTAAATCCGAATTCGAAGCCAGAAATGTCAAATTGGCTCAAACTTTTGAGGTAAAAAGTTTGAGCCAATTTGACATTTCTGGCTTCGAATTCGGATTCAGTAGGAAAAAATACATGGAAATATACTAGTGTAGTGAGATAAAATTGTTTTGTTTTTTTATTTTAATTCGTTTTTTTGAGTCGTTTTTTGAGTATAATTCAAAAACAAGAGCCAATCTGACTATTCCGACTTCGGATTCGGATTAAGCGGTGAAAAATACATGGGAATATACTACTGTAGTGTCTCGGCCACACCACTTTTTTTGTGTGCCTGTGATATTATTATCTAATGAATGTTCGACAAATTCTTTTTTTAACAAATCTGTAAGAACCTGAAGAATGGCTGGCGCATTCATAAGGCCGAAGAGTATTTGTACCCATTCAAATAGTCCACCACCAAGAATTGCGAAAGCGGTGTATTCACGCGACTTTGAATCAATTGGTATATGGTGGAAAGCATCTGTGAGATCGGTAGTGCTATTAATAATACTGGGTGCGCTCAGTATGGTATCCATCTCATGGGGAAATATCTCTGCACGGAAAAACTAAGTTCGTCAATCATTAAGAGACTAGTCTATCACTTTGAGACGGGGCACTTTTTCCGTAGAATTTTAGTTAACTTTCTGCAATTGAAATATTAAAAACGAGCCATAGAATTTTTAGGATTCAGTATGTTACCAGTTATTTTTGATTTAATGTTAAACTATTAAAAGTATATGTCTGAAAGGTACTTAAGTAAAAATACTTTAATCTTTTCTACTTATAATACAAGGAAGTAACTTTGATTTATAGACAGTAGTCCATCGGCGTCCACGATTCCGGTTGATTGACTAATCCAAAATCAAAAAGTAAAATAGCATTTTAATCTGTAGGCCTCTAGCTATCGCTGGAACTAGGATTATTTAAGGGGAGGCACCATCCCCAATTTTGATACACTTAAATTTAAATTATTAAACGAATTTTTTATGTGGTTTTGAAATTTTTTGTGTCTATTTTGTCGTATAAGTAGAAAACTACTTGACCTTTTTCAATTATCCTAGTTCGGGCGATACCGACACATGTGCTGAACATGCCCTGTAAATTTGATCAAAATCGGTCAAGGGGTTTCTGAGATGTGTAGGATTAAAGTGTAAAAAATATCGAACTGTGCAACGAGAAAGTGTATTATCATTCTGTGCTAATCAGAGTTTGAAATTACTAATAATTGTGAAAAGAAATAAATTTTTTTTTGTTATTTATCAGTCTAACTATTTTCTGACAGTCATAGAAAATTTAACAAACAGTTTTCTAAATTTTAGTGAACATTCATTAAAGGTTCATGAATTCTTTCTAAATAGTAACAAACAGAGACTTTAAACCTTTAAACGATTTTAAGTCTTGTCTCAAAGTGACAGACTATTCTGTTAATGATTGACGAACTTATTTTTCCGGATGTTAATAGCAAGGCGTTGGAGTGGCCCTTGCCAGTTTTTCTGAATTAATCAAAAGATAAATGAACACAAGTTTTTAATAACTTTTTTTAAGAGGAAAGTTGTTAACAGTTAATAACAATCATTTTTCAACCCTTATTACAATTTTGTCAAGGCGTTCACGCCTTTTCAATATGTGTGGCGTTTATTAATGTTTCTGGTCAGTCCCCTTAATGTGACTTTCACCAGACATACCTTTAATAGTGTATTACGATTCTAGGCCAGAAAGATGAATTTCCTGGCGGGCGAGATATATATGCCTGCCAGGACATCCAGCTTTCTGGTCGTGTGTCGTATACAATTTTTCAGTATCCCCAATCGAAAGTATGTTCAATAATCTTCTATTATATTAAGTTAACAAATTTCCAAAAACGACACCGACCCCGTGACCTCGACACCGTCCTTGGAAAATGTATTTTCACTTATTTTCAAATAAATCAAAATACTTTGCCATATGCTTTTAGAAAATCTTACATACTTTTTTTTGTAACATGTTTTTTTTAATTTTAACCCGAAAAAGGGTTATTTTGCATTTTCATCCCAAATAAAGGGTTATTTTGCAATTTTATGCAATTTTTTACGAATTTTTTGGATATATACCTTTAAAATTACTCTATTTTTAAATAGTTACATATAAACAATTTTTTTCAATTTTTTATGGTTTTTTTAAAATTATTTATTGTTGTTTTTCAAATTTTTAGTTAGGAACCTATAATATTGTGCCTAATTTTAAGTGTCATTGAAATCAGTTGTTAACTTAATAATTTTAATATTTCTTATTTTAAACCGAAACATCTTCTATTATATTAAGTTAACAAATTTCCAAAAACGACCCCGTGACCTCGACACCGTCCTTGGAAAATCTATTTTTACTTATTTTCAAATAAATCAAAATACTTTGCCATATGCCTCTATAAGTAATAGCAAATAAGGATTATACGGCACAACAAATCTATTATCTGCTTTTCTATTTTTTTTCATAGAATTGAAATTATTCTCAAACTATAGATGGACACCTGCATCCTGTACCACATAGCACAATTATCGCTTTTACATTGACTACAATCATCTGCCATATTGTAATTGTGCCAAAAAAATAAAAAATTCTTTTAAATATTGTTGCAAATTATGTAGACAATTTTTTATAAAACTGTTGGAGAGTATTAAGTTTAATTTTGTAGGTGTAGATGACGTCTTCCAAAAGGAACCTTTTTTGGTGCACTTAATTCCGGACAACAAGTAATATATGTAAAATCAAACAAGAATCTCTTTATAAAGGTTTACTCTGGATAATAAAAATAAAAATCGATATTTTAAAAGGTTTTTCGATTTATTACGAACATTTCTCTCAAAAATTTGCAAAATCTCCATGTGTTTGTGGGGCAATTTACAGCAATATAATATAATATAATTTAAGATAAAAAAATATATTATAATATAATATGATATATTATTATATAATATAATATATTATAATATAATATAATTAATATTGTTGTCATAATTATAATAAAAAAAACATCTAATATTTAACAATTGTCATTTCATTCTTCAATGATACTGATCAAAATTAAGATAAATTTTATACAATATTAATAAGATATTGATTTAAAACATAAATTATATATATATATAATATTCATAAACTACAATAAGTAAACAACAATAAGTACAACTATAACCGAGCAAGCGTTAGCGAGCGAGGAATACATCGCTAGTTAATATTAATTAATAAAATGTCATTAATAGCATATCTATACTGTGCCTAATGTAACGGAGTGCGTTAGCGCGCTCTCGTGGCCACCTCTCGAAGCGTGTGGTGAAATGTACTTGGTATCTGCTCTTTGCCTCGATCAGCTGACAGCTCGCCCGCCCACCTTTTGCATAACCGAGGCGGAGGTCTTTGCTGATTGGGGCAGGCATCAAAAAAATTTGCAAAAGAAAAAAATCATGCAAAAAAAAGGAAAAAGTAATAATCATATTTGAGAAATGTAGTCTTTCTGCCAAAGGATCTAACCACCTGTGTACATTTGTGCTATTAACCTCCAAGATGTATTGTTTATTATAGTTATACAGATGACAAAAGGAAAGAAATTATTTAAGGGAGAGTCGGTAGTGGCGAGACACGTTTTGTTTTTTTGTTATAGCACTCACATTTTCAAGAACATCAAGTCTGTATATGAGGCATTCTATTTCAAATCGTACCACCTACAAATGACTATCGAGGGTAGAACACTTTTCATACATAATTTATTTTATTTAAAAGTCTTTAAATTTAAAATGTAAATAATGCTTTTAATAAAGAATTTTTTAAGCTTTAAGGTAGTATAAGGCTATATTTAAAAAAAAATTATTTCTTGGTTTAATTTGCATTTAAAAACTTTGACAGTTAATTTCTCAAAATATGTCATTTTCAATGTTGTTGAAAGTTGTCTCAAAAGAAGGATTAAATTCTCTAGTTTCTACCATCCAAAGATTATAATGGGCTTTTCAGTGGATCCAGGGAAAAAAATAAAATGTAAATTCACTTTTTACTGAATTTGGCGTAGGAAACGTAACCCTCTTGAATTTCACGTCAGAGTCAAAATCATTTGTTTTTTTAATTCTATTAAAAAGGTTTAATTTTATTTTAACCTCGAAGAAATTAATTTAAAATAGAATTATGTGAGTTAAATAAGCATCATAATATAATTTTAATATTTTGCTATTATGTCTTCAATACAATATAGTAGATGCGTAAATCCATTCGAAAAAAAAGATCATGGTATAGGAAAGAATTTAAGAAATATTTCTTCAAACATAAAAGAAAGATTTCCAAATATTACCGCTAAAGGATCAAAAATTTGTAATAGTTGCAGAAAAGAAATTTATGCATTATCAAATACTCATGAATCGTTTGAAAATTTTTCAGGTAAATACATGAATAATAAGGGATTTTATTTTATAAAAATATTTAAATATTATAAAGAATTCGTTCAAATTTTTAGTCGCAAATGGAGTTGAAGAATCGAATAATTTAAATGCGGATAATTTAGTGAGTCCTATAGAGGCGAAATATCAAAATTTTGAAGAATATCGCGAAGCAGGTCTTGAAGTATTACAGCAAATAATTGAAAAATTTCAAAAGTCTACTTGTGAAGAAGAAAAAATTTTGTTTTTGACATTAGCGCCAAAATCTTGGGGGTATCAAAAGTTAGCAAAAGAATTTAACGCAACATATTATCAAGCCAGAAAAGCAAAGAAACTTGTTGCAGAGCGAGGAATTTTATCCTCATCAGATCCAAGAGCAGGTCATCCCTTATCGCCTGAAATTAAAAATCTTGTTAAAGAATTTTATGAGTCCGATGAACACAGTAGAGTAATGCGAGGATTAAAAGACTGTATTTCAGTAAAGCAAGCTGATGGTTCACGAATTTATGCACAGAAACGATTACTTTTAGCTAACCTCTCGGAATTGTATAGCTTGTTTAAAATGGAAAATGAAGGTATAAAACTTGGATTAGCAAAATTTTATCAATTAAGACCATCCTATTGCGTTTCAGCAGGTTCTAGTGGTACACACATAATTTGCGTTTGCATTTACCATGAAAATGTAAAACTGATGATTGATGGATCAAAAATGAAAGAATTGACTAAAAACTCTGAAATGAAATTAACGGACTATCAAGAGTGTAAATTTAATTATTTGTGATGACCCAACGCCTGAATGTTACTTAAACGAATGCAAAAAATTCCCGGGAAAGAAAAGAATTGTCGAAATTTTAAAATTAATTTTTGACGAGAATGAAATCGAGAATATTGAATATGAAATTTGGCAAAATAGTGACAGAACTACTATGAAGAAAGAAATTTCGAATGTTGATGATTTTATCAAAGATTTTGAAGAAAAAATATTAAAGCTAAAAGTACACGATTTTATTTTTAAAGAACAGTTATCTTTTTTAAAAGAAACTAAACAAAATTTGGAAGGAGGACATTTTTTAATACTATTCGATTTTGCCGAAAATTATACTTTCGTAGCTCAAGACTCAGTTCAATCCTTCTACTGGAACAATAACCAGGCATCTTTATTTACTGTAGTGATTTATTACAAAGAAAATGGGAAACTTGAGCATAAAAGTATGATTGTAATTTCCGATAATTTAACTCACGACACGATTTTCGTATATCAATGTCAAGAATTGATCATTTCTTATCTCAAAGAAAAATTTAATCCCAGCAAGGTTATTTACTATTCTGATGGAGCACCACAACATTTTAAGAATAAAAACAGTTTTATTAACCTCAGGTTTCATCTAGATGATTTTGGAATTCCAGCCGAATGGCACTTCCATGCAACAGGACATGGTAAAGGTCCGTGCGATGGAATCGGTGGTAATCTTAAATGTCAAGCTAAACGTGCAAGTTTACAACGGAAATCTAATCAACAAATATTGACACCATTAGCGCTTTTTGAATGGTCTAAAGAAAATTTAACTGAATCGGAAATTAGGTTTATCCAAAAACATGCTTACGACACAACTAAAGCTATTCTCGAAAAAAGATTCAACGATGCTGTGACAATTCCTGGAACCCAACAATATCACTCATTTATTCCTATTTCTAATAATGAAATGATTTTGAGGAAATTTTCATCTTCAAATGAACAAAAAATTTTCCCAACACGAAAACGTCATTTGGAAAAGTGTTTAGTACAAAAACCTCTTACTCAAAAATATTGTAAAAGAAGAAAAACTTAATTGTTACTAGTTGTTTAACTTTTTTAAAAAATTATAATTTGTTTGTTTGATTTATATTAAAAATATTTAATTAACTATAATTAAAAATAAAAAATTTTATGATTAAAGCAAGAAAATGTGTTTTTCAATAGTGTATTTAATTACAAACAATATTAATTTAAATCACTGCTAAAATTTATCTAAATAATTAAATATTTGCAATAATTCAATTATTTATAATACATTATTATTACAATTAGAATGAAAAATTTAATTTTTTTAATTTAAAAAATTGTTACTTTCATTTTGCAATAAAATTCAAAATGGTAATTAATTTGATATTATTAATATTATGAATATATAATTATATAAAATAAAAGATACATAACAATTTAAATAATACAGATATATTATTAAATTATATTTTTGCTTAACAACTTTGAGAAATTGATCTTTTTAATAGAATTAAAAAAACAAATGATTTTGACTCTGACGTGAAATTCAAGAGGGTTACGTTTCCTACGCCAAATTCAGTAAAAAGTGAATTTACATTTTATTTTTTTTCCCTGGATCCACTGAAAAGCCCATTATAATCTTTGGATGGTAGAAACTAGAGAATTTAATCTTTCTTTTGAGACAACTTTCAACAAAATTGAAAATGACATATTTTGAGAAATTAACTCTCAAAGTTTTTAAATGCAAATTAAACCAAGAAATAATTTTTTTTAAAAATAAAGCCTTATACCACCTTAAAGCTTGAAAAATTCTCTATTAAAAGCATTATTTACATTTTAAATTTAAAGACTTTTAAATAAAATAAATTATGTATGAAAAGTGCTCTACCCTCGATAGACATTTGTAGGTGGTACGATTTGAAATAGAATGCCTCATATATATCCATGGACAGGTGTGACTCTATTCTGCAAATTTAACTTATACAGTTACAGAACAGATATCGGAAAAAAAAGTTATTGCCGATTTACGATAATGTCTCGCGACTACCGACATAAAAAATCGTCCGTAGTGGCGAGACACTATCTTAAAATCAGAGTCTTCATCGTTCAAACGTAACAAAAACAAAGGAATCAAAGAGAAAGAGTATAATAATTGATGCCTTTAAATCATAATATTGTTTCATTCAATCATAAAAATACAGGCAAATATTTTTCTGATTGTGAGCCGCTAATCCATGTCACAGTTATTAAAAACAAATAAGCTTTTCTTCCTGTTCATCTTTTTCAATTTAAACTATAGTTATGAAAAATATTGTCGACAAAACGTACAAAAATTATATCAAATTCATTAGGACATGTACAATATTATTAGATATAAAAAAGCCACTGCCGACAACAAGTGTCTCGCCAATGCGGAAACAGCATTTTTCGGTAATGACGATGTACAATCCTATGCATCGAACAATAATTCATAAGTAGTGCTCTGGAAATTTTGAAGGAAACTTAAATACTAAAGACTCAAAACATTTAACCCTTCAGAAAATTCCGGAAATTTTTATATATTATCACTTATACCGATGGGAAATAAAACTTTTAAAATATCTTGAAACTGTTATTAACAGTATAGCGATATTTCGTACATCAAAAACGTATATATCATATTGAAAAGTTAAAGCACAATAAAACTTGACTTTCAGACCAGAAGTGCCAGCACAGTCAGTTCAGCTGTCTGAAATATCCTAATGTCTCGCCACTGCGGACAACGCCCTAGTTTAAAAATTCAAAAAAAAGAAAAAACACTCGTTCAACTGCATTATATTTATACATAAATTTAAAAAAATAATTTAGTTATGAGGTTATTCACAGCCTATGTCATAACAAAGGCTTTGAAATAAGCGTTGCTATGTGGTTGCTAAGCTAGCTGGCCACGAAAATCTCGTAGCCAATCAGAGCGCACGTTGGCTCGAGCAGGCCACAAAAGTTGGTGTTCCCGAAAGAAAATTGGGACGGGAAGATCGTACTTTCGGTTAGAGGATACAGAAAAGGTATTTTACCGGAAATACTTGTCAATGCCAAATTGAATTTCAAATCGGTTCTCCGAATGGGACTTTCAAGAAAAATACTTTTCAATGACATATAATTTATCACTTAAGTCCTTAACAAGGCTTTTAACCTCATAGAAAAAACTGAACTCAAAATGAGTAACGTACGATACTCATTTTGATGTGATCTGGTTTGACTCATTTTAAGTTTTTAGTGAAATGTTTCAAATTGAACCCGGTTAGGTTTATTTTGAGTTCGAGATTAATGTTAAATTATCGTGAACAAACAAATAATTACTTACAAAAATATTAAATAAAATAATGGTTTTCAATAAAAAAAAGTATAGACGTTGTTGACTTCATTAATAACTGTATTAGAGTCAATCGTATAAAGCAGAAGTGGCTGAGCGCAAAAGGCGCTTAATTTAAAAATTGTTAAAATAAAGTGAATATGTAATGAAAAAAATATAAATATGAAGAAAATTTACATATTTTCACAAATATTACACAAGAATCAAATACATTAATATTCTTTAAGTATAATTTACTTTAATATTTATTTTATATAATTAACAAGATTCTGCAGTACTACCAATATGAAAATATCACAATGTAGAACATAAGTTATATTTTTATGCTACAGCCCTAAATAGTGCACTTATCAGAGATACACGTTACTTAACCGAATTTTCACTTAATAATAGAAATATATTAGTTCACCGAATTGATATTTAAAGAATTGTTATTAGCCTTAAATGACACTCAACCGAAATTCCAGACAACAGAATTGTCATTTAACGGAATTATACTAAATCCTCACATGACTGAGTTCATTTTTTGACGTCCGCGGCTGAAATGGGTCCGAGTGACCCAGCTGCTTTAATTTAATAAAAAACAAGATTTTAATATCCGGATATTCAATATTTTATGCTCACATATTGTTTAAAATGTACGTTATGAAATTAGCTTATCTAATTAAATAACGATTTTGGAAAAATATTTCCTTACATAAAAGTAGTTGAAAAAGCAAATTGTCTGGGTCCAAGGAAACCAGCTCATCTGCGCAAAGGTTAAACCCACATGTCAATTAACTGAATTATTATTTGGCAGGCTTGTCAATTAACCGACACGTCAATTGACAGAAATGTCGTTTAAGCGAATTGTCTGTCGTTGTAAATTTTTAAAATCTGATATATTCCTGAACAGTAATCCTGAAACCCCCTATAGGTAGTGATTATGGCAACCTTAGCTTTACTTTTAAAATTTTTAGTGCGCCATGTTGGATCCGCCATTTAAAATTTTGAAAATCTGACGTCATATTCGTAATGAGTAACTCCACAAACCCCCAAGTAACAAGTTTCAAGCCAAACTTATCAGGTTTAAAAAAATTTTCGCCAGATTGGATCAGTCATTTTGAATTTTAAAGAAAAAAGTAAAAACTAACGTCATATTCGCAATCAGCGACCCTGAAACCCCTCCAGCAACAAGTTTCATGTAAATACGTTAAAATTTTAATTTTGTCGTCCACCATATTTGATCCGCCATTTTGAATTTTAAAAAACTGACATCGGATTCGTAATCAGCGCCCCTGAAAACCCTTGAGCAGTAATTTGCATGATTCGATTAAAATTATCTGCAACTTGTTACTCGGGGGTTTTTGGGGTCAATTTATTAAAATAGAGTAATATTTTTATTCTTATAAGAGAGCAAAAAGAATAATTAGTTATACCTTCTAATTTTTTATTGAATTTACGCCTAGAATCAGCTGTAATATTATACACCCAGGATATACCGCGGGGAGGTTTCTAGTCCGATTTAAAATCCCATTTTTTTGTTTTTTTTTTAATTTTTTTTAATTTTTGTATTTTTTTGTTTTTTTTAATTTTTGTATTTTTTTGTTTTTTTTTAATTTTAACTTTTTTAAAGTTTTTGTTTTTTTTAGGGTTTCGTACCCAAAGAGGGAACCCTATTAAAATTTTTCGAATGAACTCATGTATCAATGATGAATATGCCGACTTAATTATCTTCGAAAATTGCTTCTTCTGAATGTTCTAAGTCATCTAGCAAACTGGAACTGAATTTAAACCAATGATTTCTATGTCTTCAGATTGAACTTCAATTTCGCCTTCATTTTCGCTGTTATTCCCATAGTCATCAATCTGATCATCTAAGGAAAGTAATTACTTAACTGCTGTTGGTAACGGTAAACGTTTCCTTTTGTTTATTCAAGACAACGCAAACATACTGAACACAATTGGATCAAAGGAATCTATTAATCGATTAAAGAGATCCTCTAAGTTTGATTTTACTGCACTGTCTGCTGTGCTTCAACCTGAAATTCCTGTAATTCTTGTTTCGCGACTCTGATGCCTCTTTTCCATACATACCTGTACTGGTAGAGTACAGTTTCTTATTATTTTTGCAGCATGAATTAAAATTTTATGAAGAGGTGATGGCATTGGGTACCAAGGATACAAGGAAACGTACAACAATCAATTCCTTAACATTCTGCAAAAATATCTGCATTTTGAAATGCGATATGTGCAGAGTTTCCATCATTAGTTGTGCCATCTCTACCAGCTTTCGGTTTTGATCGAATATAAACATATTTGTTTCTTTCCTAATATTGCTCAGATTATTAAATTCCTTTGGTGTTGATTTACAAATGGGGCAACTCTGTGCAGATTTTGTACCTGTGACAATTTTCAGAACTTTCCCATCAATTAAAGTTAAATGATTAGAAAAGTGAACCTTAACTTTGTAATCATCATTTATAATCACTTATAAAGGAAGTAGCTCAGCAATCTCATTATCTGTTTCAAGTTTTTAAGACAAAATTACCCCAAGAGCTTGTGGTTTTAATAATCTTTTTGTTTCTCTAAGCTCGTTGTAAGTAGGCCAAATATCAGCTCCGCAAATCTTTGACTCGTGTTGTATACTACTATATGTTTCTTTAGACAAATATTGATCGAATAAGAAAACTAAAGCCTCTAATGGTGTTATCATTCTTATTACATTCTTTTCAACAGTTTTTATCAAGCTTAGTATTTCTGAAGGACGAGACGAACTTTTACTAATTTCATCTGTTACAGTTGTAACATTATGCTGCTTTAATTTATTATATGCATATCGTGCAGCAAGAATAAGTCTTTGTGGATCATGAGAATTAGCGGAACTAATCTAAACAATTTCTCGACTTTTTGATCTAGCTGATTTATCATTAAAATCAAGCGGTTTTCTACCTGAACTTGTTTCGGCTTTTGTACTTAAATCAAAGAAAACAAATTCTGAATCAAGACAATCTTTATTTTTTAACTGAAATCTATCATTTTTTCTAACAGCTGCTTAATATTTAATCTTAAATTTTGATTTTAGAGAACTTATTGCTTTTTCAATGCAAAGTACATTTTCCATTTCTAAATCTGCTTTATTTTTATCATATTTAGCCAAAATGAAAGTAATTGGGTCTGCTTCTGGTGATTTTCTAAGAAAATCAATCACTTCTCTTTTTGTGATTTTCATATTACTTCAAACAAGTAAGATATTTCTTCAATTTAATCTAATGTATACTACATTCGCATTCTAGTAGTAGCTCGGAATAATTATTAACTACCTTTTTCCTTTTAAAGGTAATCTTTTCACTGACCTTTAAATAAACAAAGGACTTTACAAAAATGACTTTACGCAATATGATGTATGTATGTATCGGGTATGAGAGTATAGTATAAGAATATGGTATGGAAGTCAATGGCTATACAAAGATTTTTCTTGTTTCTAAATCCAAATCTATAGTTTTAATTAGTATTTAGTACTTTTAAAAAAATTTTAATTTTGAGCGAAAATTCATGAAACTCCTCAGTAAACATTTGCAACCACATTAATCGATTTTTTATCGAGTTTTGAGCGATTTAATTGAGTTTTAAAAAAAATCGTCCGTCATTTTGGATCCGCCATTTTGAATTTTTAAAAACTAACTTCAGATTCGTAATCAGCGACCCTAAAAACCTTCAAGTAATAAGTTTCAGATAATTTGAATCGATTTTCACAAAAGTCGTCCGCCATATTGGATCCGCCATATTGAATCTTTTAATTTTGCAAAAAAAGTTCGATTTAGTGATACTAGAAACATACTACATATTAATATATATGTGTATTTTTTAAAATTCTATTTCAGTTCATATTTGTTACGAAAACTTCAAATTTTTCGTACTTTTCATGAGTTAATATGAAATTTTAGATATGTTTCTAGAAAAGCGCAAAATGGCGCATATACAATCCATTCAGTACACTATAACAAAGATATTTGCACTTTAACTGAGTCATTTGGAAGCGGAGCATCGGGGAGCATTGAATTGGAAGTTTCTCAAAAATAATAAAAACAGAGATTTGGATGATTTCACTTTTTAAAAAAATACAAAATCAGTATAAATATTTATATTTTTAACGATTTTCCATACTTTAGTAACAGAAAAAGAAAATAACATAGTTTAGCGACATTTTCAGAACTAATTTTTATTGTAAAATATGTTTAAACATCATTTTGACATCTTGCTTTTTGAATGCAACTTTCATGTTTAAACTATTTCCAAAACGAAATTTATAAATAAAAATGGCCAATACTGCAGTTTTTTGTGTAAAAACATGTGTCGAATAGGATGGAATAATTGATATTTCATTAAAATTAGACGGAAAAATTGGTATTTTGGCTACCATCGGATTCGTAATCAGCCACCCCAAAAACATTAGAATACTTAGTAATACTGAAATTAAATTAATTACTTCTTTTGTACTGTACACTCAAATTCGCCCTGTCGAAAAAGGTGTCACGACGCGACTTTTTGTAGGCTATTTATATACCCTAAAGTGTCAAAAGATTAAATATTTTTTCGAATTATATTTGCAAAATTTTACAATTATAATTTAGATTTAAAATATTGAATATCTTGCTATTAAATCTTGCTTTTATTAAATTAAAGCAGCTGGATCCCTCGGAGCCACCTCAGCCGCGGACGTCAAATAATGAACTCAGTCATGTGCGGATTAATTGCATTTTGGTTAAATTACATGTGGTGTATATTTCTGCGTTCCCAAACAATCGCTTTACTAGAAGCATTGTAAAATTTCTGTTCATAGCTCTAAAATGAGGGTCTGGGTAGAAGTAGAACTAAGTTTGAAGTTATTATCGACTTTTATCGTTGTCAAATATGATGTATTTGTTTGTTGACCTATGAAATAATTTTAAGGTTATGTTCGATTCTTGAAACTACAACAGCGATATCTTTTTGTAAGATAGGGATATATAATAGAAAAAAATAATTACAGTGGAACCTCGATTATCCGATAGGCACCGGACCAGCACTATGCCGGATAATCGAAATGACGGATAATAGAGGTGCATAAATTTACTATTTTTATTTTTAACAATTTTCGTCACTATATTATAATTTCAAATGATTATATATATTGTACTACGCATAACTCTTAAAAGTTTTACTTACTATCTACTATTAGTAAAGTGCTTGCAAGTTGAATTTCAGTACCAGCAACCCCAGCACAGTAAATTAACCCTTCGTCTTCAGGTGTAACACAATCTATAACTAATTTGCCATTTACACGAGATAATCCTTCCCACGATGCATCTGCTATACCATTCTTTAAAATTTCTGTAATCTGTAAAATATGAAATGTTTGAAATATCAAGAGCATTGTTACATAAAAACAAATATTACTTAAAAATTAGGTGGAGAAATAATTATCTTGCATATATAGTAATAATGTCTGTATAAAAACTTTTTTAATTCAAAACTTATATGAATACCAAAAGTATTACATTAAAGTGACGCTCAGTAAATTTTGTCCACCCTACAGAATTTTAGGCGTTACAAAAAGTTTTATATTTTTGTTTCTAATAAAGAAAAAAGAATAAACAATAACTTTTTTTAAAGCTTATCCCAGTCGAAAATCTTACGCTTTATGAAGCTAAGTAAAATGCCCGTTTAAAGCGCTAGGATAGCTGCTAAGAAGCAGTGGGAAAGCTATCAGGAAGCATGTTATGTCCGATTTTTCGCTTTCTAAACGCTTCGCCTTACGAGTTCATCACGTGGTCATAAATATCTCTGTTGAAACCTAAGTTTATTATTTATGAATATAATTGTCATTTTGAAACGTGTTCCGTTTTCAATATTTTACTACTTAATCCGTGTTTTGTCTACTTATCTTAATCTCTGTTACTGCTACCTTCGCATCGATGGGTGTCAACTCTAAATTACGGTACTTCTTCGAATAGCCCTATCTATTGTAATTTGTCCTTAACCATTTTGCACTTAACGATATTTCTCCGTTTTCACCTTCATCCCCTCCACTGTTACTTTCCCCTTCCACTTTTTACAAATCGTTATTCGCACCTCTGTCGATGTAAAACTAAAAATCTTCACCAGATTAAAAAATTTCAACCGTATACTAGAGCACACAATACTAATTTAAGCTCTCAATCTATGTATTAGTACCTTCCAGTTTTTGATTGTATATTAAAGTTACATTGTTTTATTTAAACATAAAGTTATTATTTGATGCAACCTATAACAAACCTCAGCACGGAATTCCAATTAGCAACTTTATTCAAACGAAAATTAATAAATTGCAAAAAGATTGGTAACGTCAACAATCTCCTCGTGATGTAAGATAAATTTACAAAATGGGTAGAGTTGCATCCCCCCGTTAACAAAAATCGCAACCAATTTTACAAGTCTGAAAGAAAAAATGAAAAAAATTCTGTGAAATGTTAGTTAACTTTATGGCAGACGAGCTGCGCAGAGATGCGGTGCGCATTTCTTCCAAAGTTCTGCTACAGCCTTTATGTTTCTGCTATAGACTATATAAGTAAAATGTCAATATGAAATTCCACAAACAATTTGCAGTCAATATCTGGCTAAAAATTGACCTCGATAAAAATAAATTTTCTTTTATGTTTCTGAATAATTAAAAAGTAATGTTCAGTGCAAAACCTTTTCTTGAAAGTGATGAAAAATCTCGTCATGTAGTATATAAGAACAGTGACTTTCAGTGTTATATTTTTTAACAGTCATAGAAAATTTAACAAACAGTTTTCTTTCTAAATAGTAACAAACAGAGACTTTTAACCTTTAAACGATTTTATGTCCCATCTCAAAGTGACAGACTATTCTGTTATTGATTGACGAACTTATTTTTTCCGTGCACACAGTACTCAATGCTCTGCAGAAAATAATCACTACATTTTTTTGACAGAAATCAGAGTTTCGTTTCATATTAGTAGACAACAGATTATTCAGAGCTACGAATATAACAATAAATTCTTTGCTCGAAGTCGTGACTGCTTTTCTCACAGCTCTGAGTACTGTGTAGAATTATTTTTTAGAATTTAGAAAATAAAGGAACGTTTAACGTTCCTTGCCGAATGCAAGGGTACCCTATTGAAAAAAAACACGTATAATAATACGTATAATTATACGTATAATTGTACGTATAATTATACGTATAATTGTACGTATAATTATACGTATAATTATACGTATTATTATACGTATAATTATACGTATTATTATACGTACAATTATACGTATAATAAGACATACGAATTTGAAACAAGAATTATACGTATAATTATACGTATAATAATACGTATAATTAATTATACGTATAATTATACGTATTATTATACGTATAATTATAATTCTATTAAAAATAGAATAATAGAATAGAATAGATTAATTAGTAGCAAAATTGCGCTGAAAATTTTTAAAAATTTTAAAATGCAAATTAAATTTCACAAAAAAAAATATCGTCGAATGTCAATTCAAGCAGTCACCCATCCAAGTACTAACCGCGTCCAACGTTGCTTAACTTCTGTGATCTGATGAGAACTTGTTCCTTCGCCTTGGTGTTTCCGCTGTCTTGTCTTGATTAATAACTTTGTCGTATAAGTATCACTAAAAGTGAGGTTAGGTGCGATACAATACTTATACGACAAAGTTATTAATCAAGACAAGACAGCGGAAACACCAAGGCGAAGGAACAAGTTCTCATCAGATCACGGAAGTTAAGCAACGTTGGACGCGGTTAGTACTTGGATGGGTGACTACTTGAATTGACATTCGACGATATTTTTTTTCGTGAAATTTAATTTGCATTTTAAAATTTCTAAAAATTTTCAGCGTTATTTTGCTACTAATTAATCTATTCTATTCTATTATTCTAGTTTTAATAGAATTATAATTATACGTATAATAATACGTATAATTATACGTATAATTAATTATACGTATTATTATACGTATAATTATACGTATAATTCTTGTTTCAAATTCGTATGTCTTATTATACGTATAATTATACGTATAATAATACATATAATTATACGTATAATAATACGTATAATTATGCGTATAATTATGCGTATAATTATACGTATAATTATACGTATAATAATACGTATAATAATACGTATAATTATACGTATTATTATACGTACAATTATACGTGTTTTTTTTCAATAGGGTAGTTACTGTGTCTCACTTCGACGTTAGCAAACAACAAAAAAAAAATTCTACTCGCGCACTTGACAAAAACCCGAACAAAAATTTTGTCTGAAAAGTAATACATTAAAACATTGAAACAATAAACAAATATTCCAACATCAATCCAATTTCATCATTTTTCACAATTTACTTCAAATAATTACTGTGTATTTGTGAGTGTATTTTAATTTATGTGTATTTTCAGAAAGAAAATTTATTTTTCACTCTTTACTGAAGTCTCAACTTTTTCTTTTTATAAAACATTTTCTCTAAAATATGAGCGATATATCCCACCGTTGCCACCATTTTGTTAAAGACGGAAGTTAAATTAACAAAAGAAAATTTTTGAAAAATAATAATATTTTAATTACCAATTTAAATGTTATTATTAGCAATTCCGCTCATAGGTAAAGCGTAAATGCTCTTCGCTAAACAATGTTTAAAATAACGTAGTGGACTACCTCTCAGTATATTATCAATTCAATAAACCCGGATAGACGGTATTTGAGAGAAAATGTTGAAAAGAAACATGAGACAAAAGTATTTCAAAGTGAAATAAATAAATGAAATCAAATTAAATTAACACTCAGTTTATTACAATTTATTCTCAATGTATTTACCTTAATACATGAAAAGAAAGGGTTTATTACACAATTCAATAATCAATTTAATTAATCTACTTGACTTACGTCAAGTTTCACAAATAACAGCAAGAAAGATTCTATTTCCAAAATACAATTTCTATTTTTTACGAAAGATGTTTGTGTGTTTGTGTAAATGTATGTTTAATTTCTTTTAAAAAGAAACTGTTTCAATAAAAGGCAATTATTAAAGAGACTCACCAAAATAATAATTATAATCAGACCAGAATAAAGTATCGTATTACTTAAATACTCGTGTTTGTCACTTGATGCTTGAGTGTGGAAGTCTTCTCTTACATACTTTTATTTAATACGATTTGCTCAATACTATCTATTTAACTTTTTATATTCTTAAAGCACTTGCACTTTTAATATTAAAAACCAAAATCAACCCTGACCCGGGGAATATTCAATATTTTCAACTACTTTTTGTGGAACTTCAATAATATATAATCATCCGCCTTTTGCGGGAATCAACACAACATCCGCTCTGCGGGAAATGATACTGAACACTTGAACTCCCCTTTTTGGTCGAAAGACCGACTATTTAAAATCCTTACAACAATGAGATTGGTGACAATGATCACTCCCGATTCATGTAGAAGGAGAGTTGATTTTGCAACCTACTCTTCTTATAATTTTCCTTAATATTGCTTAATCTTTCAAATGGATTAAGTAACTGTCATAATATTGAAGACCCACATTCAAATGACATAATGAGAATTTAGATCATGTTATTATTTTGTAATTCATTTCAAATTAATTATTCATTATTAAATAAATTATACGAAAAGACTTTTGGCATGCTTAAAGATAATTTTGAAACAATAATTAAAAATATTCACATTAAAAATGTGTGTTGTGTTTTATATTACAAATATTCAAAAATAATTGATAAATAACGATTAAAAAAAATTATGTTTGTTAGGAAAATCTGTCCCTAACAAATATCCCCCTTCCTTCTGGCTGACGTCCCTTGGCAGCCTGTGTAGGTGTGATGTCATCAAATATAATTTTTTTACAAAATTCCTTTCGTAGATATACATTTTAAAATGTTTACAATTTATCCTGGTTCATGAAAGTGGTGTAGTTTGTTGAGTAGCTGAAATAAATGTTTCAGAAAAAATAAAATAAAACATTATTAAAATTATTTAATTGGTTTGTTTTCTAATTAAGAATAAAAAGTTATACTTAGAACAAAATTTGCAATCAAACGATGTCTTGTAAAACAATGCAAATGTTTTACAACAATGCAAATGCATATTTATATATATGCATATAAAAAAATGTTCACGAAAAAATGATGGTTACATTTTCACGATTTATAGATTTACAATTACCGACAAACTTATAGAGAAAAAATTTAATACCTCGGTCCATGACTATATATATATATGAGGCAAAATTCCTGAAATGTCCAAACAAAAAATTAAAAGTTCTCGAATTTAATCCATACTTTTCTAAAATGTTGTTATTGTTGGTGAAAGTCTAAAAATCAATTATTATTGAATTTAATAAAATAGTTTTTGAATTACAACGTTTTTAATTTTTGACTTTTGAAAAAAAAAATTTTTTTCAATGTACAATATTTATAAGTAGAATGCATAAAAGTTAACATGTATATAATGATTTTTAAAGCTTTTTTGACGAGCTACACGCTGTTAATAAAAATTTTTTTTTTTAAATAACATTTGACCTTGAAATTCAAGGTCAAAATGTTAATTTACGTTTATCTCAAAATCGGATTTTTTAAAATTATTTTTAACTATCTCAATGGAAAGCTTGACTAATTTCCTACAAAACATGTAATTTTCAGAGTGGGATCTTTTAAAGTTTTTGAGATATTAATTAATTAATTAATTAATGTTTATAACAAATGAAATATTTTACAAACGAATAAAGTTACCGTAATTCTGAAGTTAGTAATTGAAAGTTAACGTAATTCCGCATCCAACGAGCCCTATATGAAGTATTTTGGATAAGTAGATTGTTAATAAACAATTAGTTAACATTGCAATTGTTTATTAACAATCTACTTATCTAAAATACTTCATATAGGGCTCGTTGGATGCGGAATTAGCTTAACTTTCAATTGGTTAGTTTAGATTTACGATAACTTTATTTGTTTGTAAAATATTTTATTTTTTACTAACAACAAGCATCCAAAAGCCCTATATGAAGTATTTTTGTTCAATTTTAGTTAAATAACAATAAAAAATGAAATATCTTACAAACAAATAAAGTTATCGTAAATCTAAACAAACCAATTGAAAGTTAAGCTAATTCCGCATCCAACGAGCCCTATATGAAGTATTTTGGATAAGTAGATTGTTAATAAACAATTGCAATGTTAACTAATTGTTTATTAACAATCTACTTATCCAAAATACTTCATATAGGGCTCGTTGGATGCGGAATTACGTTAACTTTCAATTACTAACTTCAGAATTACGGTAACTTTATTCGTTTGTAAAATATTTCATTTGTTATAAACATTAATTAATTAATTAATTAATATCTCAAAAACTTTAAAAGATCCCACTCTGAAAATTACATGTTTTGTAGAAAATTAGTCAAGCTTTCCATTGAGATAGTTAAAAATAATTTTAAAAAATCCGATTTTGAGATAAACGTAAATTAACAATTTGACCTTGAATTTCAAGGTCAAATGTTATTTAAAAAAAAAAAAATTTATTAACAGCGTGTAGCTCGTCAAAAAAGCTTTAAAAATCATTATATATATGTTAACTTTTATGCATTCTACTTATAAATATTGTACATTGAAAAAAATTTTTTTTTTCAAAAGTCAAAAATTAAAAACGTTGTAATTCAAAAACTATTTTATTAAATTCAATAATAATTGATTTTTAGACTTTCACCAACAATAACAACATTTTACAAAAGTATGGATTAAATTCGAGAACTTTCAATTTTTTGTTCGGACATTTCAGGAATTTTGCCTCATATATATATAATATAAAATAATAATAAAAAAATTATGTTGGAGACTAAATATTAAAAAAAAATATTCTCCAACCCCTGACCCTCTTTTTTTTCTTGCTGTCGTTCCCTGACAGCTGTTTTCAACATAATTTATACCTATATATTATTATTTCTTAAGTTTAATTCCCGTGCTGGAATTTATTTCATTTTTTACATCTTTTGTTCCTTATTTATTGCGTTATTATTTTTTTATAGTTGCAAAAATTCTTTCCTCGTACTTGTTGAAATTAATTATTCTGGCATTAGTTTCGCGCGTTTCTTACTGTGTTTTTCGTGTCCATCTTATTTAGCGCAAAAAACAACATGTCTAATTCTAGTGTGGAGTATGAAGCCTACAAAATAGCTCTTGAGTTGTCTGTTAGTGGTGTGACTAATGTCACTAGTTTTTTAGTATGGAAAAGGTTCTAGTTGGAAAAAATACAAATTGATGAAGTGTTCGGTGGCTGCCGCGGGTAAGTTGCTGTTATTACCTTTATATATAAAAAAATAATTTTCACCTTTTCTTTTACTTTTAGTAAAAAGTATATTTTTATTGTTTTAATGTTTTGTTGTTGTTGTTTTTTTTGTGTTTTAGTCTTCATATAATTATGTCTGAATGGACGGATGCTGCCATCTGTGATGATTTATTTTCTCATTAGTGTATAGTCTTGTTTGCGCAATTTTATCTATGTATGCTAGGATTATTTCGTCAATGGGTATTGGAAAATCCAAATCTTCTAAATATTTTTTTGCTTCAGTTGCTATAGTTACTAATTGTTCATCTGTAAGTAATTTAGGTGATAATCGACCTTCTTTTGCTTTGTGCATGATGTCGAGTGTTTTATTTAAACTATGTTCGTAATTAGTTATTTGACTATTCGAATTATCTATCGTATTCCTAATGTTTTCTAAATAGGTTTCATGGTTCAACTTGTTTCTAAATTGTAAAACTTCTTTCTCGAAGTCTTTTAATTGTTTTCTCACTTCCTGTGATTGGTTATGTTGTTTCTCCGCTATATCGTACATTTTGTGTAATTCAACCCTAACTACATGTGTTTGTTCCCCCATTAAATGAGAAATATTTCTCTGAGCTTCATTTAGTTCTGACATGGACGATTTATAATTTTCTCCTTCTTCGTAGGTTAACACTCCAATTGTTGGCCCTAATAATATTCCTATTACTCCTATTAGGGGTGCACTTCTTTTGTTAATTCTTCTATTTATAATTTTTTTGTGATGATTCCGGGTGTTTCAAACCCTTTATGACTCTTTGTACTTCTTCCCAGCGTAACTTGATTATTTCTAGTTTATTTTTAAGGTTTTCGGTGGCTGCAAAATGACTACAAGTGTTGCCTAATATTTTCGTACAGGGTTCTTTGGCTTCTGTTACATGTTTTTATAATATTGGTAATTGGTCTAAAAAATCTTTCATATCTAGCACAATGGCTGTTCTCCAAAATCCTGTTGTCCTTCTTACTGTAGATATTCTTTCATATTATATTCCCACCCCCTTGTTCATTGGTATTATTGTTAAACCTGTTTCATCCGCTTGAACTATTATTATGATCCATGTTACGAATATCAGTATCCCTTTTATCTAGAACATAGTTCTGCAACCGAAATTTATAGTGGTTTCTTTAGTTAACTCTATTTTTTGAGTGGTAAAATTATAAAACAAAAAAAAAATTTTTTTATTCTATAGCTAGTTTTTCTAGTCTATCGGCTTCTTCGTTGCCTATTATACCGCTATGCCCTGGTTCATAGATGAATTCTACTTGTGTACCTTTTATATTATCGTTTAGCCTATTAAATATATCTTTACTGACTACCGTTTTTCTTCTATTAGTTTTCCAACCATTTTCTTTCCATTTTGGTAACCAGTTTTGATAACCATCTATCGCAAATTTCGAGTCGGTGTGTATTCTGACTCTGTGTAGTCCTAGTTTTTTTTATTATGCTTATTGTCTTTACAGTAGCTTCTATTTCTGCTCCATTGTTTGTTTGCTTTATTTTCGCCTTTTCGCTAACATTGAGCGGGTGTTGGTGATTAAACCATACTCCTATTTCTATTCCAGCTGATTCTTCACCATTGGCCTTACAAGTCCCATTAACGTGTATATAATCTTCATTATTTCTTAAGAATCCTGCTTTATCTTCTTGTCATAAATATGCTTTTTTGACTTGGTCTTTATGTTTTCTAAACCGTTTTCGTTCTGCATCGCAAAAAATCAAATTACTATTTTCCGTGATTGAGACTACTTCATAGGGTCCGTGATAATAAAGCTCAAATTTCCCTGCCCTGACCTCTTCTTTTACATCAACCACGTCGCCTATTTCTATTTGTAGTGGCCTGGCTTGTTGATCATATACTTCTTTTGATTTTATTTTAGCATCAATAATATTTTTCGTTGCTAGTCTTCTGATTTCGATTAATCGTGTTATAAGTTCTTGCAAATATGATTCATAAATTGCTAATTTTTTTTCTGTTGGAAAGGCTGTAGGGATTCTTGCCTTTTTTCAAATACCACTTCATAGGGTGTGAATTTAGTTGCATTGTGAACTGATGTGTTATATGCTAGCATTGGAAAGGGTAATAAACGATCCCAGTCATCGTTTGAATTAGCGTAGTGCCTAATGTATTCTGCTAATACAGCATGTCTTCTTTCTAGGGCACTATTTGTTTGCGGATGATAGGCAGTAATAGTCACTTGAGACACCTTGAAAAGATTAGCTAGTCTCCTTATTAGATTGCTAGTGAACATTCTGCCTCTATCTGTTAAAATTGTCTTGGGTGCTCCATATATGGAGAATAAATGCGTTGCTACAGCATGAGCTATTGTTGTTGCACTTACATCTGGGACAGGTACAAATATGCAAAATATTTGCTTAATTGGTCCTGCATAGTTAATAGGTGACAATTCCCATCGGCTGTTGTGGGTAATTTTTCAACAGTATCTAAACACACTTTATCGAACGCTTCTAAGGGTGTGTCCGTTATTAGCATTGGTTCCCTATTTTTGGTTTTGACTATTTTTCTTTGAGCGCAACTTCTACATTTTCTAATGTATTCTGTAATGTCCTGCCTTAATCCCGGCCAAGTGAATTTTTCCCTAATTCGCTGATACGTTTTATTCACCCCTTTGTGTCCTGCTATTAGACTCATGATATTCGGGTATAATTTTTCGGATATATAAGAGTGACACTCTAAATCATTTTATCCCTTCTTTTATCAAAATATCTTTGAGATTGTGTAACGCGAAATCTAGATCATCTTCGTCCATATTTTGATCGTATTTTTCGTTTACTATTACAGTAAAAGTTCTGTATTTTCCTTTTGGCGTAATTAGCACCTGTCCTATTCTTGGTTTGCTAATTTTTATTTCTGCCAAGTCTATTCTTCCTGTCGCTATTAATAATTTAATTGCAGGCGTAAATGGCTTTGCATCCGCTGATATAAAATGTACATAATTGTCCTTATTATTCGTTAATGGTCCCCTATCATAGGTTAAAATGTCCAACCTGTCTAAATAAGTTTCTTTTTGTTCATGCTTTTATTTAAAAAAGGGGGCTTTCGAACATCGATGTACGGCATTGTTATACCTAATCCTAATTTAGGCTTAAAATCTGTGTTTCTTTCATTGGGGCATTCGTTTTCTTTGCCTGTTATTATTTTTCTTGGAATCGCACTTTTTTGCCTATTTTCTATTACCGTTCCATCTAGTTTTACTTCTCCTAATATCGTATTGGGTACGAAAGTTGTGGATTGAGCATTCGGTCTCGTATTATGCATCGGTGTATCGAAAGTAACTGTTTTCTTACTACTGATTGTATCTCTTACTAAATTACTCAAATTTCTATCTTGAATCGTGTCTTTTAACTCACTTGTATTTGGCTGATTTATTCGTTCTGAAATTTCTTGTAAGTCAGCTATAATTTCATTTATTGATCTAACTTCGTTTTGCTCTACTTTAACTTCATTAATTACTTCCTCATTTTCTTTTTCTTAATTCTTATTGTCTTCAACAAATTCGTCGTCCCAAAAGTATGTTTGGTGACCCGCCATTGATAAATCAAAACGCTTAATTGATTCTTTTATACTATCTATCATTTCTTTATTATGAATTTGTCGATTATCATTGGTTTCGCAAATTGTTGTATCTTCCTCATTTTCCTCTTCTGACGTGTTCACTGGTGGACTCAAGTATACTGCGGTTTCCTTGCTCGTAATAGGTTGCTCTATTTTATCAGCGTCGTTGCTATCACTAGATTCATCGTCTGTATCTTCGGCATTTGTGTTATTTAAAGAAGGTAATACGCTGTGATTTTTTCCCAAATTAGTATATATTCTGCTTCCACCCTACTATCAGATTCCGTGCTTGATTCGTCGCTTTCTGAAATTAGCCTATCATAATTAGTTTTAGCCTAATGTTTTAGCGTAGCCACCGGTTGCCGCCTTGTTCTAGGTCTTGGTCTCGTTGTAATCGGTGCAAAATCATTACCTAGCTTTGTTTCATTTATTTTAGTTTTCCCTATTGGTCTTCCTCTTTTATTTTCTTCTGCATTTTTATTATCAGCTTCGTTTATTATTTTTAGCAGCTCGTGGTCGCATGAAAGTACAAATTTTCTTCCGTATAAATATGGTCTAAAATTTTCCAATGCGTAAATAATTGCTAAACACTCTTTTTCAGTAGAATCATAATTTCTTTCTGCTCCTATTAAAGTCCTAGAAAAATATGCAATTGGTAGGTTCTGATTTTTCGGTGTAGGAAAATTTTTTATTGATTCTCTTTTCTTAGGATCTGCTTTTATTCCATCTTCTCCTACTAGATGCCCTAGTAAGCCACTTCTCTACGTAAAAACTCGCATTTTTCAGGTTGTAGGGCTAGTTTAGCATGTCTCAATCGTTCTAATAAGCGAATAATAATTTTATCATGTTCTTCTAATGTAGCCGAGAATACGATAATGTCATTTAAATAAACGAATAATTCTGGTCCTTGTAACCCTGTTAGAACGTTATCCATCAATCTTTGAAAAGTGGGAGCTGCGTTTTTAATACCCATGGGCATTCTTTTATATTGATAGTGACTTCTACCTGAAGAGAACGCTGTTTTATGTTGTTCTTCTTCTGCTGTACCAATTTGATGATACCCCATAGCTAAATCAAAAACTGAAAAACATTAAGCGCCCCCTAGCTTCTCCAAAATTGTTCTTATCAGGGGCATCGGGTAGCTGTCCCCCTCCATCTTGTTATTCTTATTACCCTCTTTATCTGCCTCTTTGGGCACTATTAGAACAGGTGAATTATAACTTGAATTAGAATTTACAATCAAATCATCCACATACATTTTTGCTAATAATTCAGTCCCAGCTTTTGCATATTCAGGAGGTTGTCTATATTGTCTGCATTTTATAGGCCTGTCATCTGATAATGGAATGTAATGTTTTACTAATGGGGTGACTGGTAGTTTATCGCCAGGCATTAAAAATGTGTCTTGTCCTAATCGTATCCATTTTTTCACCTATTTTACCTCTTCTTCATTTAATTTTTATAAATCCATTTTCTCAAGTATGGATTTAATTCTTTCTCTTTAATTTCTTCAGAATATTCCTGTTGACTGATAAATATTTCATCTTTATTGTCAACATAATCGAAAGGGTAAAGTTGTTGAGGAGTTATGCCTTCTTGTATATCTTTTTCCGTCGTATTTATTGCCATAATTTTACATTTACCTTTTTTTTGTTTGACTAAAGCCTCGCCTAACATCAGTCCATCTGGGGCTTCTATTCCAGGAAAATATCCTTCTTTAAAGTCCTGGTTAGCAGCTGGAATATCTATTACTTGCATAGTTCTTGCTTTGATTCGGAAAAGTCGTGGTACTGGCTTAACTTCTTTTCTCAAACTATTTCTAGCATCTTGCGATTCTTGATCTATGAATGGAATAGGTTGAACCAGCCTAGACGCAGTTATTAGAGAATTATAAAAGAAATTTAAATTAGCCCTTTCTTTCCTTTCTTTCCCTATTATGCCTTCTGTCTTTACCCTGAAATTTAGTTTTAGCACATGAAAAGTATATTGTTTGTCGAATATCATAATTTCTACTGTGCCTAAAGTATATACTTTATTTTTCATCACACCTGTCATGTAACAAGCTTCTGAAGTTTTAACTGGAGCATCAGTTAATGCATCTGATTTTGTAATATTAATGTCCGCCCCTAAATCCACAAAAAAACTTGCTTTACCTCCTACTAAATAATTTTCTGGTAATTTTACTGCCGGTGACTCAGTTACTGTTTCGCTTATCTTGAAGACGACAGGTTTTCCTGAAATCTCACAGTTATTGGACGCATTTGTCTGTTCGAGCCCATCGTCGCATCTTCTCGACGAGCTAGTTCCCAGTTTAAAGACTCATTAGTATTATTTCTTTCAATTGATGCTGCTCTATTATTGGAGTAATTCCTTGTTCCTTCATTATTATAATCTGTGGGGTATCTGTTTTCCCAATTTTCCTTAGGACCATTTATATTATATCGGTTTTCAGTGGCATATCTATTTGGGCTTTGATACCTATTACCCCAGTCATTTCTGCCGGAATTGGGGTTGTAAAGTCTAGCATCATTATAATCATTACTACGTACTGCATTATCACGCTGATTTTCGCCATAATTATTTCTACCATAGTTTCTATCATCCCTTTGATTGTATCTTGGTTGATAATTTCCTGAATCTTGAAATCTTTCCCTTCTAGACCGATTTCCGCCATTATATCTATTTTTATCTCTTCTTTCCCCATAATTTCTGTAACCTCTAAAATCATTTTGCTCTCTCCATTGAGGTTTCATGGCTCCTTGTCTATTATCGTTATAATTAGTAATATATGATGAATAACTCCCTGTAATCGGTTGCATTTTTCTTTCTTGTGCCGCTTTTGCGTATTTGTACGCTTCCTTTAAATTTCTAGGCGAACGTGCATCTACTGCGTTCGCAATTTCATCGGGCAACGCTCTAACAAAAGTTTTTAATGCTGTATGTTTCACAACATTGGTTGTTACTGCCTCTGTATGAGCGTCGAAAGTAGCACGTAGGGCTGAACTTGCCCCACTAAGTAATCTCAATAATCTATCATACAAGGTCAGGTAAATTTTCATTCCTGTACATTTTCAAATTCATAATTTCTGCATAATACACTTCAAAAGCTTGTCCTGGTGCAAATCTTTCTTTTAAAAGCTCTATTATATCGGTCAATCTAGCGAATTACTTGTTGTCTATACAGTCTCTCGCTGGACCTGTTAATTTTCCTAAAACCGAAATAATTTACGTTCCTTCATATTCAGGTGGAAATTTCGAGGCAGTTACAATTACATCTTGAATAAAATCCTTGACCCACATGTTCTTTCCAACGTAAACCTTTATTTCCATTAGGGCATTTTGTATTGTTAAACTATCAGCAATAGAGCGAGCTGCCGCAATACCTGCATTTTCTTCGTCATTTGCGACAAATGGTCGCTGCAGAGGCAAAATTGATTGGAACCCTAAATCTGTTGTCTCTATATAATTCTGCTACATTTGTTGCATTGAAGTGTTCGCGTCTGTTTTCCGCGAAAGGATTGTCAACATGTCTTGGATTTTCATTACCGGATTGGTGTCGTTCACCGTTTCTTTCTTGGTCCGTCATGATTTATCTCTCTCAAAAAAAAATTCTCAACATAAAAGAAAAAAAATCAATTCTTTTCCCTAGTTATAACTGACAAAAATCACGAATACTTCTTTTTTTAAAAAAAATTTAAATCTATTCATTTTCATAATAATCGCAAAATAAAATAATCGTAATTTCCTAATTTATTATTTCAAAATAAATGTCTTTTAAATACTCGTATAACTCTGTAATACGACCCGGTTTCTTATTGCATATTTTCTCTGCTCTTCGCTTCTGTCGCAAAGAAATCGCACTCAAACGATTATTTCTGTTCAACAAAAAAAAATCTATATTTAATTATTAGATTTTATAGTTTAATAACAATCGTAAAGAAAAACTATTCTTTATAATTTCTTTTTTTTCTAAAGAAAAATTTTTTTATTAACACATTATGTCTTTTATTTTATTTACTTTATTAATTTAATTATGTCTTTCAACCGTACCCAGATAACAGAGGTCTCCGGCACGCTGCGGCCGAGACACCGAGTGTAAGCTGTGACGCTGCGATTTAACTAGCACTTGCTGGCGCACTTGTTGTAGATCAAGCGGGCTAGCAGTGGGCTAGAGAATTCGCTTACACATTATCTAGACCGTGAGCTCGCTGAGAGCCAGCAAATGGCTAGATTTTATTAATCCCAATTTATTAATTAAATTACATGTACTTACAAATAAAATAAATATATAATAGGAAATAAAGTTAAAATAATAAAATTTCAATGTTCACATAAAAATGCGTTAGTCAAAGAAATGTTTTGTATTTGTTCTAGAATTTTTATTAGAAAAGAATTTTTTTCGTTATAAAACACACTATACAAAAATAATTATTGTTTAAAAAATTTTTTGCTTTTAATAATTTTTCAAATTGATTATTTATAAAATGTTAATATAAAATTATATTCCTTATGTCCCATCAAAAATTAAAAATTTGTTTTATATTTCACGTACATTTTTAAGTATAAAACACCCAAGAAAAAATCTCACTGAATAAGAAATAGATTATTATTAACAGAAATTACTTATCTCTAAAATTTTATAATTATTATTAATATTAATAAGTACGCAAATTAGAGGTTGAAGGTTAAACGCTACAATTATGCACAATTTTAAAAAATAAAATTAATTATTATTTTATATTCAAATGTTATTGTATATAATTAAATAATTAATATTGCTATTAAATTTCTTTCTTAATCAGTGGAATTTTTTTTCTCAACGGTTTTATACTTAGAAATGTATGTGAAATATAAAACATTTTTTAAATTTTTGATTGGACATAAAAAAACGAATGCATGAAAATGTACGTTGCTAATATAAACATAAACATTTTATAAAAATTAAATTGGTAATCGTTCTCAGTTTTCCGAATGTATTGTGCGTTAACCTTAGGAAGTGTGAATTGGAAAATATTGTGTGCTGACCTTTATTCGTTTTCACGACACGCGCACGCGCCATTGTTCATGGTGTACAAACGGCTCGATCAGGTGAAACGCGACCATTGACCAATATCATTGATTGTATCCATTGCTTGCAATGAATGTTTTTGGCCTCGTGGTGGAGTAAAGGTGATAAATATCTGTGTGGATATGTGTGTGTGTGTGTATGTCACCAATTCCTTGTTTTCAAAATATCTCAAACACGTTTTGAGGGATCAGCCTGAAATTTTGTAGGGTTATTGTACTCACCAATATCTAAAATCAGACACAAGGATTTCCAAAAATATCCATGCAATTTTTTTTATGCCTTTTTTTCGAAAATCGAAAAATAAATTTTTTTGAAAAAAATTTTTTTCTCTTGTGCAATCAATTTTTTTACTGAAAAACGTATTCCTTGCATTGAAATGAATTGATTAACTTATAAAAAGTCCATATTTTACCTAAATCTAGAGATTAAATAATTTTTTTTAATTTTTGAAAAAAATCATTTTTCATATTTTTAAAAATAACTTCTTTCTCGATTAAAATTTTGAGAAATTTTTGTGAAAATTGTATTCCTTGCAGGAAAACGAATCGATTCATGTATATAAAGTATGTATTTTATCAGAATTTATGAAATTATTTGCTACTTTAATTTAAAAAAAATCGTTTTTCTTATTTTTTGGAATAACTTTTTCTTTATAAAATTTTTAATATAATGTTGTCAGAATTGTATTTCTTGCATGAAGTAAAAAATATTCATGAAATGAACATAATTTTCTGCTTTTTTAATTTTTGAAAAAAATTATTTTCGTATTTTTCAAAATATTTCTATTGAGATTATTATTTCCATTTATGAATAACGAATTTACGAATGATCAGTGATTTTTTTGAAACTTTCTTTGAAAAAGAAATAAATTCTTTTGATTACAGATGATAAATATTGTTTTTTTCTCATTTTACCTATTTTCATTTAAAAGAATTATATTTTAATACGTTCGAATAATGTCGACATCAAGGGTGTGCAGCCTGCCGGCACGCGGGTGCCTGTCACACTGGGCGAGCCATATGGCTGACAATGGCGCGCACAAAACGCTGCGTTTTGGCCTACACCCCGGTCCTATCAATCGGACCCCGGGCTAGAGCAGGGCTAGGCATTAGCCTTACATTTTGTTATCAGGGTATATTTTGTCAACTCAGCAATCTTTTTGTGACTTGGTGCTCGCAATGTTTTGAAATACGACTAACGCATTGACCCCGTAGCCTACCTAGTTACTGCAAGGTCGTTGATTTCTTGTAATTAATAAACCGTTTAATTATCTGACATACTCAAATCTCGCAATAATTGTGCTAGTGAGCTGTAATTGTTTTCTGAACGAGTATCTTTAACTATTTCTTTCTCGACTAATAATTGACTTTTTACCGCATCAAATCTTTCTGGACTACCTCTCAGTATATTATCAATTCAATAAACCCGGATAGACGGTATTTGAGAGAAAATGTTGAAAAGAAACATGAGACAAAAGTATTTCAAAGTGAAATAAATAAATGAAATCAAATTAAATTAACACTCAGTTTATTACAATTTATTCTCAATGTATTTACCTTAATACATGAAAAGAAAGGTTTATTACACAATTCAATAATCAATTTAATTAATCTACTTGACTTACGTCAAGTTTCACAAATAACAGCAAGAAAAATTCTATTTCCAAAATACAATTTCTATTTTTTACGAAAGATGTTTGTGTGTTTGTGTAAATGTATGTTTAATTTCTTTTAAAAAGAAACTGTATCAATAAAAGGCAATTAAAGAGACTCACCAAAATAATAATTATAATCAGACCAGAATAAAGTATCGTATTACTTAAAAACTCGTATTTGTCACTAGATGCTTGAGTGCGGAAGTCTTCTCTTATATACTTTTATTTAATATGAATTGCTAAATACTATCTATTTAACTTTTTATATTCTTAAAGCACTTGCACTTTTAATATTAAAAAGTAAAATCAACCCTGACTCGGGAAATATTCAATACTTTCAACCACTTTCTGTGGGACTTCAATAATATATAATCATCCGTCTTTTGCGGGAATCAACACAACATCCGCTCTGCGGGAAATGATACTGAACACTTGAACTCCCTTTTTTTGTCGAAAGACCGACTATTTAAACTCCTTACAACAATGAGATTGGTGACAATGATCACTCCCGCTTCATGTAGAAGGAGACTTGATTTTGCAACTGACTTCTCCTTATTTTCATGCAATTTTAACAACGTTGCATTTTTAACTGGCTTAGTGATACATTCAATCACCTACTCTTCTTATAATTTTTTCCTTAATATTACTTAATCTTCCAAATGGATTAAGTAACTATCATAATATTGAAGACCCACATTCAAATGACATAATCAGAATTTAGATCATGTTATTATTTTGTAATTCATTTCAAATTAATTATTTATTATTAAATAAATTTTAAGAAAAGACTTTTGACATGCTTAAAGATAATTTTGAAACAATAATTAAAAATATTCACAATAAAAATGTGTGTTGTGTTTTATATTATAAATATTCGAAAATAGTTGATAAATAATGATTAAATAAATTATATTTGTTAAGAAAATCCGTCCCTAACATCCATTACTTTGTAATTTATTAAAAATAGTTTACCATCATTTTTATCATTTTATATATTAAAAAAAAGTTTTTTGATTTTTAAACATTCATGTTCTTGAAACTACTGTTTTCAAATATGGGTCATTCCACGTGAAAAGGCAAATGGATTTGTCCACTCGTGGTTTAAAGCAATCGCAAAGTCTTAGGACTTAAAATTTAGCATTTTTTATGTAGAATCGAATACCGAGTGGCTGATTTTAAAATTTTCAAAATGGCGGCCACCACAGGCTGGAATGTGACGTAAAAAAAGCTTTTTTTTAATTTAAATTGGAAAAACTTTTACATTTTAAGACCAAAATTATTCAAAACAACTACTTTTTATATTTGTGAGTTGACAGAACACAAACATATGGTCAGAACTAAAAAATCCAAAATGGCGGAATCAAGATGGCGGATTAATTTTTGAAAATTCAATAAATTCAACTGAATTCAGTTGAATGGTGTTACTTGGGGGTTTTCGGGGTCGCTGATTACAAATCTGATGTCAGAATTGAAAAATTCAAAATGGCGGATCCAATATGGCGGCCGAAATATAAAAAAATGAGTCAATTCGCTTGAAACGTGTTACTCGGGGGTTTTCGGGGTCGCTGATTACGAATCTGAAATCCATTTTTGAAAATTTAAAATGGCGGATCCAAAATGGCGTACGAAAAAATTAAAAATCACTTGAATTGAAATGAAATTCGTTACTCGGGGGTTTTCGGGGTCGCTGATTACGAATCTGAAGTCAGAATTAAAAAAATTCAAAATGGCGGACCTAATAGGGCGTAAGATTAATAAAAAAACCATTAGAAATGTTTAAAACTTGTTATTCTGGAGTTTTTTAAGTTGTAGATCACGAATTTGTGAGCAGAGATTAAAGAAGAAAAATATTAATAAAAAAAATCGCTGAATACGAATCAAAGGTCAGAATTCAAAATGGCGGATCCAATATGGCAGAAGATTTTTTTTAAATCCATTAAATAAACTGAATATTGCTACTCAATGGTTTTTGGGGTCGCTGAATATGAATCAAAGGTCAGAAATAAAAAATTCAAAATGGTGTATCCAATATGGCGGAAACTTTTTTCAAAAAATTACTAAAAAAATGAATATTCTTTCTCGTAGGTTGGGGATCGCCAAATTCGAATTTTAACGGACTTTCTTAAAAATATGGTTTTCTGATGCGGTCGGGTATATACGCTGGTTATTAAAAATTTATAATAAAAATTCACAATGGTAAAATCTTAAAGAGCATTAAGCCCTCTTTAATTTCTGACCTAGAAAAAAAAATTTCGAGAGTATTAAATTCTTTAAATCGTGACTTCTTGATCATGCTTTTTTAGGTAGGATTGATTATTCAAGATATTAAATCAATTTTATGAGGCTATGTTGCAAAAGGCTTGTAGCAAAATCCTTCTTCAGTATTTCGAAAAAAATTGAAAATGGTCAACATTTCTATTGTCAGCAGAATTTTGTACAAAACTTTGCATTTCTTACCACTGTGCGCCTGCGCGATTCTCACGTGATAGCTTGAGCCAATCAGCCCCCTAATCGACGCCATCATGCAGTTGCCCCCTCCACACGGAGCTACAGAGGACGGACAGAACATCAAACTATTTACTATTACTATCTCACTACGACTACGGTTGTGCAGTTATCACCATACTAGAAAATACTTTTTCTCAACGTTAATAAATACAGTCTAGATCCGATATACTTACAGTAGAATCTACTTAATTCCCTTTCATTCATTTATTTTTCCTTATATCTTTATTTCATTTTCGTCTTCTCTTTTAATAAATTTTTTTCTACATTCTAAAGAATTTTAAAAACTTTTGCAGAGTCTAAAATTTTTAAATTAATTTCAATCAGTCCTTTTTATGACTTTTATTTTGATAAATAGCATTAAAACCAATTTTAATCAGTCCTTTTCAGGACTTTACTTTTGCCAAATACCATTAAAACTAATTTCAATCAGTCCTTTTCAGGACTTTTATTTTGATAAATAGCATTAAAACCAATTTTAATCTGTCCTTTTCAGGACTTTACTTTTGCCAAATAACATTAAAACTAATTTCAATCAGTCCTTTTCAGGACTTTTATTTTGATAAATAGCATTAAAACCAATTTCAATCTGTCCTTTTCAGGACTTTTATCTTGATAAATAGCATTAAAACTAATTTCAATCAGTCCTTTTCAGGGCTTTTATTTTGATAAATAGCATTAAAACCAATTTCAATCAATCCTTTTTAGGACTTTTATTTTGAGAAATAGCATTAAAACCAATTTTAATGAGTCGTTTTCAGGACTTTTCTTTTGATAAATATAGTATTAAGCCAAAGTCCTTAGCTATTTTTTGAAAAAATATTCCGCCATATAGGATCCGATATTTTAAAATTATTTAATTCCGACCTTTGATTCGTATTCAGCGCTTTTTTTAATTAATATTTTTCTTCTTTAATCTCCGCTGACAAATTCGTGATCTACAACTTAAAAATCTCCAGAGTAACAAGTTTTGAACATTTCTAATGGTTTTTTTATTAAACATACGCCCTATTAGGTCCGCCATTTTGAATTTTTTAATTCTGACTTCAGATTCGTAATCAGCGACCCCGAAAACCCCTGAGTAACGAATTTCGTTTCAATTCAAGTGATTTTTAATTTTTTCGTACACCATATTGGATCCGCCATTTTGAATTTTCAAAAATGGATTTCAGATTCGTAATCAGCGACCCCGAAAACCCCCGAGTAACACGTTTCAAGCGAATTGACTCATTTTTTTATATTTCGGCCGCCATATTGGATCCGCCATTTTGAATTTTTCAATTCTGACATCAGATTTGTAATGAGCGACCCCGAAAACCCCCGAGTAACACCATTCAACTGAATTCAGTTGAATTTATTGAATTTTCAAAAATTAATCCGCCATCTTGGTTCCGCCATTTTGGATTTTTTAGTTCTGACCATATGTTTGTGTTCTGTCAACTCACAAATATGAAAAGTAGTTGTTTTGAATAATTTTGGTCTGAAAATGTAAAAGTTTTTCCAATTTAAATAAAAAAAAAGCTTTTTTTACGTCACATTCCAGCCTGTGGTGGCCGCCATTTTGAAAATTTTAAAATCAGCCACTCGGTATTCGATTCTACATAAAAAATGCTAAATTTAAGCCCTAAGACTTTGCGATTGCTTTAAACCACGAGTGGACAAATCCATTTGCCTTTTCACATGGAATGACCCATATATAATTTCAGTCAATTAATCTGTTTTTCATAAAAATATTTTAAAAAGTGTGCATTTACAGTTAATATTATATTATAATATATTAATATAATAATTATATTGCTTCCTCATGGAGGAAGTATTGTTTTCGCGAAATTTTTCGAACTCATTTTTTTGACATATCTTTATGTTTTTTGACCTCAGGAATCCAAAAATGACATTTTTAGAAAATGTCATTCCGTATGTGTGTGTGTGTGTATATACATTACATTTTCATAAATATCTCAAATTCTATAAGAGCTTTAGGGCTGAATTTTTTTTTAAATTGTAGATCTCACTTGGGGACATAAAATGAGAAAACTTTGGGACAAATTAATACATATTAACTATATTTTTTTTGACTTTTAAAATTTTTGAAAAATCGTTTTTTGCCCATAACTTGAAACACATGTTTTGAAAGTTGGGATGTTTTTACTTAATTTTGTAGAGTTTTTTAAGACGCATTTTTTGAGCTATTGACGAACAATCTGCTATCATTTTATCCAAAGTTATTGACATTTTAAAAATCATAAAAAATCGTTTTTTGCTTATAACTTTAAAAAAATGTTATGACACCTACAGTTTTCTTAGTCTCATTTTGTAGAGATTTTCAAGACGCATCTTTTGACCTATTAACGAACAGTTTACGATTATTTTATCCAAAGTTATTGACATTTTAAAAATCATAAAAAATCGTTTTTTGCTCATAACTTTAAAAAAATGTTATGACACCTACAGTTTTTTTAGTTTCATTTTGTAGAGATTTTCAAGACGCATCTTTTGACCTATTAACGAACATTTTACGATTACTTTATCCAAAGTTATTGACATTTTAAAAATAAATAATATTGATAAAAACCTGTTTGCATTTTTTGTTCAAAAATCTTTATGTATCTGTAAAATCATTATAATTAGATTAGAAAGCTTTTTCTTGGTTATATAAATAAATATAAATAAAAAATCGTAAACTGATCGCAAAATATCTCCATGAGGAAGCAAAGTGTTCATGGAATGAACACAAAAATACATACTTCAACTTGGCAGCGGTTTTATTATTATTATACAGAATTAATTTTCTTAAAAATCTTCGACTTTGAGGATAACATTCTCATTATTGCACTCGCACTTAGCGCTCGAAATTATGATGCGGAATTAGAACTGTTTTTGAGTATTTGGATTTTTCAAACAATTAAAACATTTGAGCGAACGAATACATTTATGGGGTTGGTACCACATCTTTATTATTTTTTTCAAATAGTTTCTTTAATTAAACAATTTATTTTATTCTTATTTTTATTTTTATTTTTATTCATGTTCATGTACACGATCTTGAAAATTCTTCACAGGCTGCACAGTAGTTTTCTTTGAGTTTTAAAGCTGCGCATTATTTTTTGGTATCTACAGTCTGTCCTTATGTTTATAGGCTAAATTTTTCCTACACTTTTCTTAAATTTTAGACTTAAAAAGAAATATTTTTTGTACACGCATGGACAAGTACAAGAACATGTACAAGTTCATGTACAAGTTCTTGAATCCAAAACTGTTGTAAACAAATATACTTAGAAGTAAACTTGCATGTACTTGTAAATGTTCATGTACATGTTCTTTGTTCCAATTCCTTTAATTGTATCGAATTTTCTATTATCATAGATTTTAGTTTAAATAATGACTATGTCAAACCACTATACCTACATAATTTTGTTGACATATTTAAAAAGAAAAACTGTTTTCGTCGATTACTTTCTCATGTGATAAGAATGTAAAAATAAATGCTTCTTTCATTTAAATCTCAAAAACGTAAAGAGATAGAGAAAAATGTTCAATAGCAACGTTGTAGCTGATAAAATTTTGAAGAAAAAAGTCTCTAGGGGCATTTTGCCAAGATTAACATATTACGAGATAATTGAGTCAGAAAGTTTGATTTTTGTGTATAAAATACAAATAATATGTATACAGTGGTTTTTTGCCAAATTGCTATTTTCTTCACTTGTACCATATTTTCCGTATATATTGTGATAAGTATGTGTCAATTTTATGCACTGATTTTTTTTTTAATCAAAAAATTTTACATAAAAAAGTTGTTTCCTTTCTCCTGAACTATAAAACTGTATAGTGAAAAAAAATTAAAAAAAAAATTTTTTAATTTTGAAAATCCTGCAGTTTTTAATAAAAATGACTGGCTAACGAACTTGACCAGTATTTTGACACTAACTTTGTGTGTGCAAAGTTGCAAGTCGATTCGCTTCGATTTACAAAAGTTATTGTGTCATCAACTTTTTGTGTCTGCGGATAGACATACATACAGACATACAAACAGACACTTTCGCTGGACCATGATTTTTCGATTCAGGGCACCTCAAAACGTGAAGATTTCATGGAAATAGAAAAACTCAATTTTCGACCAATTATAATACCTTCTCATGTGATGAGAATGTAAAAATTAAAAAAAAATTGAAATTGTCTTAAACGCTTGTTTAAAATTATTATATATTTTTTTATTAAAGGTTAAATGTTCTTTTATTTTTTTAATCCTAAAAAATAATTCTACACAGTACATAGAGCTGTGAGAAAAGCAGGCACGACTTTGAGCGAAGAATTTATTGCTATATTCGTAGCTCTGAATAATCTGTTGTCTTCTACTATGAAACGAAACTCTGATTACTGTCAAAAAAAAGTAGTGTTTATTTTCTGCAGAGGATTCAGTGCTGTAAGGAGAACATTCAGAGCTCTGGAATTTAATTTTTTGGTTTCCACAGTAGCCAGTGCAGTGAGAAAAAATACTCTGTGCTTTCAGATTTTCTTCGTGTACAAAATTAAACTTTTTTTAGATATGGTAATTTAACACGATGTGTTGGACACTTCTATAGAGACTTAAATTAAAGCTTAAATAGTACACTTTAAGACTCATATACGCAAGATAAAATTTTTTTTTAAAAATTGGGGAAATAACCCCAATAAACTTTTTGGGTGACTTAAACCTGATTTTTTCAAATTTCAAAATTTTTTATTTTGCGCATATGAGTCTTAAAGTGTACGATCTAATTGTAAGCTTTAATTTAAGCTTATGTAGAAGAATCTAACACGCCAGGTTAAGAAGTAATAAATTACTAAAAACCCTCAAAAACCTGGTTTTTGGAGAGTTTACCCCAACTTTACTCAAAATCCTGACGTGATACGCAATTTTGGAACCCTGAATCGTGTTCAGCACACAAATAGTATATTAAGCATCAAGGGTCTACAGGCAGCCATTGTTTATGTTGGCGTTTGCAGCCCGAGACATGAACGAGTGCTAGCAAACGTCAACGTTAACAATTTGGATCCATGTTACTTACGATATTTTTTATTCCAAAGGCACAAACGTTGAGCTTTTAGATTATCTTATGACCGGGTGAAGAAGCCATTTATTTGTTCTACTGTTTGAAAATAGCGTCCATTTTTACCCTAAGGCAAAAATATCACATGGGCCAGCAGTTCATTTTTACCTCGCCGCGGCGTTCCCGGCTAAGGAATAGGGCGCCTGTAGCCCACTGCATGTCGTTTAAGGCTAACTAATGCTTTCCCCTCCGTGTCGTCAGAAAGGGAAAGCATTAGTTAGATAGCGCAGTGGGGGTAAGGCAGTCGCCTCGTCGCAGCGATTTTGCTCCCTTGTGGATCCGCTGTTACGCCTCCTCCTCTGGAGGCAGGGTGAGACCGGGGTGGTTTCAGACTGCAGTCTGGGAGTAGAACCTCCGCGTGGTCCCTGCTGGAAGTACAGGATTCTTGTCATCTTGTTCTTGTCATCAGAGCCAAGATGAATGTAACTAACCGCTCCGTCATTTCATTGGGCACCCATCTTTTTGCACTCTAGACATCGTCTATCTTGTGTTCTCAAGAGCACAAGGAATTCTGTCTCGTAAGAGGGGTTTTTCCATCCTCGCAGTGCCTTGTGGTCAAAGTAGCGGAAAGGGGGTTACATGAACATCTGCGATTATAGCCCCTACATGGGCCCGGGTATACCTAAAGGACTTTGTTCTTTTTTTTGTCTTTAAGAGTGTGTAATTCTGTTCATTTTTACCCTAGGGCAAACATAAACTAGACGTATTTTATAACAAAGTTATGATTATATTTTTAATGAAAAAATTGATAATTGTTAAAAAGTCGCGGCAAATTAATTTATTAAAAATGTGCATGTGTGATATACCTTAAAGAAATAATACTGTACCTCTCTTTCAGTCTTCATTCCTCTGATCCAATGTAGATTAGGAGTTGGGCTACCACTGAGTTCGCAATCAAATTCCACACGATCACTGAACACATTTTAAATTATAATTTACGCACAGTGAGTTTCATGCAGAGGCAGGTTTGATAAAAATGTGCTAATTTAGACTTTCCATGGAATTGTCTGGGTTGGTTCCAGGAGTCTTAATTTATTTTTAACCCGAAAATCGTAGCTGATTATCTTTTCGAAATAAACATATGGACAAATCTCTGAAACCTTTAGCCTTTAAGTGTTTCATGTTTATTAATTAATTGCACAATATACGCGAAAATTTAATAACAATTACTATTGTCCTACATAAAGCAAGTTTTAAAATATTGAAATATGTTAGTTTTAAAAATTTTAATTTATATTTTGTATTAAAATTAATTTTTTTTACATTCAAAGAAAACTAACATCGAGAGTCCCTTTAGACAATTTTCAAAGAAAGTAAGTATTTTATAAATTTTCACATCACAATAAAATTAAATGACTAATATGAAGATTTAAATAAATTTCTAATAATATTAATTTTGATTGTAGTTAGAGAATTGTTGGTGAAAAAGGTTGTGAGGAGCTATGAGATAAATGATAAGGATTGTGGTACAAAAGAGTTTATATTAACATAAGAGAAAATTACAGTAGTGAACAGAGTGAATGTCTGAATAGAACTAGAAGTTAGAATGTCTCTGAAAAGTAAAAGCAAATACAATGTACCCTCTATCGACAAGGGGTTGAATCACACTCGCGGGTTATTCAAAATATACTTTTTAACACTCCCCCTTGATGCAACCACTGATTCTAAGCACTGGATTTCGATAATCCCATTGATTTGACACATTGTTCGTGTTTAGGCTTCGATAGAGCCTTCGTCAATACATCGGCTATCATATTGTCTGATTTGATGTGACTTAGCTTTACTTGACCCGATTCCACGACTTCTCGAATGAAGTGATGGTGAACGTCGACGTGCTTCGTTCGTCCATGATGCACAGGGTTGTTCGCCAATTTCTGCGCGCTCATATTGTCGACGAAGAGAGTTATCGACTCAGCATTGTCAAGCCCGAGTTCCATGAGGAAACGACGAAGGTGAATCAGCTCCTTGGCCGCCTCAGCCATGGCCATATACTCGGCCTCCGTTGTCGAAAGCGCGACCGTGCGCTGTTTTCGAGAGTCCCAAATGATTGCGCCACCATTCATAACAAAGGTAAATCCGGTGAATGAACGCCTGTCATGAGTTGATCCGGCCCAATCAGCGTCGACGTAGCCCGCAAGATCACTTTTCTCGCACGAGTAGAAAATTCCCAAGTCAATTGTGCCCTTCAGGTATCTGAGCACCCTTTTCGCGGCGTTCCAATGCGTTTTATTGAAACAGTCGTTAAACTGACTTAAGACACTCGCGGCGTGAGAAATATCTGGACGTGTTGATACCGATAAATATAAAAGGCATCCCACGAGTTCCCGATAAGGTGGCTTTTCACCGTCTGAATCCTGCCATGCGTTGTCCTTGATGAGTTTTGTTCCCAGGTCCAAAGGAGTTGACACTGGATTGCAGTCCAACATCGCGAATCGTTGCAGAATCTCCAAGATGTATGTCTTGTGATTGACGTGAATTCCCTTCTCGCTTATTTCGAAGTCCATTCCGAGGCAACGTTTGAGATCGCTTCCAACTTGCGTAACTCGTTGTCCAATCGTTTGTGCCAGACACGTCCGGCCTGTTTCAGCCCGTAAAGAGCCCTTTTCATGTGACAAACTTTGTCACCGCTTGTCAACTCTTTCAACATGTCCTTTGCTTTGTTGACCCATTGACCTTCGCTCTTCCGTTTTTGTACGATGAATTTCAGTGTCTCTTCTAACCACTTAGGAGGTTCCATCAGAACTTTTTCGTCGAGTCTGCCGTTGAGATATGCTGCCGTGACGTCGTATTGTCGAATATTCATCTTCTTCTGAGCGGCGAAAGCGATCACCGTCCTTATAGAGCTTAAACGCGCCACGGGAGCGTAGGTTTCGTGGAAATCTTTTCCGTACTGCTGTGAGTAGACCTTTGCCACGATTCTAGCCTTCTTCATTTCCGCGATTCCGTCAGAGGTGTACTTGTTACGCAGGATGAAACGACTGCCTATCACTGATGATCCTTCAGGTCTATCTCCAAGATTCCAAGTGTCGTTTTCGATGATCACTTTTATTTCGTCGGCCATTGCAACCATCCATTGTTTGGAATCATGATCGATCATAGCTTGATCGATTGGAACTTCGGTTAGAAAAGTGAGATCCTCGTCGACATCGTCTGCACAGCCTGCAGTATTGCGAACCTTTCTAGGTCTGCCCGGACGTCCTGTTCGTATGACTGTTGATCTTCCTCGTCGAGCTGCAGCTTGAGGCTCATTACGAGGAAATCCTCGAAATTCTTCGGTTTCGGATTCTTCACCTTCGGATTCTTTTCCCCCTTCCTCATGTAACTCGTTTTCCAGCTGTTCGTCGACTTCTGTGCTTGGACTTGGATTTCTACATAAGTCGATCTCGTAAAATTCTGCTGCTGGACTTGGTAGTTCGTTAGGACGTTTCTCAATTGGAAAGAAGTCTGCGAAATCATCATTTTGGCAAACGGGTAATTTATCGATGAACTTGACGTCTCTCGAAATCTCAACTCGTCTTTCTTCCGGTATCCATACACGGTACGCCTTGGATTCTGTGCTGTATCCAACAAAGATGCCCTTTCTTGATCTTGGTTCCATTTTTCCGAGGGCTGGTGACCTGTTCAAGACGAAGACTTCACTGCCAAATCGTTTGAAGTTTGTGACATCAGGGGGTTTTCCGTACCAAATCTCGTATGCCGTCTTTCCGTTCAACTTGCTCGATGGTGACCTATTCCGAATGAAGTTAGCCGTGTTGACGGCCTCTGCCCAGAAGGTTGCTGGAAGTCCGGATTCGATCAGTAAACACCTTGCAGTTTCCACCAAGGTTCTGTTTCGCCTTTCAGCGACACCGTTTTGCTCCGGGTTGTAAGGAGCCGTTAACCTTCGCGTCATCCCATTCTTCTGAAGTAATTCGTCGAATTTCCGGTTCTCGAATTCTCTTCCGTTGTCTGACTGTAACTGCTTGACCTTCGTGTTTTTCTGTGTTTCCATGAATCTTCTGAATTTTTCAAATTCCTCAACTGCTTCGCTCTTGTGACACAAAAACTTCACTTCACACCATCTGGAGCAGTCGTCGATAAAAGTGATGAAGTATTTCTTCTTTCCGTTGGATGCGACGCGCATAGGACCGCAGACGTCTGTGTGGATTAGATCTCCAACATTTGTAATCCTTTTCGATGCTTTGGGAAATGAAGGGCGACACATTTTTCCGCGAAGACACACGGTACACTGAAAATCTTCGTTAAGTTTTTCAACTTTGACACCTTGAATCGATCCCTTCCTTATAGCTTCCCGCAACGATTGCACATTTAAATGGCCCATGCGGATATGCCAGTCTTCAAGAGAGTCCCTTTTCGGTGTCCGTTTTGCGTCGGGTTCGCGAACGTTTTTGCATTCCGATTCACTAACTTTGTTTAAGTAGTAAAGCCCGCCTTCGCGAGTTCCCGCGATCAAAACTTTTCCATCGCAGTCAATCACTTTCACCTCATTTTTATTAAAGACGACGTCGTGACCTTTGTCTGTAATCTTCCCGATCGAGATAAGATTCGTACGTAAATCCGGAACGTACAGGGTGTCACTTAACTTCAAGACTTTAACTTTTCCGTTGTCGACAGTTTCGGTAGACACTACACCTTTGCCTAAAATATCCGTACGCGCACTGTTTGCAAGGTTAAGTTTTCGTTTCTCACCGTTATGCGTCACTTTTACGAATAAATTTGCGTCGTTGCACATGTGCGATGTGCACCCGCTGTCAAAGCACTAAATTCCACGATTTAAATCGTTCACTGTTCTGAAAGCTTTGTCGACACTGGTTTCCGAATTTGTAAATAGACTTATTTCTTCTGCGCCACTCGCGGACTGTCCGGTAGTCTCTTTCGCATTTTGACAGTTTCTAGCGCGGTGGCCAATTTTTCCGCACTTGAAACACTTCATTTTGAAGTCTTTATTCTCGACGTTTCCTTTTCCGTTTTTCTTTTGTCGACCGTATTTATTTTGCGCACTTCGATTTTCGGGTTTTCCGGCAACCATCGCATTTTGCATATAACCTCGATTCGTTTCTTTTCGCGCATCCGATTCTTCCGCTATTTTAACTCGAAGCATTTCGATCGTCGGTAATTCGTCCCGAGACGACATCGCGCACCGAAAGTTCTCGTACGTTTCCGGAAGACTTCGTAAAAGCATGACTGACAATAGATCCTCGTTTATCCGAATGTCCAGTTCTGCCAACTTGTCGACTGTGTCCATCTATTCGCGGCCTGTTGTGTCGTTGGATCGTCAGCGTTTACCTCTGGTTTGACTACGGTGCCGCTGGCGTAGCCCCACGCATCGTTCTTTATCAGTACCGCACGTACTTGGACCTTCCAAGTATCATAATTATCCTTCCGGAGAAGGTCGAACCTTGCGCTGGAAGCGTTGCTCATTTTTGTAACGAATCACTAAAATTTCACGAGGACACGCTAACCTCAAACTTTTCACCGACGCGAAAAAATCACTTTCAGCCGTATTACGCTACACTAATTCACAACCTGGGCCCATAACCTGTTGGTGAAAAAGGTTGTGAGGAGCTATGAGATAAATGATAAGGATTGCGGTACAAAAGAGTTTATATTAACATAAGAGAAAATTACAGTAGAGAACAGAGTGAATGTCTGAATAGAACTAGAAGTTAGAATGTCTCTGAAAAGTAAAAGCAAATACAATGTACCCTCTATCGACAAGGGGTTGAATCACACTCGCGGGTTATTCAAAATATACTTTTTAACAAGAACAATACGTTTCAGGAAAACAAAGATAATTAATTTTAAAAACCTTCCCTTAGTTTTAAGTCAGGACCGTAACGGAAAATGTACTTTAATATATTTTAATAGTACTAAATTAAAATATAATAAAAAAAACATAGAATGAAAGCTCATAACTTACTGAAAAAATAAGATAAAAAGAGGAAATTTTTAAAAAAAAGTCGGATCAGATGAGAGAAAAAAGTAGGATAGATAAGAAAAGAAGCAAAAAAGCCGAATATTTGAAAAAATAACTCGCAGATCAAAATAAGCAAATAAATGGAAAAAATTTTATAAAGTATATGTTATGTTCAAGACTCGAAATTGTCATTTTAGTGAAAATTGTCAAATTTGTGTCAACAGACCTACCTCTGACGAATCCATGTTGCTCATCAATAAGTAAATCGGAAAAAGATTTGTAAAAATGATCAAAGATAAGACTTTCGAAAATTTTTGCAAAAGAATTAAGTAATGTTATCGTTCTGTAGTTCTTTATATTATTCTTATGACCCTCCTTGAACACCGGTATAACTATTCCTTTTTTCCAAAAGGCAGGAAATGTACTGTTTGTCAATGATTTATTATATATTATATGCAGAGGATCAATAATGAACTGTAAAAAACTTCAACTGTTTCATGAATACTTAAATTCTCAAACGAATTTGTCCAGTCATTCATCACGCAAAGAACTACGCATCTCATAATTATTGTCTGTACACCATGAGAGAAAAGGCATATTGAAATCATTTAAAATAGTTATAATAGCCTATGGTAGGTCAATGACAGCCTCCTCAATTAACTGACACGCAGTATTATAATAATCCACCGAAGAACAAGGAGGAATATAAAATACTTCTAGTAAGAAATCATGTGATCCCATTGTAAACTTGACAAAAATGTGCTCAATTACTTTGTAGCGAGTATTAATGCGTGAACAGTGCAAATTACTTTTTAAAGCAATTAAAACGCGTGAACTAGAACTTGAATTTACACTTCTATCACATCTAGAAATGTTAAATCCATTTAAACCAAGTTCAGCGGAATATATACTATCCGTGAGTCACGTTTCTGTAAACACAATCGCACTGTATGTAGACAATGAAACAGATTGCCTCAATGTGTGTAACTTCGTACGCAGACCACGAACATTTTGATAGTATAAAGTAAATGTGGTATCCTTACCACAAATAGCACTAGGAGGATGATCCGTCAACACACTCACACTATCTACATTAGCAGAAGTCACTAGATTCAGCTAGACTGATGAGACGTCATTACTGTTATCACTGGTATTCCTCGACGAAATGACAGTTTGATATTCTACTCTCGCTGCAAAATGCGTGCTTTTAGTTGTTCCTTTACTTCTGGTAATTCCCTGAGCTGCATTTTGGTAAAGTCGTGATTTAACCATAGATCCTTCAATCGATCTTTAAATTTCAAATCCCTCTTGGCAATCATAAAGGCTTGATGAAGAGCATGCACATTCTCTACTGCCTCGCAGACGATCTTTACGGGACGTGGTCTCAACTGATTCTGTAAAAGTTTCCCTACTCTAAACACTCGTATATCGTAGATGTCAATTCAGAAGGGACAATATCAATAAATGCATTTAATAAGACTTTTTTAACTCATCAGATTTAGGGAGCTATGCACTCGATCCAGGATCAGATGGCAAGACATGAGACAATCAAAATAAAATAAGATTCTTTTTTCTAGATAATCTGTTTTCTACTTCCAAGACATACTCTCGGGTTAAAGAATTGTTGTCCATTGGACTATGAGATTTATCTGATTTCATAGAAGCCACTGTACTTTCAATAGTTGATAGTTTGTCAGAGATCTCGTCGATCTTGGTTTCATGTTTATTGATTTTTACAAAAGCACCATCAAGGTTCTTACCCAAAACCATCTAGTTCACCGTCCGACACGATTTTTCACACACCAAAAAATCAATGATTTTCAGAAACTAGGACCAAAAAAAAGATACCGGTGTCTGGCCGTTTTGCTAGATCAGGTCATTTTTTGCTTTTAGGGGTAAAAACAACCCTTAAATGAAAGGTGATAGGAAATCTTGTACAAATTAATAATTTTTTATGAAACCTGGTATCTCGGGGTTTTCCGGGTCGCTGATTACGAATCTGATGTCAGATTTTCAAAATTCAAAATGGCGGATCCAATATGGCGGTCGAAATTTATAAATAATAATTATTTTTTATAAAACTTGGTATCTAGGGGTTTTTAAGATCGCTGATTACGAATCTGAAGTCAGATTTTTAAAATTCAAAATGGCAGATTCAATATGGCGTTTCAAATTTATAAAAGTTCGTCGAATTCACTTGAAACTTGTTACTTGAAGGTTTTTGGAGTTGCTGATTACAAATTTGATGTCAGGTTTTCAAAATTCAAAATGGCGGATCCAATATGGTGGTCGAAATTTATAAATGTTATTAATTTTTTATAAAACTTCGTATCTCTGGGTTTTTGAGGTCGCTGAGTACGCATCTGAAGGTAGATTTTTAAAATTCAAAATAGATCTAATAATGTGGAAGATTAGAAAACAATATTTCAAAAATAAAAATTTCTACATATGTGTTTTTTGTATATTGGACAAAGTTAAAACAAATGACAGTTGTTTATATGTTCGTTTTCAGTTGCATAGTTATGGAAAATAGTACATAAAACAAATGACAATTGTAGACTTTTTTACTTTGCACAGCAGTTTTAAACAATCACTTCACATCTTTAAATTCATCTTACTTGAGCTTATTACTGTTATCTAATAAAAATATTCTTACTTACTACAAAGCCTGTTTTGTCATTAAAAAAGTGTCCAATATACAAAAAACACATATGTGGAAAGTTTTATTTTTTATATATTGTTTTCTAATCTTCTATATTATTAGATCTAATTTGAATTTTAAAAATCTACCTTCAGATGCGTACTCAGCGACCCCAAAAACCCAGAGATACGAAGTTTTATAAAAAATTAATAACATTTATAAATTTCGACCACCATATTGGATCTGCCATTTTGAATTTTGAAAACCCGACATCAAATTTGTAATCAGTAACCCCAAAAACCTTCAAGTATCAAGTTTCAAGTGAATTCGACGAACTTTTATAAATTTGAAACGCCATATTGAATCTGCCATTTTGAATATTAAAAATCTGACTTCTGATTCGTACTCAGCGACCTTAAAAACCCCAAAAATACCAAGTTTTATAAAAAATAATTAATATTTATAAATTTCGACCGCCATATTGGATCCGCCATTTTGAATTTTCAAAATCTGACATCATATTCGTTATCAGCGACCCCAAAAACCCCGAGATACCAGGTTTCATAAAAAATTATTAATTTGTACAAGATTTCCTATCACCTTTCATTTAAGGGTTGTTTTTACCCCTAAAAGCAAAAAATGACCTGATCTAGCAAAACGGCCAGACACGGGTATTTTTTTTTGGTCCTAGTTTCTGAAAATCATTGATTTTTTCGTGTGTGAAAAAAATGTCCTAATGGCATTGTTAATAATGCGTTCCACATTCATAGCAGTCAACTGTTCATTGCCCACTGGTAAGCACAATATCGATGAAAAGGTGTACGACACTTCGGACAAAAAATAGGATCACCTACAGATGCTTTACAACCCATACATATATTAGAACTATCAACCAAGTTCACTTTAGGCAGCATTTTGAGAATTATCAGAAAAAAGTATCCACACAAATTTAAGGTTAGGAGAATGCGAAGAACTCTTAATCACAGTTTACATTTATATGACAATAAAAAATTGATAACAAAGTACTTTAATGTAAGCAGAAAAATTCAGCAAATTAGATCACACCAAAAAAAACATCAATAACACAAAAAATGATTAAAAGTCAGAAAAAACTAAAAGACCTCACGCACATGGTACAATATATACACTGCCCAGCGCTTGCAAAAAACTGTTGCACGCTTTCAGAAGAATTTCAATATCTCTGAAACTATTGAAGTCTCCATCAATTAATTTTTTTAAATGAAAGTTGAAATCTTAAGGATTCGTTACATATTAAAAAACTGTCCAAATATATATTAATATTATATAATATATATATTACGTCACACTTTAAGGGGAAAGAGGTTAGTACATTTGTGACAACCAGCAGAAAAAATGGCACTAATGTACGCAATAGTGTGTGACATGGGGGGGGGTCAAAAAAGGTAAAAAAAATCTGTGACGTAATATATGGATATATGGATTTTAAAATTTTTTTAAAATCCTTTTGGGGTCGAAATTGTCTTACCTAAGACTAATATTCCACAATGGAATCCCTTATGTTTCAATTTAGGCTTTCTAGAGAACAATCCCAGATAATTGTATGGAAAGTCCTAGTAGGTACATTTTCATCAAACCAGCTTCTGCTTGAGACTCCGTATGTATATTTATATATAACTCTGAAAATTAATAATACATTTATTTTTACTCACCCTGTTCGGACCAATTTAGAATTATTTTGTCGTAATTTTACTGTTATCCAAGCGTTCTTAAGTGATTTCTGTAATTGTAAACGATTCAAACCAATTGTAATTATGTGATAAATCCATTTAATTCTTGTAGACAAAATACACTGGAGCGTCGATGCAATGGACAGTATAGTGCAGTGATACATTGAAGTAACTCAACTCTCGACGTAAGGACATCTAAACACTCAAGGCCTGTGTGGCTTCAGAAACACAGTTCCAAAGTAATTATTTTTTAGTTTTTTAAAATTCACAAATTTGTAACTATTAATAGACAATGAAGAGACGAAAAAAATATTTTATAAATTATTTGACAGTTTTTAATTGCTGTACAGTGCAATAAGAATCAATCGCGAACACAGCGCATCACTTCTATTTTCTCAATACCTGCTTATCAAAATTGTGCTCTAAACTGTGACTATTGTATCGACGCTTCAGAATAAATAATAATTTTAATGTATTCTTACAGGATTGGTGGCACTAACATAAGAATGGAGTACTTTGTGAAATTTTTTTGGCACTGGCATTGTATTTACATCTTGTTCTAATGATTGATATATAAATCCATACCCATGTGTAGTTATGATTACAGTTAATGTTGCACTTAGCCATAATGTTTGTAGATTCATCTAGAAGCAATATTTAATTGTTTCATAGTCCATACATAAAAAAGGTAAGTACTTAAGGGGTTACGTGTGGAACGATGTCCAAAAAAGTTGATTTATCAAATGGCGTTCCCAAAAACATTGTAAAAAATAGTGTTTTACCACGACACGATATATTTATTAAATAAATATATTTATTTATAAATGTTATTAATAATAGCAATAAATTAATATAAATTTATTCAAGATATTTTTAATTAAATGATTGAGAAATTTACGGTCGAAAAATTTCTACTAATTTCCTTCTTTGATGACAAAAAGATAAGAGAGCTTTTTGCATACATTAATAAAGATGTTAATATTCCACAAGAGAACGCCTTACGATCGATGGTTCCTTCAACTTTTCAAACTATTTAAATGTTATTATAGATGTTACATCTAATATTTCTTTCAGTCTTAATAGTTAGATGTTCATTTAAACTACATGTTTATATGGAATTACTGGTAAAATATTTTTTAAAGCAAATGTTACAAATTTAATTTCATAACTGTATTATAACTGCTAATATTTATTATTATTACACTAAAAAAATAGTTTGAAACTTAGAATATATCCTAGACACCTATTTTACTTAGTATATATTTTTATTATGGGGTAAAATTATATATTATAACTGTTAATATTTATTATTATTACACTTAAAAAAATAGTTTAAAACTTAAAATATATCCTTGACACCTATTTTACTTAGTATATATTATTATTATGTGGTAAAATTCGTGTAGCGTACTAAGTGAAAAAAAGTTGATCAGATCGGGCTGTAACTTGCACATAGTTTAGCCCTAGGGGTGAGTACTTTAAACACGAAGTATTGTTAGATTTTTTCAAAAACTGTAGGAGAGGGAGGGGGTTCAATTTTTTTGAAAAATTAAAACAGTGTATTTTTGAAGACTTGTAACTTTTAAACAGAAAGATGAAAAAAAATTTGTCTTATATGTTTTCGAAAGGTTTTTTCATACTCTTTCGAACGGTGAAACAATTTTTTCAAAAAATTCAAAATTTGACCCTTTTTAGGGTTCCGTACCCAAAGGGGGAACCCTATTAATGAGACTAGTGAAGCAAAGCATGTACCCCCCCCCCCCAAGCAGCCACACGAATTTATCTAGAGGGCTGAAATTTGGTATACATATGTATTTTTGCGTGTAGATTACAGGAAAAATATAACGAATCTCATAGGAATTGATTTTCATAGCATTGTCAAGGAAAAACCATGAATTTTTACGAAAAATCCCTAAAAATGATTATGTACCCCCCCTGGTGGCCACATTTTTTCACATAGAGATCTCAAATTTGGTACCCTTATGTATTTTTATGTGAAAATTACAGGAAAAATATAGCGAACATGATTCGGATCTATATTTACATAGCGTTGTCAAGGAAAAATCAAAAATTTTAAAAAAGCGTTTAATCCTCCTAGCGCACATACTATTTGACCAAGACAGTTCATATTTAGTATACATATGTATTTTTGCGTATAGATTACAAAAAAAATATAGCGAGCACGATTGGAGTTGATGATCATATTGTTTTTGAGGAGAATTCATATTTTTAGAAAAAATCATGGATTTTGCGAATAAAAAAAGAAGAAAATTTTATCTTAAGAAATTCAAATTTATACATTTTTACATATTTTTACGTGTAGATTACAAAAAAATATTGCAAGAACGATTGGAGTTGATTATTATAGCGTTTTCAAGGAAAAACTGATAATTTTCGATAAAAATCATAAATTTTCTTCAAAAAACGAAGAAAATTTTATCTAAAGGGCTTCAAATTTATACATTTTTAAGCGTATTCTTACGTTTAAATTACAAGAAAAATATAGTGAACAAGATTGAAGTTGATGATCATAGCGTTTTCAAAGAAAAACTGATAATTTTCGTTATATGTGACTGTGTTTTTATGCTCACATTACAGGAAAAATTAAGCAAAATTGGAATTTTTCCACCACTTTAACCCCCTTAAATTTTAGGTTTAAGGATACGGAACCCTCGGTTTTAATGCGAGTGTAACTCGCACTTGTCCGATTTTTTTGCAAATTAAATTTTCTTTTGACTTTTTTTTTAAATTTCGATCCTTTTTATTTTTTTTTGAAAGATAAAAATGTGTATTTTCACAACAAAAAATATTAAGATTTCCTTTTTTGTTATTTTCGAGATATTAATTAATTAATTAATTAATGTTAATAAAAAATGAAATATTTTACAAATAAATAAAATTATTGCAATTCTGAAGTTACCAATTGAAAGCTGACGTAATTTCGCATCCAACGAGCCCTTTATGAACTATTTTGGATTAGAAGATTTTTTTTAAACAATTGCAATGTTAGCCGATTGTTTATTAACAATCCACTAATCCAAAGTACTTCATATAGGGCTCGTTGGATGCGGAATTATGTCAACTTTCATTTAGTAACGTCAGAATTACAATAATTTTATTTGTTTATAAAATATATCATTTCTTATTAACATTAATTAATTGGTTAATAAATATCTCAAAGGCAACGAAGAAGGACATTTCCATATTTTTTATGTTGAAAGTATAAGTTTTAAACTTTCCAAAAAAATTTGAAAAATAAAAAAGAAGACCGATTTTGAAAAAAAGCAAATAAATTTTTGTTTTTTAAAAAATAAGGTAAAATTTGGAATTTTTGGAAATTTTTTTTCACCAATTGAAAGAGCACAAAAAACCTTTGGAAAACATATATGAAAAAAAATTTTCATCTACTTATATAATATTTACAATTTTAAGTTTATTAATTAATTAATTATAACGTATAACGTTTCGATTTAGACTGACTCAGAACCTTGATGAAATCAAGGACAAGCATATTTACGTGAAATATAAAGTGTGTATTGTAATACAGAAATTAAAAATGGTAATTTCTAACACATCCTCTCAATACACACATTTAGTCAAAAAAGTAGTATTTAAACCAAGTGCTTTTAAAAATTTTTTATGATTTACGCGCACCAAAGGTTTTGTTAATATATGAGAGACCATATATGAGACCAATGTTCGTAGTCCCAACGAGATATCTTAGTACCCTCTTTGCTGCAAGCCAATGACAATTCCGTGGATTAGTCGTAAACTGCGCTAATCTTGACACAACATTTGCAATGTCTGGTCTCGTTCCCACTGACAGACACATGAGAGTACCAATTAATTAGCGATACGGATAATTTTTAATCACGTCCTCTTCCTTTTTATCATCGAAATTCATGTTTATTTCAGAAGGTGTTTCAGCCAGATTGCATTCATTTATTCCGTATTGTTTTAATATTCCGAGTATGTAGTTTGTTTGAGATAATTTGATGCAGTTTTCTCGTTGATCAATTTCAAGCCCAAGTCAACATCAACATACACAAGCACCAAAAATATTTCACCATTGATTTCCAGATAAAATAAGCATGGTTCATTTTTTGTTGACTTTAAACCCATAGTTCTGAATTTTTCGTTCAGTCGTGAATTCCACTGTCGGCCAGCTTGTTTCAACCCATAGATTGCCTTGTTTAATCCACAGACGTTTCTACCATCTTCGAAATCTTTTAACATTTTTTGAGCACAAGTTCCAATTTCAGATGATCCTTGTTTTGAAATAATTCTCTTTAATATTTCCTTCAAGAAATCAGGTATCTTTATATTGACTTCTTCGTTTAACGAGCCATTCAAAAAAGCTGTTACAATGTCAAACTGCCAAACTTTTAGATCGAACTGTACTGCGAGTGCTAATAATAATCGCAGAGATTCTAATCTTGCAACTGGTGCAAAAGTTTGATGATAATTAATACCATATTTTTGACTGTAGCCTTTTGCAACTACACGAGCTTTATGCCGCTCGATCTGTCCATCCACTCCATATTTGTTTGTCAAGATCCATCGACAAGCAACAACATTGTTTTTATTTTCAATTTTTATGACCTTCCATGTATGATTCATTAATAAACTTATTATTTCAGATTCCATGGCAATTTTCCATTCATCACAGGACTTACCATTTAGCGCATAATCAAGTGTGACCTCGCTTAGGTCCTCGTCAATCGTTGAACTTCTTGATTGAAAAATTTTTCTTGGTCGTCCTCTCTTTCCTGTGCGTAATATACGCGGTCTCCCCGGAGCTCTCACTTCACTGGGATTGTCCATGTTTGGTACAGAAAACGAAGGAGATGTATGGGATTTTTCATTTTCAGTTGGATGTGATAAAAACTCAGTCCTTGGAATATTGTTAATGCCCTCTTTTGATGAATTATTTGTTAAACTGAATAAATCATCCAAAGAATCTTCATAAATGACTTTTTCAGTGTCATTTAAAAATTTAACATCACGAGCATGAACTATTTGTCGTGTATTTGGCAACCATACACGATATCCTTTACGGTCTCTAGGATAACCAACGAATATACCTTCTACAGATCTCTGAGCACATATATCCTTATTAGGATTTTTATCCAACACATATAATTTGTTGATATTGTTTAAACGCGTCAAGGACGTCAGACTTCTGTCGCAGAAAGTAAACTTCACACCACCTTGTACTTTTGTCTACAAAAGTGACGAAATATTTAGCGCAACCAGCTGATTCAGTTCTGAATGGTCCAACTAAATCCGAATGTATAACTTTTAATTTTTCTGTACATGATTTTTCCTTTTTCGGAAATGGTAATGCGGTCATTTTTCCTTTAATACAAATTTCGCACTGAGATAAACACTTAATATTATGTAAATCAATTTTAGGAATTTTTCCTTCGCGAACAAGTTTTGTTAAGTCTTTCCCGTTTAAATGGCCCAACCTTTCATGCCACTTCAACAGGTCGGAGCATTCAGGTTGGTAAATTGCTTTCGCGAATTCTGAATTTTGGCGCACATAATACAGATCGCCTTGACGTTCCGCAATCACTGACATGTTACCATTTTACCTGCGTTTGTCACCACACAAGTGTGCGGTACAACCACTATCCAAGATCCATGCACGATTAGTTGTCTCCGTCTTTGAATCACCTACATTGTAAACACTAGCTATCACTGTATGATTCACCGTGTATTCTTCGTCGACATTGCTAGCTGATTGCTTAGTTTCCTTTCGACTCTCTTCGTTTTTCTGTGTAGGACAAAATCTTGCAACGTGGCCCACTAAACCGCACTTGAAACACCTAAATTTATTGTGTTTCGGAGATCCATTCCATTTTCCTTTTACATATTTTTGATTGTTTTTATTTCCAGCTGCCATGGCCGTAACTACACTCTCACTCGGTTTTTGTTTTCGTGCTTCACTTTCTTCTATTATCTTTATTTTTAACACTTCTGCAGATTGAAGCGCATCTCGAGATTCAATTGCACATCTGAAGTTCTCATAGGTCGTTGGAAGACTGTATAGAAGCATGATGGATAAGAGATCTCCATTGATCTCTATATTCATATTTTCGAGTTTATCGACAATATTGAGGAAATTTAAAATATGTTCCTTAACATCCTCGCCATCTTCTAAACGCTTAAGAACCAACTGTTTTAAAAGCGTTGCCTTCCTTGCTGGACCTTAAGATGCATATATAGATTGTAATTTCAGCCACACCTCATTCGACGTTTCACATCCTTGAACTTGTTTCAGTTCAGATGGCTGAATTGATAAAATCAAATCAGCTTTGGCTTTTCTATCATTTTTTAGCTATTTTGCACTTTCCGCAGCTACTTCCGGTTTTACACACGTGCCATTTTTGTAGTCTCATAATTCGTTCCTCTCCAGGAGTGCTTGCATTTGCATACTCCAGGTATCATAATTATCCTTTGATAATAGTTCAATCCTAAGTGTATTAGACACCGAATTATTCGACATCTCGAACGCACTTATTTTAATGATATAACCACGTGCACTAAACAAATTTTAGATTTTTAACAGCACACTGGGACCATAACCTGTTGGGATTGTGCAATAAAATAAATAAAAAAAACAGTAATTTGTTTATAAACCGTATATTCAAAAAGAGTAAAGAAAAATGGAAAATATAATATACAGGAGCATTTCGACTAAATAATATTAATAGGAAAACCTATTTACCATCGTAACTACAATATTAAATTTACTCCAAAATATATTAGTTCTAACAAAAATATGTTATGAAGTAAACAATTTATTTGTCATATGACAAAAAATTAAATTATATAAATAATTATAAATTAAATTATATAATATAAAATTAAATTACATGAAACATAACTTCTATAAAACTTGTTCAATTACACTTTTATTATAAGGTTTTTGAAAGGATTTTTTCTCTACTTTATAAATATGAAATCTAAATTTTTTCTTTTAAAGCGTTTTTCTTTAAAATTTATGAAAATATTTTAATTCTCGCTACTTCAGGCCGTTTTTAAATTTTATCTTTTGGTCACAAAAAATAGCATTTTTTGTGTACTTTAAAATCACACTTTGACAGAAATGGGATCTGCTTATTTACAAAGTCGAATTTGACAAATTGTAGTTTTTTATATAAAAATCGTCAAATTTTGTCCCATGTGTGGGGTTTTTTGCTGCCTTGTAAAAAATAGGTTGTTAAATTTTTTTTAATAATTATTAGAACTTCATAGTTTGAATACTCCTGAATAAAAATATCGTTTGTCGATTAAAAAATATTCAATTTTAACGAAATTATAGCAATTTTACTAATAAGCAACTTTTCCCCATATAAAATACATGGGAAACTTCAAGGGCCTGACAGAATTATTAAATATTAACTGATTTTTAAATAAAAATATACGGGTCTCTTCTTTTACCATTTGGAACAATTATGGGGGGCGGCAGTATGACTTTTTTTGGGACACCCTGATGTTCCCACTTTGCGAATGTTCATTCTTCTCTTCTGGCTGGATGACAATTAAACTCTAGATGTTTTTAGCAAATTGTTTTGCACGCATTTTATTAAGTGTGGGATATCAAATAATGGCACTATTTCGGTGCTGTGCAAAATGAAAGTGTATATATTTTTCTACCAATATTTTTTTCAAATTTTCTAAAAGACTTTTGATACCCGGTTGAAAAAATTTGTACAGGATCGTATACACGATCATGCACCGATCTTGCACATGTTCATTCACCAGGTCATGTACAAGAGCAGCACGTAAACATATAAAAAGAATTGGAACAACGATCTTGTACAAGAATATGTGCACACGTTCATATTTATGTCTACTGATGAAATCCACTACACGTGTCCGTGCTCGTGTACTCGTATGAACAAAGAGTCTTTATGGCCAATATTAAAAATTTCCACAAATTTTGCAAAAATAAAAAAATTAGCACAAGATTATGTTCATGAACTTACGCATGATATTATGCAAGTACACGAGCATGGACTCATGAACTTGATTTCTTTAGTTACTATGAATGAACATATGCATGTTCTTGTACAAGATCGTTGTTCCAATTCTTTTTACATGTTCACTTGCTGCTATTGTATATGACCTGGTGAATGAACAAGTGCAATATCGGATCAGGATCATACACAAGATCGTGTACACGATCCTGTACAAGTTTTTTAACCGGGTAGCCGCTGATATGGTGAGTCTCCGCCACTAACGGTTGCAGCAACAATGAAACCAGCTTCCTTAACAGCGCCAATCACTTCTTTAATGCATTTCCTTAATTAAGGAGCTGGATCGAAGAACCAGTCGATAGCAATGAGCGCTTCTGGGCCACACACTGCTATCCGACTGGTATGAGCACGTGTGGTCGGTTTTTCAATCCAGTTCCTCAATTTAGGTGTTGTTGTTCCGCTACAAAAATTAAACGTCAGAGGAATTTCTGTTTCCAGATTCGATAAATCTCATCATAAATACTAGTACATGGTCTGCATAATTTTCGGTTCTAATTGATCCCCAATCTTTGAACCCAACAATTTTGTCACTGTTTTTATTGTAATTCAATCATAAAGCGAGTAGCACTACATATCAGTAAAAAAAGTAGTATAGCAGAAGCCTGGATTCCGTATACCAACTCCTAAGCTGGTATACAGATTCTTGACTTTTCCGGATTACAGTCTTTACTGTAATATGAAATTATAAAGAGGTTGTATATGGAAAACTTTTGCATGACTTTTAATTACGAAATACCTATTTTAAAATAAAATGAATTATTGAATAATAATATAGCATATTTAAAAAGACTAAATTGTAAAGGGAATGACAATTTAAAGGCAAAAGTGTTATTTTATTCACTTAATATGTAAGCTGTGACAAGAGTGATTTTTTGGTAATGATTTACCCGATAATATTGTTCTTACTTACCGACAATAGATAATAATTGAACACAGCTTATAAGAATTTTATTGTTTTATTTAAATAACCTGCCTTCTCTAATGTATAAATAGTTTTTTTATTTACAAACTTTAGAAAATAAAATAAAAAATTACATATAATAAAATTCATATAAATCGCGTTCAATTAATATCTATTGTTGATAAGTTACAACAATATTATCAGGTAACTCATTACCATCAATTCACTCTTGTCACAGCTTACATATTTAGTGAATAAAATAAAACATTTTGTCCTTAAATTGTCATTTTCCTTACAATTTAGTCTTTTAAATATCTTCTATTATATATAGTTAACAAATTTCCAATAACGACACCGACCTTCATAAATTTATTTTTACTTATTTTCAAAAAAATAAAAATCCTTTGTCATATGCTTTTAGAAAATCTTACATATTTTACCGTTTTAACAGTTTTCTGCAATTTTAACCCTAAAAGCTTCGTGTAAGCTTAAATTATTATTAATAAATGTTAATAAATAAATTAAACAATTATATTTATGCGCAGTAGTTTATTATAGCTTTTACGGATGCGCAGTAGATTTTAATCAACTATTCCAGTTAGGGTTGTATATCCTACATCACAATATATATCATGTGGTATAAAAAAAATAGTTAACTTTTAATGAATAATATTTATTAATATTAATTAACCGTAGTGTAAGCTTAAAGGAAGTTTACATGAGGCTTACAGTAATCTTACATGGAAGCTTTTATTAAGACTACACGAAGCTTACAGTTTATTTACGGGAAGCTTACAGTAAGGTTACAGTAAGCTTAACTGTAAGCTGACTACAATCTTACACTGCAGCTGGCCTAAGCACAACTGAGTCGGGTACGCAAGTCGGTTACGGGATATGTAAGTTCCCGCAACCGTCTTTAATTTTCCTTTGAAAAACGGTCCCGTATCCGACTTGCGTACCCGACTCAGTTGTGCTTACTCCATTACGGTAGAGAGGACATTTGCAGCTTACCTCAACCTCACCTGAGGCTTAGGCTATAACTTAAAACTGAAATGTTATGCAGTAATTGTGGGGAGCCTGTATTTAAGGCATAACACCTAACGTATCATTGAATTTATAGTTCAAATCTTTGGGAATGTATGCTTGTTAAAAAAATCGGAATTGCTTGAAACTTGTCACTTAGCATTTTTTTTGGGTTGCTGATTACAAATTTAAGGTTAGGTTTTAAAAATTCAAAATTGCGGACGAAATTTTTAAAAACCGTTTAAATTCTCTTGAGTGTTGTTACTTGGGGGTTTTTGGGGTCCCTGATTACGAATTTGAAGTCAGATTTTTAGTATGTTTTGTCGCATGATAATAATAAAAGGAAGAGCTAATATTGTACGCTACAAAGGATTTTATGATATGACTTTCGAAATTCTTCTTTATTTTTTCAAACAGACACTACGAGCTAAAAAAATTTTATTTTAATTTTCTAAACTGGAATGCGTTAAAATTTTATTTTTATGTACTTTTATTTATAAATGATTTTAAAAAAGAACAAGTTAGTTTTCAAATTTAAAATTATTACGATTTGTGTATATATTCATACTGACTAGTTTCAAGTGACAAATCGATAAAAACAAAAAAGAAATGGCTTTGGAAAAACACTCAAAAGATGTTTCTATTAAAAGGTTAAGGGGTTGTTAAATAAAATAAAATTATTTATTATTCGTAATCAGTGACCCCAAAAACCCTCGAGTAGGAAGACTCAAGAGAATTTGAACGGTTTTTAAAATTTTCGTCCACCATTTTGGATCCGCCATTTTAAATTTTTAAAGCCTGACCTCAAATTTGTAATCAGCAACACAAAAAACTGCTAAGTGACAAGTTTCAAGCAAATCCGATTTTTTTACCAAGCATACAATCCCATATATTTCAAATATAAATTCAATGATACGTTAAAGGTTATGCCTTAAATACAGGCTCCCCACAATTATTGCATGACATTTTAGTTTTGGGTTTTAAAGTTGAAGGTTTAAGATTTATTTTGAGCCCTATGAAAGCTTTCTATGTCCTTACGTTTTCATTTTACAGTACTTCAAAAAGTGCCAAAGAAGCCATTTTTCGACATTTTAACCCCCATTTTTAAGAAACAGAACAAATAAAATTTTTTTTTTATTATCTTGTTCTGTGACACCAAAATATTCGATAAACACAGGAGTTTTAAAATAAACACGACCATTTTTTTACCCAGTGTAATCTAACCGGATTGTAAAATTATAATCACAGAAAATGAAAAAGAACCTAAAGTAAAGCCTCATTAATATTATTTATGATTCAATTACAATTTAATTAATAATTGTTGCGTTTAAGTCAGGGATTCACCAAACCCTTTTGAGTTACGACACTGAGTCCACGACGAATTTTTCTATACTTCCATACTAATTACTGAAAAAAGAGATTATATATTGTTAAAGAAAATTGTTTTAAATAAGAAATTTTGTTTTTTCCCCACTTTAGTCGTCAACTTACTAAAAATGCATATGAGTTTAACAAAAAGTGAGATAAAAATTTTTTGCGTGTACATTTTCATAAATAACTCGAATACTTTAAGAGCTAAAGGAATAATATTATTTTTAATCAAATAATAATAAATAATAATCTTTAGGAAAGTTTCGGTGCTGTGGGGGCGTTTTAATTGTAAATCATTTGATTTAGAAAAAACTATGTGACGGAATTTTGCTAATTATATATATACCCTATTGAAAAAACACGTATAATTATACGTATAATTCTTGTTTCAAATTCGTATGTCTTATTATACGTGTTCTTTTTCAATAGGGTAGATATAAATAAACTATAATAAGTAAACAATAAAAATACAACTTCAAACCAAGGGAGCATCAGCAAGTGAAGTATATATCGCTAGTTCTATAATAATATTTAATAATTCATTTTATCTTAAAAGGAAGGTGGACTCAACGCCTGATTCCCCACCTCGCCACCTGGCTTGATAGATAGCACGGCGAAGTTGGCTATTACCTGACATAAGCGTTGTCAGGTCATGGATGTTTCGACCAGTATCTCCATAGATTTAAAATAAGAAAAAAAAGATTCGAAATGCGTGTACTGTGACGCTTAAATTGATGACGCAGAACACATGTATTCTCCTGTGAACAGGTGCGAGGATAGAGAAGCCATGTTTACGGTGGTTGAGACACGATTCAACCCCGATACCATGATCTCTGTCATGCTCTAAAGTGTGGACTTCTGGAGACATATCGAGACTTTTGTCATAAAAGTCATGTCGACAAAAGATAAAGACGGAAGATCCGGGTTGACCGGGAGATGTCTAACTGCTCGGCAGGGTTCAAGCAGAAGGGTGAGAGAAGAATTAAATCCCCTCCCTCTTCTGTCCAGCCTTGACCAAAAAGTGGAAGAGTAGTTTACAAAGTTCCGGAATGATAGGGCCGCTATAGCTTGGCTGGGTGTGTGCTGATTGCGAGAATACGTTTTATCTCCTCTCCTTTCCCGCCCCTCAGCCAATTATATGGTGAAGACAAGGGATCTGTTCACTTGTGAAGTTTTAAGCCTGAGTTGCTTAGGAGTTGGTATACGGAATCCAGGCTTCTGCTATACTACTTTTTTTACTGGGATCCCACATAACAGTTAGTGCCTTATCCTTATTGGTGTTACATAAGTTTACCAATTTCGTTAAAGGTTGTTTCATTTACTAGGTGACATCTTTGGCCATAGGAATTTTCATCAACATCTTTTTCAAAATCGGTGGACAAGATAAAGGCAAAAACTTTCTCAAAAATTTGTAGCACTTTGGAGATTGATTACAGATATTAAGTGAAAGAATTTTTTCTTAATCTTATAATCTTCTTCCATTTGATTTTTTATTTACATTTTTAAGGAACATCTCCAAAAATTGCTGCTGCAATCCTGACATTTACTCGAAAGCTTTTTGGTACATTGGAATTTTAATTCTTTTCAATGTACGTTTTAAAGATTTTTGCAACCAGCGATGAAAACTAAAAAAATCATTAAAAACAATAAATAGAAGTTTGCTCTTCTTAGGTACACGGAGAAAATCTGAAAGCACTGAGTATTTTTTCTCACACCACTGGCTACTGTGGAAACCAAAAAATTAAATTCCAGAGTTCTGAATGTTCTCCATACAGCACTCAATGCTCTGCAGAAAATAATCACTACTTTTTTTGACAGTAATCGGAGTTTAGTTTAATATTAGTAAACAACAGATTATTTAGAGCTACGAATATAGCAATAAATTCTGTGGTCGAAGTCGTGACTGCTTTCCTCACAGCTCTGAGTACTGTGTAGAATTATGTTTTAGGATTAAAAAAATATAAGAACGTTTAACCTTTTATAAAAAATAGATAACAATTTTAAACAAACGTTTAAAACAATTTTAATAGATTAAAATTTTTTAAAAATATTTTTATCAAAAACAGATTACATATTTGACTAAAATTATTTCTATTTTATTAAATAAGAAATAATAAACTAATAATAGTAAACAAATTACTTTTAATTAATAAACTCAAAATGTATAAAATACAAATAAATATTTATTATTTTATTATAATATAATAACTTTATTTGCTATATAATTTTGAAAAATTTTAAAAAAGCAATAGTTTTTAATTAAAATTATATATCTGAAAACAGTAGTTTCAAGAACTTGAAAGTTTAAAAATCAAGAATTTTTTTTAATATATAATATATAAAGAGATAAAATGATGGTAAACTATTTTTAATATATTCCAAAGTTATGGACTTTTTAAAGTCTTCATTTCTTTATTTCTGTTATTCATTAACCGTTTATAAACATGCCAATTAAAATCAATAGTTGACAAAAAAAATAAACATGTCTATCTTCTTTTTAATTGACGTTAAACGTTCCTTTATTTTCTAAATTTTTAAAAATAATTATCCACAGTACTCAGAGCTGTGAGAAAAGCAGTCACGACTTCGACCACAGAATTTATTGCTATATTCGTAGCTCTGAACAATCTGTTGTCTACTAATATGAAACGTAACTCTGATTACTGTCAAAAAAAGTAGTGATTATTTTCTGCAGAGCATTGAGTGCTGTGTGGAGAACATTCAGAACTCTGGAATTTAATTTTTTGGTTTCCACAGTAGCCAGTGCTGTGAGAAAAAATACTCAGTGCTTTCAGATTTTCTCCGTGTACAAAAAGTTCAAAATGTTAAAAAATAAAAAACAATCATAATATAATAAAGTCAATAATAATTGCAATATTGAATATAAAAAAATTTGTGTTATTTATTTTATTTATTAATATTATAAATATTTATTAATAACATGAAAACATATTCTACATTTACTAAATACCTTTTGTTTCTTTTATTTAAATTACAGATTTGTTTTTTTTTCTTCAATTCCTGGTATAGTTGCTTTTCCAAATGTGTGGTTAGTTCGTTTTCACATATGGGTAAATCGATGGTGGCTTTTGCTATATTTTTTTCGGGCAAATGTAACGTTGGTAAAGCATCTGATGCCATTCGCTTCCCTGTGGGCAAAAAACCATGTACGTTCTAAAAACGTTCTTTAAACGTTTTTAGAACGTTTCATGTCTACCAAATAATGTTCTGGAACATTATTTGAACATCCATGTTCTTGAAATGTTCCAGAACATTATTTGGTGGACATGAAACGTTCTAAGAACGTCCTTAAAAGGTTTTTAGAACGAACATGGTTTTTTGCCCACAGGGTTAGCACCAGTTTGGGTGAAATATACAAATTTCTTTTCAAATTGTTTCGTGCATATAAATAATCTTATTTAAATTATTTCGCGTAAAGAAACATTTTGTAAATTTGTATTCCTGATAAAATTCTACCGCAACGCTTCTCGACCTTTGCCTTTTGGGAAAAAGTGACACACAGACACCCCTTTTCCAGTTTCATCAAACATTCACTAACAACACATATTTTATTGTCAATTTTTTTAATCATTTTGTAATTAAATTCTAAAACATAAAGATGTCAAAAAAGAAGCGAATAGACCGGCGGTCTATAGGCGTAGCTAGAACTTCTGGCCAAGGGAGGTGCCCAATCCCTGTGTGCATATTCTGATAGGTATATATTTCTTGGGGACAAAGGGCTAAATGTTGAATTTTCAAATAATGTTTTTCAGGCACTAAATCCTCTAAAACGCATTTATATATAGATTTATCTTATACGGCAATTATAGGGCAAAACTTTTTTTTATAAATAGTGTACTACTAGTCAAATATCGCCATGTAACCTTTTCAAAGAAAATCAACACTCTAATATAATAAATCAAATTTAACAAAAAGATAACCATAATCTTATTGAAATCACAATTATAATTTATACAACATTTAAATCATTAGTGCTGAACACAAATCCGATGTCAAAAATAATTTCTGACATCGCCCTATAAGATTCCTCACTTCTTTCCTCGTTTCGAAAGCAGGCCGGCTATGCAGGCCGCTTCCCGAATTGAGACCGCAATTTACACGTCGAGACATAGATAGTCAGGCGGCTTTAAACGCCTTGAGTAATCCGACTATAGAGTCAAAACTAGTTAGGTTTGAGCTAGGTTTTAAAAATAAGCTCTCATTAAACTGGGTACCAGGACACTCGGGAATCAGAGAAAATGAAGAAGCAGATATTTTAGCCCGTAGAGGGTCTGAGATGACTATGATAGGCCCGGAACCGGCGGTAGGCATTATGCTAGGTGCGGTGAACGGGGCCATTGAAATATGGTCTAGGGGATGTCACGAGAGAGAGTCGACGAAGACTACTGTATGTAGACAGGCCAAGAAGACTAGAGACAGGAGAGTAAACTCGACCGTTTTCTCATGCAGAGCATTGAGTCAACAGTGGTAGGTATATGAGGGCGACCCTTGATTGCGTCAACTACTCTTTTCGATTCTGCGCATCTTTCACACACATTTACCGAGAAAATGTGTATAGTCAAAGATATTTGTATTGGGCATAGTCATGGGCGTAGTAAAATTCGCGTGAATGCACAGCTGATCAGCTGTTGCTCAAAGACGAAAAAGTAAATAGATTATATTTATCGTAAAGAAAAAAAATTTAATCTTTTTAATTGTCTTTTACAAGAACCAGTGAATAAAAAAACCATTTGAATAAAAGCAATCTTCGTTAAAATGATGGTTGCAAATATATAATTGCTTTACATCAAGCCGGTATTTTTTCAGGTTATGTCCAATAGCATTTAACCATTCTTTTCTAGACTTCTACAACAAAAAATGGTTATAATAAATAAATAAACAGTAAATTAAAACTTTTGAATATTTTTATTTAACATTTTCATTTTTTAATAATTATTATTAGACATTATTACTATAATAAAAACATAAATAATATAAACTAATACAAGTCCAATATGACATACCTCGTCCTTCGGAAAGGGAAATAATGTTCGATGATTTTCTTTATCTTCATCATTATCACAGCAATTAGTTACAAAACACTTTCCACTCATTATTGATCAAATATAAATTAACTTAACATTTAAAAATTGCTAATTTTGTAAACTAACACAGGCTTTTTTGACTTGACGGCCATAACAAAAACAAATCACATGTAAGATATATACGTCATACATACATATATATATTATGCGCAGAATCAAAAAATAGATACTTGACGCCTTCTAGGGTCGCCCTCATATACCTACCAGATTTGTCTTACCCCCACTACTCTACTTTACTCTCCTGTCTCTAGTCTTCTTGAGACAGGCCATGGTTCTGTTGGGATTAAAACTCAACAGGGGCTTTGCCGAGTCCCTTCTAAAACTCAACAAGATCAGAGTTAGAGCAGTGGTCAGGCTGCTCACAGGACATGGCCTCCTGAACTACCATCAGCACAAAATAGGTAGAAACGTTTCACCTAGGTGCAGATTGAGTGACGCAGAAAAAGAATCTTCTACTCACATTTTATGTCACTGTCCAGCTTACGCTGCAGCGAGAAATCAATGCTGGGGCCATGCCTTTGTAGACCCAGATAGGATTCGCGACCTCTCGGTAGAATAGTTACTGGACTTTTGGAATAAGACAGGACTCTAAAGAGGGAGACTAGGTTCGAGCATTTTTCTTTAATTTTGTAGAATTTTTTACATACGCATCTTTTGAGCCATTGGCAAACATTCTACTGATATTCTATCCGAAGTTATTGAATTTTTAAAAATTAAAGAAAATCGTTTATTGCCCATAATTTTAAAAAAGTGTTTTGAGACTAATAGATATTTGTTTCTAGTTTTGTAGAGTTTTTTAAGGCGCATATTTTGACCTATTAGGGAATATCCTACTGTTATTTTATCCAGAGTTATTGACATTTAGAAATTGAAAAATTTTGAAAACTTTTTATGCCTTATTTATTAAAAAAAATCCGGCAGCCCCCTGCTGGGGCGGTCACATTCACATCACGCTTGCTACTTTGAGCGCGCATTGTCGTAACGTCGCGCTTCATTTGTCTATTACAATTAAAGAACCTAGTATCATTAATTACTTTTTATCTACCCTGTATAATTAAAAAATTCCTCAATTAAATTTTAAAATTGTATTAATTATACTATCAGAAAGTAGATCTAATAGTCTTTATAAATATGAGTTAAATTGTATTATATAAATAAGCTTTAAAGGTATTAAAATAAATTTTTTATTGAACAAAAAAAACAGAAAAGCGGTGCTACTGCTGTTCAAACTTCGTTCCTTAATTTTGCGCCTTGGATTGCCCAGGTCCTGATAATTAACGAAAAGCAGCAAACCAACATTTTTTTTATTATCAAAATAACTTATTGTGCTTCGAACTAATTTCAATTGAGAAAAAAATGTTCAAAAGAAGGAGGGCCCCTAAGGCCTATATTTCGCCCTCTTGGGATTTTAATTTAAATGTTTGAAAACTTTTTCTTAAGGTAGAAAAAGTAAGTTTTTATTGATTTTAGGTGAAACGGGATTGTTTTGGTCAAATTAACCCTTAGATTTTAGGGGTTCTTTTCAAAAAGACTGTCAAAAAATTATGCAAAAAATGATGTCCAATTGTTTGGCAATTAGCTTGAAAATCTTTACTCGAAGGTTTTCGAGGTCGCTGATTACGAATCCGATGTTAGATTTTCAAAATTTAAAAATGGCGGATCCAGTAAGGCGGACGTCACCCCCCGAGTAAAGATTTTCAAGCCAATTACCAAACAATTGGACAACATTTTTTGCATAATTTTTTGACAGTCTTTTTGAAAAGAACCCCTAAAGTCTAAGGGTTAATTTGACCAAAACAACCCCGTTTCACCTAAAATCAATAAAAACTTACTTTTTCTACCTTAAGAAAAAGTTTTCAACCATTTAAATTAAAATCCCAAGGGGGCAAAATATGGACCTTAAGGGCCCTCCTCTTTTAAGAAATGTCTTTATAGTAAATGAATTTTTAAATCAATAAAAAAATTGCAAATAATTAAATTAAGGTATCACATCGGTAAAACCGTTTTCTATAAATTTTCTTGAAAATTTTACCATATGTTCTTATTATCATTCTTGACAAATTTGCAAAATATGAAGAATTTTCGCCGTACGAAACCAGAGATATTAGCAATCAAAGTTGCTTATTTTGCATGGGAGACGGGACTAATGTATGGGGGAGAAGTACATTTTCATAAATATCATCAGAAGTTTTCTATAAATTTTTTTCAAAAACTAATGTTGAATTCAGGAATAAATTTGGAATTAAAATATACAAAGAAATTTATAATTTACCGTGCCGTTTATTTGTAATTATAAATTAACAATTCTATTTCATGACGTCATTTGCAATATATAGCACACCCGCCACTTTGATGTGGCAACATCGCAGGATGGTAACATTAGTTTTAGTAGTCCACAGTAGTCAAAGCGAGACTTATAGCGACGTTGTCAAACCTCCTACTCCTTCCAATCGCTGCTAGTGTGGGGTATACGTGTACGAGTGTATTTGTAGAAGTAGGTACAGTATGGGCTGAGAGTATAGGGAATTGAGGGCGAAAGTATACTGCGGGAAGTAGTAATGCGAGCTACAAACTTTTGACTCCGATTAGTGCCGATGTGATACCTTAATTATTAGGTTTCCCCCTCATAATTTTATCCCTAAAAAATTGTTTGTACAATTGATTTAAGTGAAATTTTTGGTATTTATAAATTAAATTTTATTTTCTTAAAGTACTTTGACTTTAAGAATTACATTCTCATCACGGCACTCCCGTTTCACGCTCGAAAATTAGAAAGATACAATAACAAAAGTAGAGGGTGGATTAAAAATTTTAAATTTTGATTATTTTAGAGTGAAAAAGTACAGTTTTAACAGCTTAATATCACAGGTCTACAAAATAATAATTTTTTGCTTTAGTTGTCGGAGTGGTTTCCAATTTATTTTTGTGTGCTGAACTCGATCCACGGTTTAAAAATTGCGTATCACGTCAGGATTTTGAGTAAAGAGGGGGTAAAGTCTTCAAAGACAGTGTCTTTTAAGGTTTTCATTAATTTTTTCTCCTCAATCCGACGTGCTAGACACTTTTATATAGGCTTAAATTAAGAATTATTTCTTACACTTTACGACCCATATATGCATGATTAAAAAAAATTGAAATTTTAAAACACTGGAGCGCGGACATAAAATCTTTGATATTTAATATCTCGAGAAAACAAAAAAAAATCGGCATTCTGAATATTTATATACAGATTGGAAAAAACCTCAGCTTTCGTTTGCAATTATTTATTTAAAAAAAACGCATCGATTTTAGTGAAAATGGAAATTTTATGTTTAATTATAGAAAATCAAGGTCAAAATTCAAAAATTAAAAAAAACAAAATTCACCATTGCAAAGAGCATGAAAAAACCTTCAAAAAGATACGTGACAAATTTTTTTTTTATTCCATTTATAGACAGAAAAAATTCAAATAGTAGGTGGAGTAAGGGAAAACTGATAAAATTGACTCCCCTCTATATCTCCCCCAAAATTTTTAAAAAAGTCAAAAATTTTTTTTGGGATATTTTACTATCAGGTAGGACAACAATTTCCCCAAGTTTCACTTTTTTCGAGAAATCAATTTTTTAACTCAGGACATTACACGTAAAATTCCTCAGGTCTAAATTAAACTTTGAATTGTACACTGTAAGACCCGTATGCACAAGACAAAAAAATTTTGTGAAATATTAAGGAAAAGACCCCCAAAACTGTGTGTTTGAGGGTTTTCAGTATTTTTTTTCCTTAACCTGACGTGCTAGAGACTTTTATAAAGACTTAAATTAAAGTTTAAACTTTTTGGGTAACTTGAACTTAACTTTTTTCAAATTTCAAAATTTTTTTATCTTGCGCATAAGAGTCTTAAAGTGTAAGATATAAAAATTAATTTAAACCTATATAAAATTCTATTACGTCCAGTTAAGGAGCAAAAATACTGAAAACCATCAAAAACACAGTTTTTTAAGACTTTACCCCCACTTTAGTGTAAATACTGCCGACGTACGCAATTTTGGAACCCTATTTCGAGTTCAGCACACAAAAATACATTGGAAACCACTCTGATATCTCAAAAAAATTTATTTTTCTGTTTGAAACTAATGTTTATTTTTTCTTTACAGTACAAACTAACAGCTGGCACATGTGATTTTTTACCTTCGGGTAAAAATGAACGTAACAAATGTTCATTAAAATTTAAATAAAAGCAAATTGAGAGACAAAATAATATACTCGCCTGTCTACTACATGCATCTATTTCGCTCGTTTTTGAATAATTTTGTTGTTTTTTGACAAAATTGTCTGCCCAACGAACTCAGGCAAAATTTTGGTGCACTTAAAGTGTAAACCAAATTTGAGGTCGATTAATTAAAATTTGCTCAAGTTATCGTCGTGCAAACTTTTTTGTCTACAGACATACATACATACAGATAGACATTTGTTTAAAACCTATTTTTTTGGCATTAGGAAGGCTTGAAACGTGAAGATTTACAAAGATTGAAGGTTGGTCAAAATCGGGCAATTGTAATACTTTCTCATTATGATGAGAATGTAATATTTATGTATCTTTAAAATCATTATGAACAACTTGGAGAATATTTAAAAACGAATCAATTGACCTATTATTGAACCTTTTATTGTGAAATATTACAAAGTTATTGATGTTAAAAATCTATCTCTGAAAATACCCAAAAATACAATTTAACACCTTCTTAAAATTATAATCATACCAAATAAGTTACCATAAATTGATCACAAAAAATCTCCATGGGTAAGCAAAGTGTTCATTTTATGAACACAAAAAGTTCATACTTCAACTTGGCAGCGGTTTTTATTGTAAAATGTATAATAACCTGTTCAAAATTTGGTTAAAATATCGTTTTTGGGTAAAAAAAATCAGTTTTGGGCCAAAACCAGCAACAAAAGAAAATAAAGTTTCAAAAAGAAATATGACCTAGTAAAATTATATGTTATTGGGGTCGCTGAATCCGAATTTCATGTCAGATTTTAAAAATACAAAATGGCGGATCAAATATGGCGACCAAAAATTTTAAAAATCATTATATTCGATTGAAACTCGTTACTCGGGGGTTTTCGGGATCGCTGATTATGAATCTAACATCAGATTTTGAAAATATAAAATAGCGGATCCAATATGGCGCCCAAAGTTTTTAAAAATTATCAGATTCGCTTGAAACTCGTTCCTCGGAGAATTCGTTAACAAATTATCTTACTGATTATTAATTTTTTAAAATTATTATATAAATTTATTATTATTAAATATTTTTATATTATTATTATATATTATTATTATATAAATTAAAATATTATTTAAATTATTATAACGCCTTTTAAAATTTTTAATTTTCATAAATGGAAAAAAATAAATCGAGTGACCCATAATTCTCATTTAAAACAATTAAAGTTCAAGCGGAGAGTTTTCGTTTGTTTTATGAAGTAAAAATAACCCTAAAAAAATTACTAATGGCGTTTTACTTAAATGTCATGTTGTATCAAATTTATTTTAAAAACGTGTTCTGAATTTAAATTTTTTAATTGCTGTTTGATCTAAAGTTATATTATTTTTACTTGAATAATTTAATTAATTAGTGTAATTCTTTTTTTTTTTTTTTTAAATTATGATGTGTGAAAAATATAGATTGAGGAAATATATCTCAGTATATCTTATTGGACAATATGCGCATCAAATCGTTGAAAATAAATTACCATCGAATAGACAAGTTTTGCAAGTATTATTTTTCAATATGCGGGAAGTAAAATTAATGTGAGAAAAAATGCTAAATTAATAATTCAAGAAGTGGCTATTTTTTGGGAAAATGCTCGTATACCAATTAGGCTAACATGTCACTGTATTGATAAGTTGGTATATCCATATAATGAATTAAAAAATTTGCAGAGATCATCAAAGAAAAAAAATGCAAATGAAAAAGAAAAACCTTTTATAGAAAAATTATATGATTTGTATGATATTTCTCATGCAAACGCATTTGAGTTAATAGAAGTAGAAGAAGATAAACAGTTTTTAAGTTGCCAACAAAAAAAAGGTCGTCCAGGATTTATGTTTGGTATGCAAGACATTTTAGTTTCACCAGAAATAAATATATCAGAGCAACCAAATCATAATTTTGAAGATGTTGAACAAGAAAAAGTTGTTTCATCGAACAGAAGCTTTAGGACGAGATGTTTTATCTCTGTCTATAAGCAGATTTACTCTTCGACGCTGCAGACTACGTTTTCGTCAAGAAAGGGCTACGAATTTAAAAAAAGTTTTTCAAGAATCCAAGCTACTAGCATCAGTAGTTCACTGGAATGGAAAGCTATTACCTTCAGTAACCAATATGGAGAAAGTGGATAGACTTCCAATTTTAGTTACCATTAGAAATAATGAGTAGTTACTCGCAGTACCTTCGTTGCAGAATTCAACGGAAAAAGAACAGGCAGAAGGTAGTAGTTTTATGTTGTGATACCACATCATGGAATATGGGTCAGGTAAATGGTGCATCTACTTTACTACAACAGATGTTAGAAAAAGATCTTTTGTATTTTCCTTGTAGACATCATATTTTTGAGATTGTTTTAAAAAGTGTTTTTGATCTAAAAATTTCAGATTCTTCTGTTCCGAATGTTCTTCTATTTCAACGTTTTAAAGAGTTTTGACCTAAAATTGACCAAACTTCATACAAAAATGTATTTCAAATGAAAAATGTTAGTGAAATTATGCATGCCCCAAAAACTCAACTCCATGACTTTATAAAAACTGCTCTTAGGTCGCAGCATCCACGTGATAATTATGAAGAACTTTTGAATCTGTCTAAGCTATTTCTTAAAGAACATCCTTCACAGCTGTCAGGAAGAGACGACAGGTTTAACTAAAATGTCGACAAAAACGTAAAGCACAGTTGTATTTAGTGATGTTTTAGGAGTAAGAATCCGTTGGAATTAAAATCCTAGCTGATCCTTTTTTCGAGTTATGTTTAAATTTAGATTTTAATAAAAGCTTGAAAAAAATGAAACAGTTTTTTTTCAAACTAGACTAATTTTTTAGAAACAATTGAAGTTACTTAGCAACTGCAATTGTTTTTGTTTCCAAGGAGACTCAGTTTAACCTTCTAAAATTTTATTGAGGTTACCAATAGTTTTCGAATAAAAGATATCAATGGTTCTGTGTCTTAAGATATTGTTAGAAAGATGGAAAATTTAGTCCCACATAAGAAAATTGATCATAAATGTGATCATGAAGAAAACAGAATAAAAGTGTGTGCTCCATGTGGGAGGAAAATAGTTTTTGGAAAACAAAAATTGAACAATTTTATCATATCAGAACGTTATGAAAAACTAATTCAGATTCATATCAATCGAAGTTTTAATACATCTGAAAAGAAATTTCCGAGAAGTATTTGTTCCACGTGTCGTTTAACCTTATGTGATTACGAAAAAAATGATTTTAAACGACTTCTGCCCACCATGCCAAATTACACAGATATTTATTTGTCAAAGGAGACCAGAATTAACGATTTCACATGTAATTGTTACATATGCTTAACGGCTCGATTCAAAGGTCCTGTTAAGGTAGAAAAAGGTAAAGTTTTAGTTAGTTATAATATTAATCTGTATATTTATAAATTGAACCAACGGATCGTAGAAGGGCATATACGCAATGTATTTAGCATGGCCTATATGCCCTTCTACGATCCGTCGGTTCAATTATAAATTATAATAAAATTATATTCTATATTTAATTTAAAGGTAAAGGTCATATCCGCGCCATATCGACTATAGATGATGTTTCAAACGGTCTATTAAATGGGTCTTCTTTAGAACATAATCAAATCTCAAAATCTGGTAACAGCAAAAGTGAATCAAAAAAATCATATGAAATTTGTAAAATTTGTTTCCAGAAAATTGGTAAAGGCATAGATCATCAATGTAACAGTGTAAGTAGAGCTCGTGATAATGTGTTACAATTGATAGAAAAATTACCAGTAAAGCAACAAAGTCAAATCGCATCATCAATTTTAAAACGCAAGATAAATATGCAAAGTAACTCTGAAAGCTCTTCTAGAAGCCAAAAAAGTGAAGAACTGATTTTAAACACACGCGGTTCAAATGTCAAAGTAATAGTAAATCCAGAAGTACAAAAAGATGTAGTTTTTACGGCTGAAAGATTAGACAATTATCAAGTAAATACTGGAGCATCTTCTAAACAAATGAGAAAACTTGCAAATTTCATAAGGAGTACTGCGGGAAGAAAATCGGTTCCTACTGGGATTGAAAAACATATTTCTGAAAAGTCCAAAACACTAAGTGACGTCTACAAAGAAGGTGTTCGCGAATTCGAAACAGATAAGGGAAAGAAAGAAAATAGACCAGTCGTTTGGCCAGATGCAGAAGAATTACTAGATACAGTTTTAGAAAGCCGAAATCAAATTGGAAATATTAAAATAAAGGTAATGGCGGATGGTGGGCAGGGTTTTTTTAAAATGTCAATGACAATTTTGCCAGAAGATTACTGTGTTGATGATTTCGAAAATAAAGAGAATAATTCATATTCTAATGGTGGAAGTTTTGGAAAGAGAAGTAAATTAACCAGTGTTCACAGGCTTATATTATTATGTGTCGTTCCTCGTATAAAAGAATCGTACGAAAATGTCAAAACTTTGATTGATTTAACGAATTTAAATAACATACCTTTTAAATTTGTCGCGGATTTTAAACTTCTGCTATTAATCAATGGTCAGCAAACTGCTAGTGCTACATGTCCGTGTCCATATTGCTTTGTGACTTTAAATGAGCTGCAAAATTCGAAGAAAGTACTTGACGCACAAGTTGATGAAAATCAAGAAAATAATTGGTCGTTGAAAACTTACGGTGATTTAAGAAAAGATTATTCTGTGTTCGTTTCGAAAGGGAAGAAAAAACAACTTGCTAAAGAATGTCGTAGTACTGTTAATCTTCCTCTTTTCACTGAAGAAGATGATACCAAAGTAATAGAGAAATGCATTGTTCCGGAATTGCATACATTGCAAGGGTTCGTGAATCATTTATTCTGGGATGGCTTGGTTCCCTTGTTAGGAAGAGAAAAAGCTTTATTATGGCCGAAAAAGTTGAAATTAATACCGAAGAGTTATCACGGAGAAATTTTTGAAGGGAATGCTTGCAGGAAGCTTTTAAAAGAAGCATCCAAACTTCAGGATGACGAGATACATAAGACAGTTGGCTATTTTGCTATTGTGCCTTATATAACGGCATTTACAGCAATGGATAAAATTGTCAGTAATAATTTTTCTTTGAAGAATCAGGGAACTGATTTGGACAAAAATGTGGTTGAACTTGTAAAAGCTTTAAAAAGTATTGACGTTTCTGAAACTTTAAAAATTCACGTGCTTACGACACACTTGAAGCAATGCCTTGATGCCTTAGGCAATGACGGTCTAGGACTGTGGTCTGAACAAGCTGGCGAGTCTGTGCATAGAGTATTTCTCGACTTTTGGAACCGCTATAAAATCAACTCACTTGAAGATCCTGCTTATGGAACCAAGTTAAAGAAAGCTGTCGTTGAGTTTTCTTCAAGGCATACATGAAAGTAAGGTTGAATTGTATTGAATTGTCACTATATATAATTGTTATATTTATAAATAAAAAAAATTTGCATATTATTAGGATATTAGATATTATATTTTGTTTTACAGTCTCCTTAAAATCGTATTTTTATAATAACTCGAAAAAAGGATCAGCTAGGATTTTAATTCCAACGGATTCTTACTCCTAAAACATCACTAAATACAACTGTGCTTTACGTTTTTGTCGACATTTTAGTTAAACCTGGCGTCTCTTCCCGACAGCTGTGCCTTCTGTTGTTACTTTTTATCGTGCAGGTGCTGTTTATCACGCACGCTGGATGTCAAAAGCAATATACTCCCTGAAAATATTTTTTTTCAAGACCAGTTTAAATTAACTAAAAGAGAAAAGGCAGGCATTTATGATGTATGCATTTTTATTGTCAAAGTTTATATAAAAGCGTGGTTTACAGCACCTGTTACTAAAAAAGCACTATTCAATAATCTCCAATTTTGTGAAGAGTTGATCAATTATAAAGAAATAGACCCTGTTGTATCTGAAGCAGAAAGTACAAAAATGTTAAACCACTTATGGTACCTCAATCAAGAAAATGTTGCTTTATCATTCTTTGATGATGATATTTCCGTTGAGAGTAAAAAAGCTATGGTAGAGTCTTTAAATAAAAAGGTACCAAAAGAAGATGGCATTAAAAAATTTGTACTAGGTAACATTAATGATATTAAAAATGAAAAAAATTGAAGATTTCTTAAGTTTCCGTACTAATAAGTTTTTTGAAAAGTTAAGTTTTTGTATAGATATTTTGCAAAATGATCCAGAAACATGGTCAGAAAATTTAAACTATAAATATTGTTACGAAATCATAAAAAATCTTAAAGTAGTGAATGATTATGCCGAAAGAGGTATAAAGCTTATTTCTGAATATAATTCAATATTAACGAATGATGAAGAACAAAAGCAGTTTTTACTTACAGAAGATAAGGATTATAAGTTACGTTTTTCAAATACTACAAAAGAAAAAAGTCACAGCCATTATAATGATTTATATTAATCCATGTGCCAAAGAAAATAAGCCTTTTTTCATTTTAATGTATTGAATTATTTTAATTTTCTTTATTATTACTATTAGTTTATTTGTCTTTGGATACCAAATCCATACAAAGAAGTTGTGCCTTTTTACAAAACATTTTTGAAGTATAAATTAATCAATAGCATTCTATTTATCAACCATAGCATTAAAAACATAAAAAAAGTTTGTAACAGTTTCTGTACAAGGATTATTCAATACATCGAAAACGGCGTTATTTATAGTTCTCTCATCAGATTCATTCGAAACTTTCTTTCTCTCCTCTTGATATAGAAAACACTCAACCAAAATATGGTGAAGTACCTCACTAAGCAACAATCCACATCCACTGCATGTCCCTCGAGGTTGTAGTTTATAAATTTTATTATTGAACATAAATGTAGTATGGTAGTTAGTAAACAATCTTAACTGTGCTATAAATCTGATATATTTCAACGGCAAATTAATAAGAAAATAATGTTGAAGGTTATCTGAAATTAACATATATGGGAGGACACACAGTGAACGGGACTCACACAATCTTCTCTTATCTTTCGGGTATAGGAAGTTTTGGTATTCTTTCACCCACAATATTTTGTTTTCCCGTATACTATCTCCAGTCTTATCGCATATCCAGGAGTATTCTTAGGCAGATGTAAAATAGTTTTAAAAAATGATGTCTGGATTTTTTCTATTTTATCAAGATTATCTCCATCCCCATATTACTGCCCCATACATAAAGACATTAATAACTAAACTGATAAAAAGCTTTCTAACTGGATACCAATTATTTAATTTTAATTTTTCAATTAAAGAAGTCGTTATACTTATTGCAATTTTAGTTCTGGTGACAGCATTATTTACGGCATTCAGAAATACTGTGGAGTTTGAAAAGGGAATACCTAGGTAGACATAACTCGAAACCACATTAATCTTCTTATCTTCTTCATAATAAAACGAATATTTTTTGTCATATCCATGACCCCCCTTTCTAAAGATCAGTATATTAGTTTTGTTAATATTAATGTTTAAATTATTTAGTTGTCAATATTTACGAAGTGCTCTCAAAATTTTTGTTATTTTAACAGCTGAGTCTGCAAGCAAGGCTATGTCATTTGTAAAGGCTAATAAGATAACCCGAGTCGAAATTTTAATACTCTATTAGGTCTCTAAAAAACCTCGCAATAGAGGTCTAGTAGAGAATAAATAGAGGACAATGCTACAATGTAATTCAAATCTTCTTTCTATCCTCAAAACGTGCAGATTTGGAATTAAAATTAATCCTCTTTCACTACTCTTTTCTCCTCCATGAATAAAATTTTCTCCTTTATATATAGTAATGCGCATGTGCCGCAATTAGTGCGCATTTATTTATTCGTAAATCTTCGTACTCATGTATACGAAGATTTACGAATATTGACGAATAGTCAGTTCATAATTTCACAATTCGTTCCCTATCAAAAATTAACTACTGGGGCAGTACGGCGCCAGTACTACCAGTAGTGGCGCGATATTGGTAACAGTACCGCGCCAGTAGTGAACTCTAGTAATTTTTGGTAGGGTTGATTCACGGTACAATATATATAAACATGTTTATCACATGGCTTCTCGTTGAGAATTAAACCTTGTATTTTTGTTATTTTTAAACTTTAAATAATGAAAAAAGGTTAAAAAATTATTAGAAACTATAAAAAAGTATTAAAGAATCGAATAATACCATATTTATGCATGATTAATGCAAAATAAGTTAAAAATTAATACTTAAAAAAAAGGTAAATATGTGAAAGTTTATCATGAAATTTGTGTGCAATTTAACGAAATGTGTTGTTTACAGGAAATAATATTAAAAAAGAACATTAAAAAAGTAAATTTCTACAATTTAGAATTACTATTTTTGACAGAAATTAATTAAAATAAAAGTAAAAAAAATAAATGTTCCAACAATAAGAATTTACCGACAACAAGGCGTAAGTTCATGTGGTGAAATGCTAGATGGCAGCACATAAACTAATCAAATCTTTTTAAATGGAACAAGTAGAAAGAGAATCTCAAAACTTATAATCGAATGCAAAACTTGTTTGTCACATTTCACTAAAAATTCATCACGCTTAGGTTATAGAGGGCTTTGATGTCAAATTTAATAATAATAATTTTTAAAAATTAATAATAATAACCAATAAATTATTTTTTTAGATTTATCTCAAATTTACGAATCGGGGATTTTAGAGGGCAATAATATCGAAGTTAATAATAATAATAATTTTGAAAAATTCAAAATGTCTAAAAATTGTTTATTTAAATTTCTTTATAATTCACCACTCGGCGATTATAGATGGCGCTGATGTCAAATTTAATAATAAAATTTGTTTAAAATTAAAAATGGTGTCAAAAAGAAAGTTTTTCAGATTATTCTAAAAATAATTATTTTAAGGTATATAGAGGGCGTTGAGGTAGAATTTTATAGTTTTTAAAAATTCAAAATGGCGATCAAAAAATAGATTTTTCAGATTTTTCTAAATATAGTCGTTTAGTGATATAGAAAGCGCTGAGGTAGAGTTTCATAATTTAAAAAGTGCAAAATGGCGGCAAAAAATGTTTTCTCAGTTTTTTTTTAAAACCTAAGAAGAAAATCATTTTAAGGTTATGTTTGTCGTAATTTTATCTTAATTAAAAGTTTATTTTTTATTATGTAAAGTAAAATCAGTTTTAATTAAATATTTTCAATGTTATGAAGATTTAAAAACCAATAATTTATATTGAGAGTTGATTCCCTTTGTGTATTTTTACTTTAAAAATCACAAACATAAGCTACAATTTTTTGCTTCTTAGGTACCATTTTGAATTTCCGAAAATTATTACTATTATTAAATTCGACAGCAATGCTCTTTAAAACCCCTGAGCGATAAATTTTAAAGAAATTAGACAAACAATTTAAGGGTAGCTATCTCGAATTTTTGAAAAATATTAAATTTTACTTCTAAATGATGGTTTTTAGAATAATTTAAAAATACTTTCTTTCTGCCACCATTTTTAATTTTAATCAAATTTTATTATTAAATTTGACATCAGCGACATCTATAAGCCCCGAGTGTTAATTTTTAAAAAAATCTGAAAAAACATTTTTGCCGCCATTTTGAATTTTTTTAACTTATGAAATTCTACCTCAGCACTCTCTATATCACTAAACGACTATATTTAGAGAAATCTGAAAAATCTATTTTTTGATCGCCATTTAGAATTTTTGAAAATTATGAAATTCTACCTTAGCGCCCTCATATACCTTAAAATAATTATTTTTAGAATAATCTGAAAAACTTTCTTTTTGCAACCATTTTTAATTTTAAAGAAATTTTATTATTAAATTTGACATCAGCGCCATCTATAATCGCCGAGTGGTGAATTATAAAGAAATTTAAATAAACAATTTTTAGACATTTTGAATTTTTCAAAATTATTATTATTATTAACTTCGATATTATTGCCCTCTAAAATCCCCGATTCGTAAATTTGAGATAAATCTAAAAAAATAATTTATTGGTTATTATTATTAATTTTAAAAAATTATTATTATTAAATTTAACATCAAAGCCCTCTATAACCTAAGCGTGATGAATTTTTAGTGAAATGTGACAAACGAGTTTTGCATTCGATTATAAGTTTTGAGATTCTCTTTCTTCTTGTTCCATTTAAAAAGATTTGATTAGTTTATGTGCTGCCATCTAGCATTTCACCACATGAACTTACGCCTTGTTGTCGGTAAATTCTTATTGTTGGAACATTTATTTTTTTTACTTTTATTTTAATTAATTTCTGTCAAAAATAGTAATTCTAAATTGTAGAAATTTACTTTTTTAATGTTCTTTTTTAATATTATTTCCTGTAAACAACACATTTCGTTAAATTGCACACAAATTTCATGATAAACTTTCACATATTTACCTTTTTTTTAAGTATTAATTTTTAACTTATTTTGCATTAATCATGCATAAATATGGTATTATTCGATTCTTTAATACTTTTTTATAGTTTCTAATAATTTTTTAACCTTTTTTTATTATTTAAAGTTTAAAAATAACAAAAATACAAGAGCGTCCGCGGTCAGACGCGAATTGGACGCAACGGCGTCCGATCCGCGTTCAACCATTCCGCCAGGGAAGAAATATATAAAGAACGAGAAGACTAAAAGAGGATAAAAAGCCGACTCACAAATTTTATTGAAAAAGCACAGAGGATAAATGGAGGACAAACTGAGGACTAATTATGAATAAAGGAGGATAAAAAGAGGATACCGAGGAGAAATTAGTACTGATAGAGTATTCAATCAGCAATAAAGAGGATTGATAGAGCATTAAAATTTCGACTCGGGAATCTCAGTCAGATGGTTCAGCGACACACCTCTGATACCCTCCCTTTTTAAGAATACTTCTATATCCGCTATGAAAAGTGTAAATAAAATCGGGCTCATTACTTCGCCCTGGAGGACGCCTTTCGTGAATCTCACCGGCTCCGAAAGCTTAGTCGATCTCCTAACCGCTATGATAGCTTTAGAATAAAGATTTTTTAAGATTCTAGTAATTTTTTTCCAAGTCCTGATTTATATAGTTTCTCCCGCAGCAAGTTATGGGTGACCGAAGGGAAGGCGAACAGGACGAACAATTTTCCTCAGGGCCTGTTTATCCGCGTCTGTATAATTAAATTGAGTGTAAAAATATGATCAATGCAACTTCGATTCTTTCGGAAACACCCTGATACGCCGGTATAAGTGAATTATTTTCAGCCCATTCATTTACTCTACTTAACAGAACCTGTGTAAAAACCTTAGTTGCGTGATTTATTAATACAATGGGCTGGTAATTGTCTGGGTCTTTTAAATCGCCTTTTTAAATATCATTTTCAACATAATTTTAGACCAGGAGGTCGGAACCTCCTCTGTTTCCAAGACTCGATTAAACAAAAACGATAAATATTCAATAACATTATCAGGCAGGTTCTTTAAGAACTCGAACGAGACACCGTCCAATCCTGGAGCTTTAATGTTCTTACATTTAATAAGGCTACGAATGACATCCAATTTCGAGATGATTGCTTCAAGGAATGGGTTACTGGGAGTCGATTATGTAATTTGATTTGACTTTGACGTCAAAGTCAAATTTATTTTTTGATTGCAATACGTCAAATTGCTATCAAAAAATAAATTTGAATGCGACGTTAAATTGAAATAAAAAATTAAATTTTAATTTAACGTCTATGTTAAATAAAGCAATGAATTTGTTGAATTAAATTTGACATTGAAGTTAAAATGAATTTGATTTTGACGTCAAATCAAATTACATAATCGACACCCTGTATCCGGAATGTAAAAAGTATATTACGTGGTTCAATGACATAGTTTGACAGAGTTTTGAGAGCTCTTTTTGAAAATATTCATGCCAAGTTTTTAAATCGATATGTTCTATTAATGGGGGTCAAAATCTATTTTTTTTATAATTTACCAAAAAGAAGCTGAATTTTTTACTACTGATCTTTTAATCATATTCGTTGTAAGGAAAAAATTGTTAACAAGATCTAAATAAAGTTAAACTTTTCTAATATATTTAAAAAACTTAATAATTAACTTATATCTTAATTGTAAGATAATTTGTTAAACTATAGTCAATGTTGCTCTTTATTAGTGTTTATTTACAGAATCGTAAACTGATGTATCCAACATGGCATTAGTTTTAAAAACTTTGCTATATTGACTCCACCATATTGTATTTTCAAAATGTGATGTCAGATTCATAATCAGCGATCCCGAAAACCCCCGAATAACGAGTTTCAATCGAATCTAATGATTTTTAAAAATTTTGGTCGCCATATTTGATCCGATATTTTGTATTTTTAAAATCTGATATGAAATTCGGATTAGTTATATATATATATTAGTTATATTTTATAAGTTATATTTTTTACTGAAAAAAAATTCGTTAAAAAAAAGTTGTTAAAAAAATTTTTCGAACAAATTATTGGTATTTTTTTTAAATAAAGATATAAAGTTTGCAGTTTTTTCTGAATATTACAACTTACCTTGTTGACTTCACCATACCACCACACATAAACTTATGAACTTTGAGTTAATTTGTTTTGGTGATGTTAGACAGCAAAGATTTAACTTTTAGAAAAAACAAATAGTTTTTAAGTGTTATTTTAGATAATAAATAAATGAAAACAATATTTTGTTTAAACAAATCTTATTGTTAATTTTTGACAATCACCTTCTACTGGTTATTTGGTGAAGTCAACAAGGTAAGTTGTAATATTCAGAAAAAACTACAATTTTATATCTTTATTTTGAAAAAAATAACAATAATTTGTTTAAACAAATTTTTTTAACAACTTTGGTTTTAAAAATGTTTTTTCAGTAATAAAATAACCTATGCTAAAAATATCGATAAAATCATTTGAAACACTTTTAAACATGTATTTTCCCTTTTTTTGCATTTATAGGGTTTTTAGCTGCCTTGTAAAAAATATTTAATTTAATTTTTTTTAATAATTATTAGAACTTTATAATTTCAACACTCCTGAAGAAAAATATCGTTGGCCGATTAAAAAATATTAAGTTTTAACGAAATTATTGCAATTTTACGAAAAAGCAGCTTTTCCCCATATAAAATACATGGGTAACTTTAAAGGCCTGGCGGCACCATTAAATCTTAACCGATTTTAAAATAAAAAAATAGGGGTTTCTTTTTTTCCATTTGGAACAATTCTAGGGGGAGGCAGCAAGAAAATTCTAAAAAATTAATTTTCTTGTGTATTTTTGGGCCACCCTATTAAAGGGATATAACTTTTTCATGCACTAATGGCATAAAGTACATGTATTTAAGTTTTCAAAAAATTAAAAAACATTTAAAAAATTAAAAAATATCAGAGATATGTTGATTCTTGTACGACAATGCTTTTTGCAACGGTTTACATGATAACTAAAAAAATATTTCATTGATTGACTTGAAAATTGAAACATAACTTCATATATTTCAATGAAATATGGCTTATTTTTTTCAGAAAATGATTCTCTACAACTTTACGTGGGGATTTTCAAACAAGCAAACCTTTTGTAAAATACAGCTATTCGTTTAAAAGAAAAATTTCGATTTTTTTAAACAAAGAGCCATATTTTCTAAACGGCTTGCCTGTTTGAAAATCCCCACGGTGAAATTGTAGTGAATCATTTTCTGAAGAAAATAAGCCATATTTCATTGAAATCGAATCATTTTTAAAAAAGTCTGTAGAAGCGATTTAACAAAAAAAATTTATCCTATGATCGAACTACTGTATTAAAGTTACAAAGCTTCCTCATGAGGAAAAGTTACTCTCTTATTATAAATTTGACTGTTTATTAAACAGTTTTAATGTTTGAAATTTATTAAAAATATGAATCTTTGTAAATAAAAATATTTATAATATAACTGTTTACCTTTAAAGTAAAAAAATGAGTATTTTGTATCAGTAATGTCAAGAGATTTATAAGTTCAATGGTAGTGTTATTCTCATAAAGAGAGAAAAGACTGGCATCTCAATTTTTCACATCAGTATATTTATACTTTTGAAACATATCATTCGAAACCCTTGTTTCCTAACGATTGGCCTTTGATGATTTGAGTAGGGGTAGTTTAATTCTCGGGAGACTAATTGAATTCTTTGAAACAGTTCTCAGAGCACATACTGCTACCATATAAAGCAGGTTAAATATATAGCGCACAAAATGTAATTTGACATTTGTTACGAATTGTATTTACAGTCCATGTAAACAGTAAAATTATTTATTTTCAGAAAATAATTATTTTTAAACTTTTACATTTTATGAGCTGATTACTAACATACAACTGTTTAAACAAATTATTATGACAACTTATAAGTTTTTTCTTCCTAAAGTTATACATTATGTGTGCCAAACTTTATTCTTAGGTCATATATATATAGCTAAAAGTGGAAAAACTATACATATGTATTATGTAGTATAAACTACACAATTAATTTGTAACTGAATTAAAAGTTACACACTTTATTTTTTAAAAACAACAATAATTAAAAATAAATTGTTTAAGAGAGCAAAATTAGTCACTTATAAAATATGAAACAAATAAATAATGCTGATTACACTTTTTAATTCATTTTAATGAAGAAAGTCACCGTAATATTGTATATGGTGTCCTGCAGAGTTAATACGTTTCCAGAAATTACCATTAACTTTATTTGAAAATTAACGAGCACATTCAGAGAAATGGCACATAAAACTAATAGACTATATCCTTTCTAGAAATGAGATTTGGAGGAAAGGTTAATATATAAACCCAGTGGGCACCGGGACGTCTAAAAGACGTCTTTATTTGTCCGCGGACACATTTGGGACACTAAAATTATGTCTCAAAGACATCATAATTACATCCAAAAGACTTCTATAAAAGGTTTTATGTCGTGTCTTTTAAACGTCTTTTAGACGTCTTTGAGAATGTTTTAAAAGACATTGAGGAATTTTTTTAAAATTGTAATAAGCTATCTTTAAAACATCTTTTAGACGTCTTGCAAAATTTTTTTTAATTTTTTAATATAAAAAATTTTGTATGAAATACAAAAAATTTATTTTATTTACCAGTGGGCACCGGGATGTCTAAAAGACGTCTTTAGGACTTATAGGAAATTTTTTTTCTTCAGAATACTTTTTAAGTTAAAACACATTAATTATTTATTACTTTACTTTTCAAATTATTACAAACTGGTCTACATTGATAAGTCATCGAAATTGGGTCAATTTTGAAAATGCTCTCTTAATTTGAATCAGTGAAATTTTCACTGATTGTATCAATATTACATATTTTCACTAGAAAATCAGTTATTATTTTTATTTTTACTGGTGAAATCAGTAAACGACTTAAGTTAGTTTACAATTGAAGTAAATCAGTAACTTAAATGTTACAGATATCACCGGTAGAATTTTTTACTGATTCAAACCGTCCATTTGTAGTAACACATTAGAGACGATTTGCGCATTCTGCCATTTTCTTCCTACTATATCCAGCAAAAACATTCTATAAATGCTCTATATCATTGAGGGCATAGTTTTATAAAACATTTGTTACAAGCTAATTATGAAATCTGTTATGCAAAGTGATATTTATGTTCTATACCTCTTGGAAAATTTTTTTTATTCTCATTTTTTTCGTTTTTTTAGGGGATCCGGAACATAAAAATCACCCTGTAAAACTTAAGAATGTAGTTAAATTACAAAAACACTAAAATTTGTATATATCACCTAGTCTTATTATTTCTTCTTTATATAAGCAATACAGTTTTTAATCCTGCTAAGCACGTTTAAAATATACTTTAAAAATTTAAGAAATAAAAAATTATTCAAATTTATTGAAGATAATAAGAAAAATTGTGTTCCTAAATTTTAATAAAATAAAAAAAATTTTAAATGTTGACTTATATGTTAAATAAATTATTTAACATTAGAAATAAATTTTAATTTATATATAATTATTGTTTCTTTATTGTTCTGCTCCTCAAGTCTTCATTTTTCTCAGTCGCAACTTATCAAATCAATTTTGTATTTTTATTCCCATTTTAGGATAGTGTAATGGATAGCGTGTTAGCCTGCGGAGAATAAGGATAAGGGGTTCGTTCCCAGCGAGCGTTAAATATTTTCGAAAATGTATGTAAGTGATTGCGTTAAATAATAATAAGTAAGGGTATTTAAAAGGTCTCCAATAATAAATAATGTGTTAATTGTATAAATAATTCCATATTTAATTTTTTTTAGTGTTGCTATTACTACCTTTTTGAAGTTGGTCCGACTTTGTGATCATTTATCGAGCTTGAATTGTGCATTCTACTGATTACATCAGTATATAAGTTTCTATTGTTTACTGATTCAATCAATTACTTTTTACAACTGATTAAACCTGCAGTACACTTTTCACTGGAAACCAGTTATATTTGACTGATTCAGATTAAGAGAGTAATTATTGATGATTTTTATGCACTAAACAGAAAAGAAATAACTTAAACATAAAGAGTCAAAAAAACTTTTAGAAAAAAATTTTAACTCACTATCTGGAAAGACACGAAAAATGCTTACAAAGATGACGGGTACCACTTAAAAAGTTAATTTTCAACGAGAAAAGAATATAGCAATAGTTGTTTGTCACCTTAATTGACATAATAAAACAATTAACGTGAAGCACGACCCCCCATGAGGCAAAACTCGCCCCATTCTCCCCTATTATTTTATTTTTAAAGATGTTTTTCACTCTTCAAAAAATGCCAAATGAATTGCTCAAGAAATAATTTTATGAGAACTATTTCTTCAAGTGGAAACAAAAATCAATGTTAAAAAAATTGGAAAAATTTTTTAAAACAAGAAACATTTATTTTCTCAGAATTTTTCACGTTTTTTTTAAATTTTGTGAGAAATTAAGCAGATACGATTTTAATCCAAATTGATTATTATCAAATGTAATGTCATTAAGAAGAAGATCCCATGGTCAGATTTGCTTGACAATTTGTCGCACCTTCGATTTGTTCAAGAATACCATAAATGAAGGTCCTGATCTAAAAACACACAGGAATTTTTGATAGGATTTGGTGTATAAAAAACCATATGGCATCATTTATGGTTTCCCATGTAAAATTCTACATGAAATCCCATATAAGATCTAATATGGAATTTTTTATTTAAATAAAACAAATTTTCTAAAATTTGAAATTTAACTTAGTAATATTTATAATTATATGTATGTTTATAATATAAGTTTACTGTAACCTTACTGTAAACTTACATGGTAAATTTACATTGCAACCTTACTGTAAGCTTACAATGTAAGCTTACAGTTACAGTAAGGTTACAGTAAACTTATATTATAAACATACATAAATTATAAATATTTTTTTATTGAAACACCAACGCCCGCAGTCCTAAAAGAACCATAAATGGGCAACTACAAAAGAGCCTAATTCTAATATAATTATATTCAAATAATTGACTAGACATTTTATAAAGTTGTATATATGAATTATAGGTTCAATATATCATCAATTTATTTTATAATAAATTATATGTATTTTTTATATAAGTGAGAGACCCTGTCAGGAAAGTAATTAATAATACAGACGACCATTTAAATAAAGTATTGTAATCCCGTTGATTTAAAATGAATTTCATGTAAAATATTCAAAATTATATGTGTATAGTGCAAGATTTTACTTCTATTATTTTAATATCATCATATATTCTTAAAAAATGTAATATATAACAAACTATTTTAAATTTCGCGGTCAGTGGTACCAACAGAAATTTGAAAAGAAAAATTTCGTTTTCGACGTGTCATGTTCTTCAAATCAAACGACGATATGTCATGTTTTCCAACGCTAATCCGACGTATCATATGTTTTTCAACGCCAATTCGATGTATCATGTTTTTACACCCATCCATCGATATGAACTATTTCGGATATACGGATATTAAATTAATAATTAACAATATAAATTATTTAAATAATTAATAACATTTGAAGGAATGAAGATAAACCGTCAATTCTTTTTTTGTTTGAAAAATCATTTAATTCTGTGTCAAATAAGACCAGTGTAAATAGCATTTTTAACAATCCAAATTATTAACAGACGATTATTGAAAATCGCTGTTTTAGCACCCCACTGCACAACTTTGCAACAACTTGCTACATGTTTGCACTGCAATCTTGCACGGCAAGCTTCTTGCAAGTTTGCTGCAAGTTTTCGTGCTGATTGGGCACTGTATTTTTGAAACATAATAATATAGAATCGCATTAAATAGAATGAATTTCTAGATTAATTAATATTGTCTTCAAACAATTTTAATTTTTAATTAAATTAAAACAAGTATTTATTTATTTATTTTCTTGACTCAAGATTATGAGTGTTAGATTAAAAAAGAAAATGTTTTAAACGAAGCCAAATAATGATTTGATTCAAGGAAAAAAAGACATCTCGTACATTACTTGACATGAGAAAATAATATTCTTGATTCAATACATTTTAGGATATGGCACAAGTAAACCAACCCACACAGAACAATATCTTTTTGTAAGCATCCCTTGAATTTAAACCTAAGATTATTTAGCTTACAGCGTAAACTTGAGGTGAGGTTAAGGCACGGAGGAATAGTAAGGAGACCGGTCTCTGCGTTTGAAAATGTCAGAAAAACATGTACGATAAGTGCCAGGTTCAGTGCATTGTACTCAACTGGCCAAAGTAGTTGAGCATGTGCATTGGACCTCAATTTTGACAGATGAAAAGTGTGGTTATGCGATATACATATGAGGAAAAAATTCCTGAAATGTCCGAACAAAAAATTAAAAGTTCTCGAATTTAATCCATACTTTTCTAAAATGTTGTTATTGTTGGTGAAAGTCTAAAAATCAATTATTATTGAATTTAATAAAATAGTTTTTGAATTACGTTTTTAATTTTTGACATTTGAAAAAAAAAATTTTTTTTCAATCTACAAAATTTATAAGTAGAATGCATAAAAGTTAACATATATATAATGACTTTTAAAGCTTTTTTGAAGGGCTACACGCTGTTAATAAAATTTTTTTTTTAAATAACATTTGACCTTGAAATTCAAGGTCAAAATGTTAATTTACGTTTATCTCAAAATCGCCCAAGTAGAAATGTGCCACTGGCATAGTACTGACCCAACACTGCCAGTCAGTATAACAGTACTGACTGCCGTACTGGGCCAGTAGTGGACCAACCCTGGCTGGTAACGCTGTCCAGTACTGATTTTGTCCCGCTCACCAGTACTAACGTAGTACTAGAATAATACTGGCATAATACTGGCAAAGTACTCATCCGGACTTAAAATCTCACTTTTTTACAAAATGCTAAAACACGCTTTCCAATGCAAATTTCATCCTTATTAGCTTATTACTCCCATTTTAACACGAACAGGTAATGTGAAGCCAATAATAGTTAATGTTATTTAGAATATATAAAATATTATTAACAATAAATAATTAAAATAATAATTATCATTTATATTAATTAAATTATTTTATTTTTAATAAATTATTTTACAAAAAATAATTTGTGTTGTAAATTTTTTTATTTTTTTAAATTCATATTTAATTTTTTTTACTTTGCACTTATACTTAATTTAATAATTATTTAATAATTGATATTACACATGAACAAATATTGTACTTATAACACTTAAAACTAAGAACGAAAAATCTCGCACGCATGGGGGATCGAACCCTAAACCCTTAGAACGCAAGTCAGATACGCATACCGCACAGCCGCGCTGGCTTGAAGTGCTGACTTGAAGTAGTTCACCTAATACAAAAGTTTTGATTTCAAAGTTTGTATTATCTATTGATCACGAAAATAAAATGAATTTATTCTTAAATTTTTTAAACTCACAAAATTTTTTCAATTTTTACAAAGATTTAATGAAATAAAACTGGATATTAATTTCAGTTAAATATTTTTAATAAATTATTTTTACCGTAAATAATATTAAAACAGACAAAAATGATTGATGAATTACATAATTAAAAATAAGTTAATAAAAGACGACTGTAAAATATGAATGGTGAAAAATTTTTTAAATTTAATATTTAATTATTAATAATATTTAAAAATTACAGTGAAAAAATTACATTTGCTTTATTTTTAAAACTATTAGAAAAAAATTCTCAACTTATTGTTATTGTATGCATGATAAATAACTTAATGCCCATATTTCAATGAGTACTAAAATAACTAAAAAAACATAAATATATTTTATATAGGTATATAATAATACATTACAATTACATCCAAAATTTTGAGGGAAAGTATTCGAAAGAAATTAATATACATTTTTTTAAATAAAAAATCATCGTTTTCTACCTATTGAAATAATTTAAAGACTTTTTCATTTAATGTTTTTTATCACCGACATAGTACTGATTCGGTGTGAATGACAGTGTACTGCCAGTACTGGTTTTAATATTTTTTTACCTCCGACATAGTACTGATTCGGTGTATTAGTCAGTACACTGCCAGTACTGAAAGTCAATACCGACAGCCAGTATTGGATCAGTACCATGCCGGTGTTTGATTACGGCGAGCTACGGATATTTCTACTTGGGCGGATTTTTTAAAATTATTTTTAACTATCTCAATGGAAAGCTTGACCAATTTCCTACAAAACATGTAATTTTCAGAGTGGGATCTTTTAAAGTTTTTGAGCTATTAATTAATTAATTAATTAATTAATGTTTATAACAAATCAAATATTTTACAAACGAATAAAGTTACCGTAATTCTGAAGTTAGTAATTGAAAGTTAACGTAATTCCGCATTTAACGAGCCCTATATGAAGTATTTTGGATAAGTAGATTGTTAATAAACAATTAGTTAATATTGCAATTGTTTATTAACAATCTACTTATCCAAAATACTTCATATAGGGCTCGTTGGATGCGGAATTAGCTTAACTTTCAATTGGTAAGTTCAGTATTACCATAACTTTATTTGTTTGTAAAATATTTTATTTTTTACTAACAACAAGCATCCAAAAGCCCTATATGAAGTATTTTTGTTCAATTTTAGTTAAATAACAATAAAAAATGAAATATCTTACAAACAAATAAAGTTATCGTAAATCTAAACTAACCAATTGAAAGTTAAACTAATTCCGCATCCATTGAGATAGTTAAAAATAATTTTAAAAAATCCGATTTTGAGATAAACGTAAATTAACATTTTGACCTTGAATTTCAAGGTCAAATGTTATTTAAAAAAAAATATTTTTATTAACAGCGTGTAGCCCGTCAAAATAGCTTTAAAAATCATTATATATATATATATGATGTCACAAAAAAAATCTTAGTGTTCAGTGTTTATTTCAGAAATTTTATTTACCATTGCGATATTGTATCTCCAAAATCATGTGTAAGTATATAATAATGTATGCTATTGGAATATTTAAAGTGTCAATAAATTGAAGTAATTATTAAAAGAATAATGGAGCCATAGTAATTACAAACATATTATTTATTATGTAGGGTAAGTCCGGGGGAGTTGGCCATGCGGGAGAGATGGCCAATTCAAATATTTTATAGAATTTGCTGCTGGGTATCGCTTATTAAAGATTAGTTCGCTTTGTTTTGTGTCAAAACACAATTAAAAGAAAAAACTTCACGAAAAATATTGAAAAAGTATGTAAAAATCTGATTTGTTATTTTGACTAGTTCAGAAAAAAAGTGATGAATTAACGTTTCTTACTGGTGTTATGTTATTTTATAGAATAATTTTGAATTTCATGTTTTTTTGTAAAGTACATGACCCAAGCTTTGTCATAAATTTATATTTATTCAAAAAATTTATTTATTTATTTAAATTTTAGATGTGTCAATTTGTCTCCTGACATTAGGAGAGATGGCCATGTTTTTTCGAGGTGAGATGGCCATACTGTTGAAGTTATTGGCACCCTTGAGATTCGTGTGTTCGCTAAAAAAACATTAATTCTGTGGCAAATGACATTTTTTATGACATATATTACAACAAGGTACTCCAAAAAAGATTTTCAAATTTAAATATGATCAGATAAAATAATCACTATTGTGTAATTAAATCTTAAATACGTTTATAAACAATCATAACACAGGTCTACAAAGTAAGACTTTTTTATATACAGCGGAGTGGTTTTCAATGTATTTTTGTGTGCTGAACCGGATTCCGGGTTCCAAAATTGCGTATCACATCAGGATTTTGAATAAAGTGGAGGTAAAGTCTCCAAAAACAGTGTTTTTGAGGTTTTTCATTATTTTTTTATTCCTTAACCAGACGTGCTAGACACTTCTATATATGCTTAAATTAAAGCTTAGATCGTACACTTTAAGACTCATTTACGCAGGATTAAAAAAAATTTGAAATTTTGATAAAAATGGGGGTAAATACCCCAAAAATCTTTTTTGGTGACTTCAAACTAATTTTTTTTTAAATTTCAAATTTTTTTTCCTTGCGCATATGAGTCTAAAAGTGTAAGATATAAGCTTTAATTTAAACCTATATAGAAGTCTTTATCACGTCAGGTTAAGGAGAAAAAAAATACTGAAAACCCTCAAAAACACGGGTTTTGGAGTCTTTACCCCCACTTTACTCAAAATCCTGACGTGATACGCAATTTTGTAACCCGGGATAGTTTTCAGGACACAAAAATAAATTGGAAACCACTCTGATATCTCAAAAAAATACCTTGTAGACTTGTTGTGTTGGTGAGACAGACAAACAGAGAGCGCTTATCGAAGACTGAATTCAGTGTAATGATTGTCACCTTTGGCTTCATGAAAATTGCACTGAATTTAATGATAAATGTTCGAAATGTGGTCAGAAGAAGAAAAGAAGACATTAATCACTTTAAATTAAGAATTCTGATAAAGCGGAAAGCCAAAGAATGATTTTAAAGTATTGGCCATCTCTCCCGTACGCATATGGCCATCTCCCCCTACATTCCGGGAGAGATGGCCAAACGCGTTTTTTAGAAAATATTAATTTTAAGATTGTTTGCATTTAAAAAATTTCTCATTTCTATTATTTTTTGTAAGTTAAAGTTTCAATGTTTAATTAGCAATAAAAGTTAATACATAAATCACTTTCTTCTTACTTTTACAGGCCTTTAAAAAAACTATGGCCAACTCCCCCGGACTTACCCTATGTCATGAAAAAGATTTTTCTTACATCCTGGCACACAGCACGACATTTTAAAATAAACATTAATAATAATTATTAAAATAATAACAATAATAACACATAACCTCTTCATCACAACACGCATGGAAGAATTGAGAAATATACGTCAGCCAGATCTCACTCGCACACTTTTTGCGAGAGAAAGAGAGAGCACATGGCTAATGCGCATGCTCAGCTACTTTGGAGGTTGAGTAAAATGCAGTGAAACTGGCACTTATCGTGCATGTTTTTCTGACATTTTCAGAAGCGCTACTACAGCAAGATCGGTCTCCTTACTATTCCTCCGTGGGTTAAGGTGAGTTGCAAATGTTACATTTAGGCTCACAGTTAAGCTTACAATAACCTTATTGTAAGCATTCCGTAAACTTACTGTAAGCTTCGTGTAGTCTTAATGTAAGATTACATTAATGCACATGTAAACTTTCTGTAAGCTTCAACTACTGTTAATTAATATTAATAAATATTATTTATTAATATTTAACTATTTTTTTGTCAATAATATACACAATAATATATATTGTGAAGTAGGATATACAACCCTAACTAAAATAGTTGATTAAAATCTAGTGCACAGCCGTAAAAGCTATATAATAAACCACTGCGCATGAATAATCCTTTAATTTATTTATTAACATTTATTGAAAATTATTGTAATCTTATTATAAGCTTACACGAAGCTGACTACAATCTTACATTGTAGCTTACGGTAAAGCGAACATTTGTAACTCACCTTAACCTCACCTGAAGTTTACGCTGAAAGCTTACGAATTTTAGGTTTAAACGCAAGGGATGCTTACAGCAAGATATTGTGCTGTGTGGGAATTTATTTGAAATAGTAACATATTTATTTGTACAAATCCCATATTTTCTTACTTCAAGAATTTTATTTTCTTTCAATAAGAAAATATAGGCATGTTTCAAGTAAAGTATCTCAAGTAAATGCAATTACTTGATTCAATTAACCTTTTTTTTAGTGTAGTAATTTAAAAAAACTAATTTTCAAAAAATGATTTTTAAGGTGCCAGAGGTCAAGGAATACCGCTGTAGAAAGGACAATGTTAAAAGTAGTCGATTTTTCTACCCGACAGGGAACCTTAAATTCGCATAAATCAATTCTCTCATTACTTTATAAGGAATTATTTGAAAATTATGAATCCCATAATTTAAGCAAAAAACAACCCTATTAAAAATATACAACCTCTATTTCATCCCTAGAAGTGAAAAATTTTTACAAAAAAACTAATAAATAATAAAACTCTCTACCTTTTGCAAACAGATTGTTTTTGTAAGGAAGATATAATGTTCATGAATTAATAAAGCTTTGCAATCCTTATTTTACCTTGAAAAACCACTTTTATTTCATCCCTTAAAGTCCATTTTGACTTAGTTTTTTTTACACTTGAATCCTATTCCTTTCATAGAGACAGCGACGTCGTTCTTACTAATAACTTAAGAGTTGTGAGCATACACTAATTGTAAGCAGTATATCGACTTAACGAGAAATTCTATTTTGAAAGAACAAATAATTGTATTCAGATTAATTGCTGTTCTACAAATTTATAAATTTAAAGAATGAAATAGGGGTGGTTTTTTTAAATAGGATTTTAAAAGATACATCAATCTGAGAATGATGTATCTATATCAAAAGAGCTATAATATTTACAGTGCTCTAGAAGCGAAGATAGGTTTCACAAAAATGCGTATAAAAATGGTTTGTGTAGCATGTTTTGTACATATTTATAGGTTAAAAATCCATTTCAAATAAAGTTCTACCTGTTCCCGTTTTGGAGAAATGCATGAAAAACGTTTTTTTATTTGATTAAGTATAAAATTCTTTTTATTTCATAAAGTAGGAACTTCTCACAGGATAAATTTTTGTGTAATTAGATGGTTGCCACCCAGAAAAAAGCTTATTAAATGCACCGTTTAGTGAATCAGACATTTTAAGAATGCGGATTCATTATTAATGTTTTCAATCGGAATGTAACATTTTCATAATTTTGAATCGGATCGAAAAATTTCAGGTTTTTGTTGTCATATTCCGCACAAAATTTAATAATTTTTAATGAACGAGATTTAAAAAAATTATAAGCTGGAGAGTTAGATTTGCTTAATGTTTTTAAAATTGAAAAGATACATATCACTGTCTCTCAACTTACAGGTTATGAGGAAGAAATGTTTGAAAAATGTAAATGATTTGAATCGGAGTCAATATGATATTTCTTTTTAAGAATGCGGATTCAACTCAGCTTCCGACTGTTTCAAAAATATTGAATATGTTTTTATTTCCTGGGCATGTCAATCTCACTGATAAATAATGTGTTAACGGTTTGTTTGGCTATATGCGAATTTTATTTCTGCTGAATTATTGTATTAATAATTGTTCAATGTTACAAAGTATATATTTTTTGCAGACCTGAAACGAAGGTTTGAAACTTATAAGTTTAAGAAGAAAGAAGAAGAGAAATATAAAAAGATTATATATAAAAATTTAAAAAAATATTATGAAAAAATATAAATATAAAAATATTATTTATATAATACACTGAGAAAAAAATGCTATTGTATCAATGACATATGGGTTTGATTCTTTGAATAGTGTCATACCGGGCTGCCTAACGTATATGTCATTGTTTTGAAAACACCAATTTTAATGATTCGATAGTGTCACTGTCATTGAAACATAAGCATATTTCTTAAATTGACAGAAAACTATATTAATGTAAAGGTATTTTTATTGAATCAACAGATTATGCTTTTGAATCAAATAAAGAAGTTTTTAAATTAAAAAGTATGCTTTCGAATCTATAGAATATGCTTTTGAGTAAATGAAAAAAGTTTTTAAATTTAAAAGCATATGCTTTAAAATCCATAGTATATGCTTTTAAGTCAATGGAAAAAGTTTTTAAATTTAAAGCATATTCTATAGAATCTATAGCATGTACTATTGCTTTAATAGCACCATGCTATAAATTCAATCCTCTTATGAGGTTAAATAAAAACAACGATAAATTAAAAAAACTAATCTAAGCTTGCAAATTTTTTATATATTATAATTATTTCTCATATTCACACTTTTATATATTTATTTTTTTTATTTTGCACTCTCACATACAACACACCTATGTATATTTCAATCGAATGAATTTCCCCTTTCATACACACACATTAAGTAGATAAAAGAATATTATTATTACTAATATATTAAGAGTATTATTAATATTAATATAATTTAATTGATAATTGAATATTTTTAGGTTTTATGTTTCGAAAAAATACGAAAAATAGTAAAATAAATTTTTTTATAATGCTAAACTTATCATATGGGTTTTTAAAATTTTTAACTTAATCAAAAAATAAAATTTTTATGAATTTATAAATTTTTATTTATAAACTTTATATTATATATAAATAAAATTTTAGAAAAAGGGAAAAAAATCTTTTTATAGTTACATTTAAAAATCTGTTATATAGATTGCCCGCAATGACGCCATTTATTGAAACAAAAGCCCCTACTGAAAATCCCTGTACAAGATTTTGTACAATTTCCTGTACAGGATCAGCAACTGAACTTGTACAAGTTCTGACCAGTTCCTGTACAGGAAAATGTATACGAATTTGGAACAAGTTCATGTGTGAGATCTTGTACAAGAAAGATACTTGTACAAGAAAATTTACATGATCTTGTACAATTTCATGTATAAGTACTTGTACATGAACACGTCCATGTTCTTGCACATGTTAATTCATGGTTTTCTTTACTAAAAATTAAAAACTTCAAAGGCTGCGCAATAGTTTACTTTAACCTTTACAGCTGCGCAATAGTTTTTTGCGTGCATGAGTTACGAATCTTAGTGGTTAAAAATGATCAAAATCTCAAATTTTTTAAAAAGAAAAATTTTTCTACTATACATGTGCAAGAACATGAACGTGTTCATGTACAAGATCATGTACTTTTTCTTGTACAAGTATCTTTCTTGTACAAGATCTTGTACAAGATCTCACACATGAACTTGTTCCAAATTCGTATGCATTTTCCTGTACAGGAACTGGTCAGAACTTGTACAAGTTCAGTTGCTGATCCTGTACAGGAAATTGTACAAGATCTTATACAGGGATTTTCAGTAGGGGCACACGATTAATGAATTAAAAGTTTAATTAATTGAAATAATAAGTCTTGTCATTATTTTGATGACAATAGTTAAGAATGTTTCAATAAGTCTCGAATTCAAGTTCAATGTCTTGAATGCATAGTGTCACGATTTTTATAGCATCTGCTATAGGCAGCCCGCAATAACACCATTCATTGAAACAAAAGCATATGCTTCTAGAGCACCGTGTATTGAAAACACAAAAAACTGAAAACAGTTTATTACCTGTTTCACGGTTTTTTGCTTTAAATGATGAAAAAAACTGGTTTTTAAAGGTGAAAAGAAGGGATGCAAAGCTTTATTAGTTTAAGAACATTATATCTACGTTACTAGGGACGAAATAAGGGTGGTATATTTTCAATAGGGTTGTTTTTTGCTTGAATTATGGGATTTATATTTGCAAATGATACATACAACTAATTTCTTCACATAAGATTTTTCGTTCAGTTAATTTTTTCAATGAATGGCTGTGTTTAGATACATGATCAAAGAAAGGGATAATTTCAGTTATATAAAAATTTAATTGAATTAAAATTCTGTTAAAGGGAAGTTTTTATACATTAAATTTCGGATTAAATAATTCTTCAAAATTGACACGTTAAAAATAATCTTGTTCAAAAGTTACTTGGTCCAAAAAGTACTTTGTATTAACTGAGTTTTTAGAGGTGTCAAAACCCGAAAGGGATTTATAACTATTTATTACACTTATTAATATATATTATGATATTACAAAAAGTTAATAAATTTTTCGCCTAGAATATAACGTGGAAGTTTTTCAAAATATTGCGTTGAAATCGCTTAGATACATGTTGTATGTAAATTATTTTGAATTTTAACTTGTACTATAACGTGAACATTTTCACCTGGGTCAATTAAATTTGATCACTTCTTCAGAATTTAGTATACTATGTTGTATAATAACCGAAAGTTAAATCGTGTTAAATTAAATGATTCTTTTCCGAAGTGGCTTTTTACATCAAAAAATAAACATTATATAATTATAGTTTATTAGATACCTAATCGATCCGCTTGTCAATAGGATTCAATTCTTTTTATTGCTTTTTAATCTCTAGCATTATTAAACAATTGTGGGTGTCTAGTGGATTTGACCTACATTTTTATAATTAATAATTGTAGAATTATTATTATTATTAGTCAGTATTATATTCACCAAAAAAATCTCTGCTTGAAAAGCTAGATAGAATCCAGCACTAAACCTGATTAGAACCAGATAAAACACTAGTATAGCATATTTAATTTTTAAATTAGTGGCACAATGTTTTCTAATATGAATTATCTTTTGTCGACAGTTAAGAAGTACATTTTAACCAGCGTAACTAATATTTTTTGATAGCTATTCGATTTCAACCGATTAAATGATATTTTTGTGGCACCTTAAAATGGACGGATGCTTCGCAATAGAACCCTCAACGGATTTGAACCAAACTTGGTATACTAATCTATTTTTGAACGCTGATTTCGAAAATTATAGTGAAAATTGGTCCAAATTTGATTATCATGGTGAAGTTCATAAAAATAAAAATACTCGTAAGAAATGCAAAATTTTGAAAAATGATTTAGACAAAAGTTGTAAGTCTTAAAAAAACACACATTTTATGTTGTATACAATTTTTACCGAAAGTGATTATTTTTCGAGAAAAATCCGTACATGAAGCGAACTTATTTGGTATAAAAACAATTGTTTAAAAAATATAAGTTCTGTATGTCAAATAATATAAATGATACAAAAAGGAACAATTTTGTAAAAAAATATTTAAGAAAATTGTTTCTCTTCGTTTCATTTACATTATTTGACATACGAAACATATTTTTTTCGAGAGGGAATTTACTAGTTAAAAACGTTTACACTTGACTACCGGTATTACACCTCACATTACACTTATTACTTACAATTAGTATTATATGTTATTACAGAGTATTACATGTTATTACTGGGATATTAGAGTTTTTTGTGTTATTGCAGCACCGTAATATTATTACACGGTATTACACGAGTTTTACAGAAAAAGTGTACACTTGACTACCTGAGTAAAGTCCCTCTTGTATTTTTTAAAAATTATTTTCTTTTTATACCAAATAAGTTGACACCGGTCACTGTAGAGGGAGCAACTGGGCCAAGGGCCGAACTCTATTTTGCTTATTTTCAATGGTTGTGTTTCAATGGCTTACGAAATAGCGACGTGGATTGAGTTGTAATGAGTGCAATCCGAGTGGGATAGGAAAGTTAAATGGAGGATAGAACGAGGAGGAAGCCAGCCACGTTCTGGAGGGAGGTTATGTAACAACGAAAAAAATAACCAAAATGACTAAGGGAAAAATACAATATAAATTATTTATTTAATATTTAAATTACAACAACGGCGTCTTAGAATAGTGTGAGTAGATCGCACACGATTCTGCGTCATTTGGCCGGAGCTAAACTAGGGAAGTTCGGCCTGAAACGCACGGCTTCAGGTGTCCCCTCCGGAGATGTTGGACCCTCACTTAGAGGTGAGGTTTCTAGGCTGAGAATATCGTTGTCCTGCAGGTAGTCGAGTGTTGGCACTCGTCTTTCGGGTTGTTGAAAGACCGGAGTAGGTGGTGACCTGAGGGGGCTAATAGGCCCAGGACTAAAATGATCGTTTGTTCCTGGACTGGCACCGAGTTCAGGAGGAGGCGTTGGGCACTTTGGCGGAGTTCGGGGCTGAGCGTCTTCGCCAATAACGGGCGAGTTAAGTTTGGCCACTGTTGGCGCGACCACGGCCCTGGGTTTAGGATAATTGCAGGACACGTAGTCGAACCGCAGCCAGTGTTGTCGTCGGAAAGGTCGAGTCACGCCTCTATCCAGACTAGGTTCCATACTCAAACCAGCGGAAACGATGACGGTGACCACTAGTGGTTGGCCAAATTCGGGCAGCGGTAATGTGGTGGGGAGAGTGTCCCAATTTACGGAGTCCGGTGTCTGCTGCAGTATTCTTTATATCCCGCGGCATTCGTGGATCTCCAGGTGGACTTCAGTTGTGGTTTCGGGTTTTATAACCAACAAATGGTTTGTCCCGGTTCCGGTAGTGCCTCAGCGCCCTCTGAAACAGTAAGGTCGGAGGTGGATTTGACGTCGAGAGGGGACTAAAAATTCGATGTGGTGGATCATATGCTAATATTGAGAGGAAACCAGCTCAATATAGTATGTGTAGACAGGTATCGAGAGGAAACCAACTCGATACTGTGTGTGTAGTAGTTCCGAGAGGAAACCAGCTCGAGATTGTGTGTAATATACTGATATTGAGAGGAAACCAACTCAATATAGTAAGTGTAGATAGGTATCGAGAGGAAAACCAACTCGATACTGTGTGTAAGTAGTAGCTCCGAGAGGAAACCAACTCGGTATGCAATGTTAGTACGAATAGTGTTTGTTATAAATAATTTAGCTATTCAATTCCAAAAGTTATTTAGTTTATTTAGTTATTTAGTTATTTAGTATGATGAACAAAACAGGTGATAGTTGAAAAATCCTTATTTAAATCAGTGGTCACACAGGAGAAAATTTCTAAGTACAATAGTCGCGGAAATTTTCTAAGTCCACCAGTGGCAAAAAATTTCTAAGTACGAAAGGTCAAGAAATTTTCTAAGTACAAACTAGCCAAAAAATTTTCTAAGTCCCCACTTGGCGAAAGGCAGAGCAGAAGAGGAAGACCAACCTCTATGTGAGCTCGAAGTAGAACTGACGTTTTGATCCAGTGCATCAGCTTTTATAATCCGTGACTTTTCCAAAACGTGAAGAAGTGGGAGAATTTTCCAAGAGTGGGGTAACCTTTCGTCCATACACTTCTTACTCTTGACTCACGGAAACCGTGAAAAACCGCCAAAATCGCGGAATCCGCAAGTCAAGGGTCAAGTCGCGTGTTTTCACGCGAGATTTCCTCCATTCGCGAAAATTCACACACATCTCTCTTAACCTACTTTAATTAATTGAAGAATTAATTATTCTAACAATTATTATTAACAATAATATTATCAATCTTATAATTATGTATAAAAATTAATAAAACATTCACACTTACTATCATACTCATCCGCGAAGAGATACATATACCCACGGCACTCAGTCCTCATATATATATATGTATATACATGCATAATATACATATATATAGGCGCGTTTTCGCGTTTAATATAAAAACGCGAGCCTATATTAATAATAAAAATTAACATTTGATCCGCAAACAACTCTTTATTTAAACAATTTAGAGACAAATAAAGCGCGCAAAAGATCCGGAAAATAGAAAAGATGAGAAAGTGGCAGGCAAGAACGAAGGGCCTGACGCGCTGGAGTGGGGAAAGCGTGGGCCTAAAGCAGCGTGTACAATAAGCGCGTCGGACGTGTCCGACCGGTCGCGACGCGGACGTGCTGACGTCACAGACGCACTGCTACCAACTATGGCAACTTTGCAGCTTGTCAGTGAAACGCCAAGGTTAATAATTAAAATCAGTATTTCGAAAATGTTCACTGATTCATAATGCATTTTAAATAATTATTAGTTATTGTTATTATTTTGTTATTAATTAGTTTATTAAATTATTCAAACTCAATTTTATGTGTAGGAAAAAATGAGGTTATGGTGGTTTTCAATTATTACTGTTAAAATTATTTCCAATAATTTATTGAATTTATAAATTATTACAACAGTTACTATTAACCAGTCATTATAATGTCAAAAATTATATATTTTTGTTATTAAAAATTAAAAAGTATTAAACCTTCAATATTTTTTACGTGTGATATAAGATTTCTTGTATTATTTAGGATGTGACCCTGTGGTCGGTACCCTTCTCTAACCATGTTTTATTCCTACGAGTGTATTTAATGTTTTGGATGGACGTCTCCATTACATCTAAGCTTCGTTTTAATGAATTTAGTTTTTCACGGTGAAGTGATTCTTGAATTATTGGTAGTTGTCCATTTAATAGTTCTATGTCACTTTGGCTGATAGAGAAAGACATGTTTTTTTTAAACCATATATCCGTACGGTGTTCTATAGATTTCCTAAATTTTAATATTGACTTCGGCGTGTGTAGTTCACAATCAGAATTACTGAAAATAATGCTAGGTTCATTAACGTAGATAGTATTGACTTCTGATTTACAGTTAGTAGTTAGTTCTATTTCACTTTCAGGGATGATTATATATTGGTTAGGATCATGTAGTGGAATGAAAGCTACTTCCAAGATTCTAAACATCGAAAATTCACAGACGCGGTCGGAAATTATTTTATTCTGATTCTTTATAATGCTGGTTTCGCAATTTTCTATTTCGCTAACTAAATAAGTAGGTTGAGTTCTTTTACAAATGAATTGGTCTTCCAGTTTTACATCACTGGGAATACATAAACTTTTCTCAGAATTGATTAGAATTATTTCGTGTGAAGGAACGGGTGTAAGGAACCCTTTTCCACGACGGATAGGAATTGGGATTAGGTGCAAAGTTTGGAAATTAACCTGCTCTATTTCTGGTATTCGAAGTACGTAAACAAGGCGTTTGTTAACAAGTAGGATATTAGTTTCAGAAATGTCTATAATGTGTTGGTAGTTTTGAGGCATTAATCTGATAGGATATTTGCTATTGGTTTCATCTTCTATTTTTAGTAACTCCTGGATCAATAGACTAGGTGTGAGAATTTGCGGGTGTATGATCCCGTGTTTTCCGTCGTTAACAGCGTTTATTATTAAATTTAAATCATTGTTAAGCTCCTCTACGACAACGCTACTTAAGACTATCATGTTAGCTACTATTAGATTTTTCTGGTTTTTATTGGTGGCGTTAATCATAGTGTTTAATCGGTTTACTTGACTTTCGGATTGTTTATTTAAATTTTGCAAATCGTGAGATGCTGAATTTAATAAGGTTTTTAGAATTCTTGTCTGGTTTCCTATTGTTTGACTCATTAAGTCTTGGTTCTTGTAAATGTTGTCAAGTTCGTCATTAATTAATGTCAGGTCACTTTCATCCTGTGTTCCAAATAGTGTTTTTGAAACTGATCCTATAATATTTAATATGCCTCGTTTTGAGCGTGTAAATCCGAGAATTTGATCTAGGGTAACTTTTAAATCTTCTAGCCTATTAATCCTATTGTAAATGGCATGTAGTTCAAGTTCTTCTTCACAATTTGAACACATATTTGATGCTCTTTTGTAAGTGTTTGCAATTTGTTGCAATCTTATTTCTATTGTTGAGGTGTCTATTCGAACTACCAATTTCCACGTCCGGTGGAATAAATTAGTAGTGCCCAAATTCTCAGCGAACATGGGAATGTTATGTAGAGATTTTACTACGATGTCGGCCTGGATAACTGTTGCTAATATTATTAATTTTAATAGGATCTGCATTTTGAACCTGAAAGTTAAGAATAAAAAATCTTTAATCTATCCGCGTGAATAGTAAATCTGTTGTTATTAAAAATTATCTCATAGTTATTATTTGGCAATGTTTTAATAATAGTGTCAGGCCCTTTCCAATCCGGACTTAGTTTATTTTCCTTTGTATTAGAAATCATTACTAGATCTCCAATGTCAAACATTCTTTGAGGTAATACTATTTTTGCGTCTTGTGCTCTTTTATACTTTTCTTTTTTTCTGAATTTGATCCCTTGCTTTTGCGATGTATCTTTCGTGTCTTTCTTGCCATAGTCTTACTAGTTCCGGGTATTTCAGACTTGGTGTAGTGGCTAGTGTGGAAGGGATGTTAGCGTTTCGGCCAAACGTCAACTGAAAAGGGGTATATCCGGTTCCTTCGTGTTGCATTGTATTGATGGCCATACTTATAAATTTTAGTGTTTTATCCCATTCCGTGTGGACATCTGACATGTCCGTCCTAATTAAATCTTTTATAGTTCCATGCGATTATTCCAAAGCACCGTTACTCTGAGGGTGAAAGGCAGTTGTTTTAATGTGTCCTTGATCAGTTAGGATGTGTTTAGGGGATCCGAACGTATTGATACCGGTCACTGTGTGTTGAAGGAAAGTGACGAGCTCAAAGGTTAACCTAAAACGAAAAAAATGTCGAACGAGCAGTGGCCAGGGAGAGTTCCTGGTGTCCGGCACTCGAACCCAAACAGGGTTCAGAGAGCTGTCCCCAAAAGTCTCTCGATGATTCGTGGAGCGACTGCTGTCGAGGTTAAATTTTAAGAACAAAATATAATTCCTACGATTGACAATTTGCCCTGAAAAGGACTAGTTGTCAATGTTTTTTCCTTTTAAATGGTTGTCCTGAAAAGGACAGATTGTGTGTGATAGTGATGGTCTTTCACGGCCAGTAAAAGAGTACATGAGACGATGGAGTTCAGAAAGATGAAATGGTTTTATTCCAACAAAATTTCCCTGTGGAGAACGGCGGCAGTTGACGGCTTGGCAGGCGATTGAGAGAAGATGGCGTCGAGAAGGTGACGCGGTGGCTTGGGTCTCACGGCAGTGAGAAGCGTGGAGCGGCAGCGTGGCTGGTGTTACGCAACACATCACCAGTGACTACGTTGAGAGTTGGCGAAGCAGAGAGAGCGAGTCACAGAAACTCGCTGTATTTATGTAGCGTGGAGAGAAGAGTCGCGCAAGGAACCCTCTCTCCAAATTGTGAGGGCCAATAGAGGCCTTATTTTTCCTCCACCATGCGGAGCATGTGGAGTGCGAAGAAGGGGAAGAAGCGAGAATCAGTCGAGCGCGGGAGCTCATAGCGACAAGACGTCGCTTTAATTGCAGAGAGAGAGAGAGATTTTCACGTGCCTTTATGCCATGCCGTCAACTTTGTACCGAACTCCGGTACAAATAGCTAATTTTAAACTAGATTAAAAAATAGATTTAAATCAAAATATTTCTTAAGGTTATATTTGATATTTTACCGAATATATTGTAAAAATATATTAGTTAGAATTCTGTGGTTGAAAAGCATAACAGCACAACTGCATTTGTCACGATTTTGAGAAAAATGAGTTTTAATTTAATATTCATTTAGCTCTGTCAAATTAGAAAATCAATGGATGTGTTTGGTATTCGGCATTTAGTCTCATTATTTAATGTATTTTTAAAATACGTTTATCACATTTAATAAAACGCACGAATTCCAATGAAATTTAATATATTCTTAGTCAAATTGAAAGTTTTTTTGCAGTTATGTGTTTATGCTGTTCAAGTTTAAATATGTAACCAACTTCACTCTATTTTTCATGTCATAATAAATTGTCAAAATGAATTTAATAGCGACGTACGAATCTGAGTCTGAAACAAATATATCTGAAGGAGATGATTATAATCAAGGCAAAAGAATAAAATTATTATTTATGTTTATTGTATCTATGAAAAAAATCAAACGAATATTTTTTAAAAATAGGTTATAAAATTGGTTAGGTTTTATGTTTACATTTCCGTAATTTCTCAAATTTAATATTTTTTGTGAAGATATCGAGAAGAATGAAGATACCTGTGATTCAAAAGAATTAATGAAAAGAGAAAATCGAAAAATTAGTCAAACTAATAAAAAATTTAATTTTTTCTGAAATTTCTTATTATAAGATAAAAATAAATAATAAATAATATTTTTATTTTAAAATATTACTTTAATTTTGTAGATTACGTCAATTGTTTTTTTATTCTGAATGCAGTTATGCGCTTATGCCTATCGCCTATTGCCAAAAGTGCAGTTATGCGATTAGATTTTTCATCATTTTCTACTTAAATAGTTACATAAATGATTTTTCAACTATGAATCTTTGGAAAGCATTACTAAATGTACTAGAATCTGGTGTTATCTCAAATTTGATAAAAATGTCAGTTATGCTTTTATACCTTTCAACCACAGAATTATAATATATCTTAATAAATATTATGTGCAACGATAAAATTATTATTCCTCCATACAAAAGTGGGTGTCAAAATGACATTTTAAAGAATCTTCCGGTATTTTCTAATGTTTGTTAAATTTAACAATAAAATGCTAAATTTTGTCAAACATCATATAACCCGGAATATAACCATCAATAACAGTATAAATGTAATGATCAAAAAGGTTTTCTATTATTGTTTCTGATGAGGTTTCCTTTAGAGGTATTAAGATAGGATATTTTGTCAAAACATCTTGAATTGATAATATATATTCATTGGATTCAGACGTGACCGGTAATGGACCAAAAATGTCCATAGCTATTTTGTCGTTGGGTTCTGTAGGAGTATCTGGTATAATAGCTTCGCTTCTTCTCTTTATCCTATTAAGTTTCTGTGTCTGGTAAGTTGTACATTTTTTTATGTAATTAATGATATCCTATTCCATGTTTTTCCAAATTCCCAATTCTCTAGCTCTTAGAATAGACTTGTTTTCACCAAAATGTTGTGCCATTATTGATCCATGACTTTCTTCTATAATTTTATTTCTTTCCTCTATTGTTAATTATGTAGTACTGTTGTAACATGTATGTACTTTTAACTGAGGGTATTTGAAACTAATAAATGCAATTAAGATTTTTATTTTTATGCGCTCGGTAGACGTGATAGTTGGGTCATTAAAGTGGAATCTAAGAATTGTCCATTTTTTTATAGAGTCCACCTGGCTGTATTATCTAATATCCTGAGCCACTCTTTTTCATTATAGAGTGGTAGTTGGTTGATGTTGGGGTCATCGTGTCACGTTCTCTAAATTCCCTCCACAATTTCCCATTTGCGTTAGGTTTTTCTTGTTCTCTAGTTTCCGTGCGATTCGCAAACCACTTGTGATATTCCTGATAGAGCGGAGTGTCTATGGGTTGTGATGGTGTTTCGTGTGGTTCCTGAAGGGGTTTAGAGATAAAATCGCTAGTGGGATTCTTCTCGGGAATTTCTAATATCTCTGCGGAAGTGGTTCGATTCTCTACATTATGTTTCTTCTATAGGAATAGGGGTGTTAAGGTCTCTATAAGAAGGGGAGTTAATATCTTCGATTTCCGGTAATTCGGATTCTAAGTCGAATTCTGAATCAAAATCTGTTTGCTTTTTTGTGACTCATTTGTGTTCTCCTGTGTGATATATACGCGGGAAAGCGCGTCAGCTGCAGTGTTTTCTGATCCTTTTTTTTGCTTCCTCGTGGAGGAAGCTATGTAGTCCTTTCGTTTATAAAATTTTTAAAAATGGTGAAAACAAATTTTCCTCTATATAGAAACATGTTATATGAGATCCTGATCAATTGTCCGGATGTATGTATGTGTGTGAGTATGTGTGTGTGGATAGTTTTTGTGAACACGATATCTTTAACAGGTTTTAATGGATTTGGGTAAAATTTGGTAGGCTTATTTAACACATTAATCTCTCAAAAATGACGAGAGGATTTTTAAAAATACTCAAAAAAAAATTTTATCGTCTGTTTTCCAAAAATTTTTTTTAATTGAAAAAATTTTTAAATCGAAAAATTTAAGGTAATATATAATATAATTTTATTCCCTGCATTGATACGAATTGGTTGGTATATATAAAGTATAGATTTGGTTTGAAATTTAAGAATTAATAAAAAATGAATAATCGAAAATTCATATTTTAGCTAAAAAATCTTGTGTTTTTTTAAAATTCAAGTTGATGAATAAAATAATTGTATTCCTTGCATTAAAACGAATCGATCCGTATATATAAAATTTATGTTACACTCTAAATTAATTAAAATTTTCTTTATATTTCAAAAAATTTAATTAATTTAAAACATTTTTAACTCGAAATTTTTTAAATCAATCAATTGAATTGGACAAATTCATTGCTTCCTTCACGAGGAAGTGAATTTATTGCTTCACACAATGAGGAAGCATAATGTTTATGAAATAAACATAAAGGACCCTCTTCTTGTTATATTCTATTATGTAATCCAATTCTTCCATTTTTAGTCTCCACATCATCCATTTCGAAGATGGGTCTTTAACGTTAAAAAGCCATTTCAAAGCTTGATGATCAGTTAATATTTTAAATTTTCGTCCCAATAAATACTCACGCAGTCTTTTCGTGGCCCATACTATCGCTAATAACTCTTTTTCTGTGGTAGTATAATTCAATTCTGCTGTGTTGACAGTTCGAGAGATGTAGTAACATGAATGTCCATCTTGAGGCAGGATAGCTCCTAAACCCACGTTGGAAACATCTGTTGTTAACACGAATTCTTTCTCAAAATCTGAATATTTTAACACAGGGGCACTGCATAATTCCGATTTTAATCGGTCAAAAGATTCTTGACACTCCGTGGTACAACAAAATTTTGTATTGGCTTTAGTGAGTTCTGTTAGTGGTTTTGCAAAGGTCGAATAATTTTATATGAATTTTCTGTAATACCCTGATAGTCCCAAAAACGATCTTACGTGAGTAATATTTGTTGGTATTGGGAATTCCTGTACTGCTTTTTGTTTTATAAGGATTAGGTTTAACTCCTTCTTGGGTAATGATATGTCCTAGGTATTCTAATTCAGGTCTTAAAAATTCACATTTATCGTGTTGTAATTTAAGCCCTGTATATCGTAGTCTTTCAAAAAGTGTTACAACATTTTTGTTGTGCTCTTCTATTGTAGAACCGAATACTACTATGTCGTCTAATTACACCATTAAGGGAAGGAGGATAAAAGTCTGAATCTTCCCCTATCAAATATTTTAAATAAGAATTAAGAGCCAGGGTTACAAATGTATGTATATATATATATATGTGTGTGTAAATTTCTAATTATCATATACGAGTGCGGGTGTGTGTACCTCGATCCCGTAAAATTTAAATTTTAAACTCCTCACTTGTGCAATCTTCTACAAAGAGTACACACAAGGTTAATTCAGAGTACTTCGATGAATTTATTGACGGTGGCACTGCTCTGGAACACCAGGAGTATACCAACGGACATAGAATTTATAATTCTATGCCTTTACAATTAAAATACTCGCCTTTATTTAGTTGTTTGATTAAAATAAGAGTCGTACTGCTTGGCTGTAGTCCGGTTGTATTCCAGTGATCCACCAGAGTTTCTCCTTGCTTCTTCTTTTGGGATTTACCGTACTGTTTTACGTTCCTAAGGTCTTACCGTCTCGATCGACGAGCCCTTTAAATAATTTTGAGAGTTTTTGAGTTTACGTAGTACAGAGCCTACTTAATTCAGCTACTAATTTTACTCAAAAAAATAAAAGAAATTATAGTTGTTTTCTTTTTCGTTGTGTTTTATTCTTATACGTGTATAAGAGTAAAACTTCCGTCACTTTTATTTACATCACTTTTTAATTCGAAGCTAATATATTGCTAGTTCGTATCAAGATACGGTTTCCAGAGTTTGTATAACTTTTAACTTATAAAAAGAACAATCTCAACACGTATCCTGGCAGGATCGTCAATTTTGTGACGGGTTTTTAATAATTATTTATTATTATTATTGTGAAACAATTTGTGAATAGTTTATTTTAATATTAGTTTTTGTTTACACCGTTTACAATATAAAAATCGTAATCTTAATATTATATATGGATGTACGAGTACTTTAAACAACTATTTCTAAAACCGTAGTTTTAGAAATGTGTTTCCACAATAAAGGTAAAATTGGTACTAAAAAAGGGAACCTTGTCCTAGACAATGCCAAGCGAACTTCCTAAGGGATAGGTGGGGAAGAAAACTAGTTTTTAGTCACATAGAATGTGCCTGGAAACGAAAAGTTATTTTTAGATCTTATGCTTTTCGTCACAACAGCTTATTCACGAATTTTTTTCACTATTAAATAATCGCGTGGTCAGATAAAATTAAACACTACAGTGTGTCATCATATGTATTTACACTTTATTGTTTATGGCTTAGGATACAATCACATGAGTATAGTCTTCAAATAATCAAAATGTTACATCTGAAGAGATTGTAAATTGAATGGTTTAAATTTAATTTACTAATCTACAAAACTATATACTTCCTGCCTTAATTAAATATCATACTTCAGATTACTCTTTCCATATTATGTGAAAATCAAACTACACCTACCATTTTGTGTTTATTGCTTCGCTACTTATCTAGTTTATGTGTTGAATTTGTTCTAGTGAGAGAATATCTGGTGATAAAGAAAGAAATGAAATGTGGGATAATTTAGGTAAAATAATAGAAACGCGTAAATTACATTTTAAAGGTACGTTCAGTTATTGTTTTCTTGAAATATGTTTTAAGTTTAATTAAATTAATAAAATTACTGTATGATAATTAAAGTAGTGAATTTTTAAAAAGTATGATAAATGAAAAGGTTAAATTAATTTTTTTGCAGTCAAGAAAATACAGTACTGTTACTTTTTCAGTCAAAAATGAAAAAAATGCTTATCATTATCGAAGGTCAAATCAAGAATACGTGAAAAATAAATACTTACCCAGACAGCACATAACATTGCGGCAATATTTCCTTGTAACATTACAGCAATGTTGCCACAACATTAAAATGTCCCACCTTGCTCAATATTGCACAGTAAGCTAGCCACAAGCTTATGGCAAGGTTGCACCACAAGCTTGCTCAGCAAGTTTGCATCGTAAGCTTGCAGTAAGATTGATGTAAGGTCGAATAGTGAGCTAGCTGCAAACTTGATGCTACAGAAAATTCTCGCTTTAGGCCATAAAAATAATTTTTTCTTTTTTTTTGAAAAATGTATTTAAAAATTGAATTTTTTTAACCTCTGTTTAAACCTCTTTTTAAAATCAAAGTTTTAGTGGTCACAGTAAATCTGAAAAAAATTATAGTATTTTAGTCTTACGATTGCAACAATAACTATAATTTATTTATTAAAATTTTGAAACTACCAAAGTTATCGTTTGTTTTACAAGTTAGAAGCAATATACGTTAAATTATATTTTTATATTTGTTTTTGAATATTCTTACTTGAAACAATGCGACCATAAGGAAACAGCATTGCTGCTGCGTCCCATTTTGTCTTTCTAGTAAAAATCTGAAAATATTTAAATATGTTAACGTTTTAACGGTTATAATTTTGTTTTAACATTTTAGAAATATACCTTATTCAAATGAGTATTTTTTTAAACAATAAATGAGCGAGGATCTCTACCCTTTATAAATAGAAAAAAAATTCAAAGAAAAGTTTACTTAGATGTATCCAATTTATACTTACAGTAAACAACTATTAACATTTCAAGGCTGCTTGAAATAGCACTGCCAACCAAAAATGTAGGTTTGAAATCCTTGAACGTAACCTTAGTCTTCTGTAAAATGTAGAAGAGCATCTTCTGCAGATCTTCGTTGTTTTTCTTTGGCCACTCTATGTTAAACAAAATATATAAATCAATTATTTCATCCTAGAACGGATACATGATTTTACAACCCCTGTAACGGAAAACTGGGGTGGTTTTGCACCTCAGATTTGAAACGTGTGTGTAAGGTTTTTATTTTATTAAAAACAGCTTTTATGTAGTGGATTTTTTCGTTTCTTAATAAGAAAGGCAATGGCATAATTCATTGTTTAATAAAGTAGAAAGAAATTGTGAAACTTTAAAAACATAAGAGAACATTAAAAAATTAAGGAAAATTGACACGTCAATCAGTTCAAAAAAAAAGAAAAAAATATAACTTCAACTTGCCGAAATGGCTTGTCAGATATATCAAATGTTTTACGGTTAAGATCCCGAAGCAAAAATACCACAGTTTTCCATTTTAGCGTGAAAAATACAAAATAAAAAATTGCAAAATAAAATTTTAGCTTGTTCCTATATTTACTTTTCACGTTTTTCACTGTGTTTGCATTGCGTCAGCCATAATCCAATGTATTCCTTTGTTTTCTTTATATCATTTTTATTCTTATACAATTCGCCAATTGCATCTAAAAGAGGAAGTTTAATAAAAAATTGTGAGATTTAAATATTGTTAAAAAAATAAAAATTTGAGATGTGTACACTACCGTCCGAAATTGTGCGAACTCTGCTTTTTCAACAACTATAAAACTGTTTAAATCTTCAAAAATATTAAAACTAAAATTTTTTCCTCTTTATTTTATTAAAGTTAATAAAATTCTGAAAGAAATGACACCTTGACAAAGAGAATATGTTAATTTTTCAATTAGATATCTAAGAAAAACCCAATTTTCAATGTTTTTACTATTTTTTTTATTTCTCTGGCAAAAATTAATATTTTTAAACGTTCTTAGGCTCATTGAAATCGTATTTTGTTATGCAATTCAAATTATATAAAACAATTCATATACACATTCTTCGCTAGCGTATGCAAACCCTGAAAGTTGGCTCATAAAATGTCAAAAAATTGTGATTAATATTTATATGACAAAAAATGATCAGTAAAATGTATAAATCTTCAATTTACTTACATAAATCAGAGAAGTTTAGAATGATATATTTACTTGATTTTCAAACATTATATTTTATTGTAGAATTAAATTTAAATTTTTTGACATTTTCTGAGCCAACTTTCACGGTTTGCATACGCTAGGGAAGAATGTGTACATGAATTGTTTTATATAATTTGAATTGCATAACAAAATACGATTTCAATGAGCCTAAGAATGTTTAAAAATATTAATTTTTGTCAGAGAAATAAAAAAAATAGTAAAAACATTGAAAATTGGGTTTTTCTTAGATATCTAATTGAAAAATGAACATATTCTCTTTGTCAAGGTGTCATTTCTTTCAGAATTTTATTAACTTTAATAAAATAAAGAGGAAAAAATTTTAGTTTTAATTTTTTTGAAGATTTGAACAGTTTTATAGTTGTTGAAAAAGCAGAGTTCGCACAATTTCGGACGGTAGTGTATGTAATAATTCTTACAAATAACTAAGGTGTTAAACTTGAGTTTGGAGAAGGCTGGTTTCAGATTTAACCTTCATTTATAGGTGAACGCTTGACCCATTTCATAAGTTAGAAGATGATGAAGCATATCTGACACTGTCATACTCTCGGTATTTGAGGGTCCCAAATCAACCAATGCTTTAGCCTAATAAAAAGTTTTAAAATTTTTTTAATGATAAAATTTAATTCAATGAAGTTTCTAGATATATAACAAATTATACTTTTACGATTATAATCGTGACAAAGAATATATAAGATGAATATTCTTCTAATTAATAATTTTTTAAAATGGAAATTATACCAGGCGAAAAGTATTTTGAAAAAATATTCACTAAAACATTAAATATTTCATTAAGAATTTACAATATGAGTAAATTATATTTTTACACTTACAACTTTCATAAAGAAACTTCTCGATGCAAGTTTATCATTGATCTTGTTCATATCAGCAAGGTTCTTTGCAGGAAACAGTTTTAAATCGTCATCTGGATCCAAAAATGAAAACCTTTGGGGAGGACTGTTTTCTTGTCCCTTTCGCTCGTGAGATTTCAATCTCAATTCCACTCGGTTAATTTTTGCCAGCATCAAGACTATTTATAAAAATCAGAAGCAATTAATTAAAAAATTTCAAAGATATGAAACATTTTACGTAATAAAAATTTTATCATTTTCTCAAGTCTTCAACTATTAGACATTTCTTAATATGATTAAGATATCTGCAAACAAATTTAAAACATTAAATATTATTAGAAATTAAAAAATTTAATAAAAATTAGAAAAATTTAAAAATTATATGGAAATGGAAAAAATTACAAGATACGTTAAAAATTTTAAATAAATTAAAAGATTAACGATGATAATATGGAAAAATTAAATTTTCTAAAAATCGCTATATATCGGAATAACAAAGAATATTTAGGAGTATGAAAAAAAAGAAATTAAATTATAAAGATTTTAAATATGAAAAAATATAAAATTTATGAGAAACGACCAAGGGTAAAAAACTTTAATTATGATATTCACTAATTGGATGTGAAAATAAACGAAATTGAATAAAGAGAAGGTGAAAAAATGTTTAAGATCCTTATATACTCACCAAGAGAATATGTTTTACTGTCTTCAGCTTGATTTTGAGCATTTTCTTCACTATGTGAAGGGGATCCTTCGTGAACTTGGGTCCTTAGCTCCCCAAGTTCTGAATCTGACTCGGAATCAATCTCTTCTTCATCAGTTTCTCGTATCATTTGCCTCCTTTTATCTCCAGATTGAGAATGCAAATTAACAACTTCCTCATTGACAATCTCCCCTGTTAGGTCATCTTCCTCATGATCAATAATTTTAGAAGGTCCAGGGATTGCTTTTTTAGAAAACCTAATGTTTTCTTTACTTTTTAATGGCTGATTTTGAAATTTGCCAGCGATGCAGCGAGAGTGACGTGATTTTTTTGCTTTTTCAAAATTGATGGCATCGTCACTCTCAACGTCAGACATCATGATATTGAGCTCCAGTTTCCTCATTGCGTTATCAAGAGTTGCTAAAAAAAATGTACTACCATTTTCAACAACTATGATTAAAAGGACAGTTTAAAAAAAATTCAAAAAATGGCTTCTTAAAACTTGTATTTCGCGAACACTATTACAGGTAATTTCACTTTTAAATCTCTCTTTTTAAATTCTCTGCCAATTGCATATCAATTTTTGTAATTGTTTATTAATATATACTAATATTTATATTCATTAATATTTATATTAATATTTTTAAAAATTTATCTCTATAAAATCACAACAGGAAAAATTGAAATTTCTTTTAATTATTACTAAATTGTCCTTTTCAGAGTTAATCAATGACATAAGTTAATCAAAAAGATATTTTTAAAAAACCATATCTATATATTTAAATAAATATAATTGCTTTTTTATAAAAATTATTAATATAATAATTATCCAATTATTTTGATTTTATTAAATTTATATTAAACAATTTTATGTGATGCATCGAAGAAAGGGACCTAAGAAGCAAATCATTTTAAGGTTATATTTGTGTTAGTTTTACATTAAATGAAAGATTTTTCTTAATTGTGTATAACGTTAAAATTAGATTTTACTAAATATTTTTTATATTATAGAAACTTAAAAATAAATTATTAATTAAAAAATCCCCTTTGTACATTTTTATTTTAGAAATTAGAAAAATATATATAATATATAATTAATATAATTTTATTGAATTCTAGCTCAATTTATTTATTGAAAGATCCTTTGCAATTTTCTACTTTAAATTTTTTTAAAAAAGTGAATTGTTCTAATATAATATTATGCGCATAAAATTAAAAAGTTTTTGTTAATAGTCCAATATTTTTAAATTAAAATGAGTTTTAACAAAATTAAAAAAATAGCATCGTAAATAATTCTTGAGAAAATAAATTAAGCTATTAATTTTTAAAATTAAGAAAAATATAAAATTATTTAACTACGATTTAAGACAAACAGACAATTTAAAAATTTTACATAGTTGACAATATTTCAATCAACATGAAATATTGTTCAAAATTATTGCATTGGTTTTTCTGTAGAAACATATTAAGATAAATTCGTATTATTCTTTTATTGACTGAACAAGCGCTTTTTCATTTTGACGTTGAGATATGTATTAAAAAAACAATTTTTTATAATAATTAATTTAAAACTATAGTAGATGATGTAATTCATTTACTTTTTAAATATTTATTAAATTTTATAAAGTTTAATTTGTAAATATTAATATTTTTAAATGCATGTTGTGTGAACATTACAATTTGTTGTAAATAAAACAAACTGCGTTTTGATATTAACTAAGTTTTAAAGAAAATGAGTAATAAAAGAAATGTATATTAAATAATGTAACAATAATAATTAAACTATTTTAAATTTATGTTTTCAAGGATGTATGAAATTAAAATTTAAAACACTTACTTGCGTAATTACACACCTTTTTTATCGTGAACGGTTTGCCATCCTCGTCGATCCATGTGGCCTTATCAATCTCTTGATAATCTCCATTCAAGAAAGCCAGTAACTCCTTTCTCTGACTTATTGGTGGAAAATAACATGCAACCATGACATTATTTTCAAAAATACTCCATTCCACTCTTATCACTTCATATCCATTTGGGAATTCAACGACAACATAAGCTTGTGGTACTGGATTGACGATCTCATCCATATTGATCAAAATGTACTTTCAACAATTTGCTGCAAATTAAATTGAAAAAATAAATTTGAAATACTAACAATGCTATGGATCGAGGATGAACAAATGATATTTTAACCCTTCAACATTTTCATTTTCTACGTGAAGAAGTAGTGTGTCAAGAAAAATTTTAATATTCATTTAATTTTGAAATTATTTTATGTTATTCATAATTTTATTAAAATTTGTTTTTTTTATGAAAAAACAATATTATTTAGTTTAAATTTATTTCAATGTTGAGAATTTAACAGCACATGAGAATTTAACCACGTGGAGAATATCAACTATTTCTATAGGTTATATCTGACAGATATTTATTAAAAAATTATTTAAAAAAATAAAGCAATTTCAATTCAAATTAAAAAAGAAAAAAAACATTTTTTTAAGTATTAAAGACTTTGTTTTTTAAACATAATACAAGTAAAATACATTGAAAACATAGACCTATGTTTATAAAGAAGTTATGTGAATCAGTTCTAAATCTTTTATTATTGTATAATATCTTACCTAGACTAAAATGTTATGAACATGGAACAGTAGAAAAATACAGATCTCAAAGTATAACCAATTTAAAAGAGATTTTTCATTTATGGAACAAATATTTCTGACAATTGACGATAAATTGACACACTGGATGATGAATCGATCACTGCAAAGTTGTATCTATCATGCTGAAAACATACGTCGTTAACGCGAAATATTCCGTTTGTCCATAGACATTGCGCATGTGCTCCTGCAAGCATCCCGCGCAAAAATAATAAATAATTATCAGTTTCCATTTATTATTGATAATATAAAAATATATTATTAATTACAAATTTTTTTTAAATTTCAGTAACAATATATAAAAGATATTGGGAAAATAACTTGTTAATTGTCAGACTTAATTCTAGCGCATGCGCTTATTGCCGATTATAATACAATTATTATATCTTTTAAAATTTACAAGTTGTTATTTTTCCAATATCATTAATATATTATTAATAAGCTTAAAAAAATTTTGTAATTGAAAATATATTTTGTTATTATCAATAATAAATGGAAACTGATAATTAATATTTTTGCGCGGTATGGGTTCAAATCTATTTCGTGTTTACGACTGATGTTTTCAGCATGATACAACTTTGCAGTCGTCGATTCATCATCCAGTGTGTCGATTTGTCGTCAATTGTCAATTGAAAATATTTTTTGCATAAATGAAAAAATCTTATTTAAGTTTTGTAATATTGTGAGATTTTTTTTTATAATGTGTTCTGTGCTTATGACAACATTTTAGTCTAGGTAAGATATTCTATAATAATAAGAGATTTAGAATTGATTCACATAACATCCTTATAAACATAACCTTATGTGAGTTTCATTGTGTGTTATTTGTATTATGCTTTAAAAACAATGTCTTTAAATACTTAAAAAAATGTTTTTTTATTTTTTAATTTGAATTAAAATTGCTTAATTTATTTCTTTAATAATTTTTTAAGAAATATCTGTCCGATATAACCTATAGAAATAGTTTATATTTTCCACGTGGTTAGTAACCTTGAAATAAATTTAAACTAAATAATATTATTTTTTATAATTTTGATTAGTTTGTAATTATTTTAAAATTTAACTTTGACAATTTTTTTAAATACTTCTGTCATGTCGAAAATGTAAATGGTAAAACAGGTTAAAATTTTATTTGTTCCTCCTGTTTAGCTTTCTTTTAATTTCAATTATATTTACAGAAAATTGTTTAAAAAATATGCGTCGTTGGAGGATACCACGTGCCTTTGGTTATTCAAAAAGACATGGTAATCGAATTCTTGAAAAGCAATTGAACGATGACTGGAACGAATTAGCTGATGATAATACTGAGGCCGCATCATCTAATGACAATGACATGTTAAGAGAAGCTGATGAAGTTCTTTAGAAACAATTGGAAGACTATTGGAAAATGTTAACGGAGGAAGATACTGAGTCTGCTGCATTTAACACTAATGACATGTCAAAACAAGAAAATCTAATTCTTAAAAAACAATTGGAAGATGATTGGCAAGAGTTAATGGATGAAAATAGTGAGGCTTCTACATCTGCTCCTAGTATTTCAACAAGTGGTCGTGAATGCGGTGAATTTGTTCCTGAAGTAAATAATGAGGAATGGTCTAGTGATATAGGTTATCGCAATTTTGAGATGGGGAAGAATTTTTCCGCCAGAGAATCGTGCCCCGATGAAGATGTCAACAGCTTCTTAAGATAAGATAGTAAAAACACTTTTAAAGTAACTTATAAGACATAATACTAAAACTTCAAGAGTCTGTAAATTTTTGTTACTTTTTTTTGCTGCTAAAAATGATAAATTAGTGTAGAGTTAAGTATAATTTTCGAAAAATTAAAATTAGTAATTTTCTCGTAATATTTATTATTTTTCATTGCCTATTTTCTCTAAGTTTTTTTTCATAATTCTTATCAATAAATATTACGAATTATTAAACATTTCAGTTTTAAAGTAGTGAAAAATTATTTTAAAACATTTTTCATATTGCGTAATACAAATTCAGTTAGAGAAAAAGGAAAAAATGGATTTTTTTTATTTTTTTTTATTTTTGAATTTTTGAAATTATTATTAATTGCTTGACTTTTTATGTTTCTTCGTGATTGAGAACAACCAATTGGTTCTGAATTTAAAAACTTTTACACTTTTAAGATATGAAATTAAATATTATTTTCAATAATATATAAAAAAAAATATTTCCATACGAAATATATTTATATTTTAAATAATACCAAAATCAATTTAACTCACGTAAAACAGAGTTATTTCACTAATTTCCAATGCATTTGCTCACGGACTTATTTTTTTCAAATTTTAAATCAACTTTTTATTTATCTGTTAACAAATTTAATAAATTTGGTAATAAAAGTATCAAACTTTATTTTAAGGCTGAAATGAAACAGATTAGTCGGCGAGCAAATGTAACCGCAATGTGAGAAAAAATCTCCGTATTACGTAATATTTCGCAATTAAAAATATTATATAAAAATTTTATGTCTGTTTAATTCAAAAAAATTTCGTAATTTTATCGTTTTTCTATGTTTATATATTATATGTAAATAATTTTAATTAGTTATTAATTTGAACAAAAATTTCTAAATGTACATCCAGTGATGGATTTAGTAAATCTGTTTGGAGTCAAGACTTTTAAAATAAAAGTTCCAATGCCAAAACTTCCAAAATTATTATTTTCCCAAAGTACTTTTTTCCTAAACTATTATTTTGCCAAAGTATTTTTTTCCAATGTATTTTTTTTCACAATACGATTCTTAATAAAGAAATAAGAACTTTGAACTTTTTTAACTTTGAAAATGTTGACTAAAAATAATAGAAAATTTTCCAATTTTTAACTTTTTGGACTTTGGAAATTTTGACTCATGGAACTTTTGTGAAATTTTTCTCTGGAACTTTTAATTTGGAACTTTTATTTTGGAAGTCCCATACTCCAATCAGTAAATCAATAAATAACTTTAAATAATTAAATAACTTTAATTAATTTAATTTTAGTTAAATTAATAATCGTGTCATTTTACTATATTTTACCGATTTCCAATTAGTAGACTATTAATTTTATAAAAAACTGCAACATTTTCTAAGAATAATAATAATTAATATTAATACTTTCTGAAAATGCTTATTAATCATTAAAATATTTTTCTTTCTGGATTTAAAAAGCAGATTTGAGTACTTTACTTACATTAAATCTATAATCTACAGCAAATAATGTTTGCTAAAATCTGCTTTTTTGTGAAACTATAAACAAAATATTTTAAATCCATAATTTGTGACAATAGTAGAAAAAAATTAATTAATTAAATATTATGGTTTGTCACACTTAGCAAGTACCAATAATTGTTCTTCTTTTCAGAGTAATTCCAAGATTGTTACAAATATTTTCTATTAATTACAATAGTAATAACAGTTTTCTGTACTTCTCTGCTTTAAAATTTTGTTTTACAACCAATAATAAAAATTTTATAAAAAGTTTTACTATTTCTTCTTCGAGAAACAATCATCTTTACGAAATATGAAATGAAATTTGTGTTATGTTTATAAAATAATTCCTTTTATGATAAAAAAATATTTATATTGATTTTTGATAAAAGCCGTTTTTATTTTGCATTACTTAGCGCACGAAGTTACTTTCCTGGTGTTTGAAAATACAAAATATTAAATTAATTAGGAATTTAATTTTTAAATTAATTAAAAAATTTTTTTAAAATAGGAATGAGGATGATCGTCAGACATTAGATTTTGACGAAAGCTGCGGAAGCTCAATATTTGATGACGTTTACGATGATGATTGTTTCTCTGACGATTCATTTTCATACGATTTTGAGGATGACGAATCGCTCGAGTTAGATGTAGATGAAGGAAAAGACAGGCAGAACGATGAGAAGAACACGCAACAAGGAAATCTACTGAGAGAGTCGCTTCATCAATGGGTGTTAAAGTTCAACATAACTTTAATGGCATTAGCAGCTTTACTTCTTATATTAAAACCATTCTTGCCATTTCACATACCATTAGATGGCAGGACGATAATGGGAACAATAAGGAACGTTAAAATTTCTAAATTTGGAGGAGGAGAATTTCATCATTTCGGTTTGGAAAGAGCAGTAAAGGCTATTCTTCGCGATTATTCTGCTGAAAATAAGGAAGTAAAAGAACTTAACTTGACATTTAATATCGATGTTTTGCCAATTTTACATTCTGGAACGGAAGGACTGTGGATAATTTCATGTTCAGAAAAAAACACAAAAAAAGTTTATTTAGTTTCCGCATTCTATGGTAAGAAGAAACCAACTGATGCAAATGAGTTTATGAAAGAGTTTGTTGACGAATTAATTTCTTTAATTAAAAATGGCTTGGAAAATAGCCAGATCTCGATTACTTGTTCTGCTATAATTTGCGACGTTCCCGCAAAATCTTTCGTTCTGTATCTCAAAGGGCACAATAGATATAATAGTTATACAAAATGTCTTATAAAGGATGAATATATTAGTCGAAAAAATAAACGCACTGGAAAGAAACGAAAAGGGACAGTTTGCTTTCCTGGGATTGGGCCTTTTAAAATGGAAACCAACGAAGGATTTTCGCAAAATGCATATAACGATTCTGGAAAGGAAACCATTCTGAAAAAAGTTCCGAAATTCGGCTGTGTAACATCAATTCCACTTGATTATATGCACCTCATCTTATTGGGAGTTATGAAGAAGCTTATTCGTCTTTGGGTCATGGGTCCAAAATTGAAAGCATCAGATGTCACTAAAATTTCGAAAACATTGTTAATTTTGAAAAACAGCACGCCAATGGAATTTAATAGAAAGCCTCGTTCACTGCTAGAGTTTACTCATTGGAAGGCCACCGAACTGAGAACATTTCTTTTATATACAGGTCCAGTAGCATTAAAAAATGTTTTAAATTCCGAAATGTATGAAATTTTTTATTACCACATACTGCTACGTCAATTCTGGTAAGTGAGGATCTCGTTAAAGTTTTAGAAAATATAAATAAATGTCACGAAATGTTAAAGAAATTTGTTCTTGGATTCCAACGAATTTATGGAAAACAATATGTTTCACATAATGTGCATGATCTATTGCACATCTGTGCAGACGTGAAAATTTACGGATCTCTTGATAAATTTAGCGCTTTCAAATTTGAGAATGAGATGTCTACCATTAAGAGAATGATAAGAAAAGGTCACAAACCTTTGGAGCAAATCGCTCGTCGGTATTCCGAACGTGAAAAAATGGAGAGTTTCCCGATGGAAAAACCGTACGCTTTACATAATTTACACACTAGAGGGCCATTAACTAAAAATTGTTTAAATTTTAAAAAACAATATAAAGTATTTCAGCACACGGAATTGACGATTTATTGTACGACACCTAAGGACAGTACTATTTTATTAAAAGATGGTACATTTGGCAAAGTAAATAATATTGTTGAGACTAACACCAATGAAATCCTCTTCATTGTAAAACCAATTACAAAAACCAGCAACGTTTATGATAATCCGGATTCAGGAAACATTAATATCTACATTTAATAAATATATAACATGATAATATTAAAATAAAAAAATCCTCAGAGTGTCTTTCGAATGATGTAAAATTTTTTTTTTGAAATTAAAAATTTTATAAATTTTTTTACCAAAAAAAAATATTTTTATCTTTTTTAACTTTATTTGTTTAATCTTTTATGCTTAAAATATTTATGAAAAAAAGCAGCTTATAAAGTACAAATATTTCTACAACACGAAATAAATTTTCAAACATTTTATACATTTATTGTCCCATTTATTCATTTAATTTCTTAACGTCCTTTCAAAAGCGGATATGTTCATAAATTGCATTTCCTATTATTTAGTATAAAAATATCTTGTGCAAATGGTTCAATTGAAAAAATTAAAGATAGAATAAAAAAATGAAATTAAAACATTTAAATATGGCTATTTTTTAATTATTATTTAAATAATTATTTTTTAATTGAAGAAAAAATTATTTTTATGGCCTACGGCGAGAATTTTCTGTAGCATCAAGTTTGTGGCAAGCTTACTGTGCAATATTGAGCAAGGTGGGACATTTTAATGTTGTGGCAACATTGCTGTAATGTTACACGGCAATATTGCGAAACTTGCCCAGCAATATTGCCGCAACATTGCCGCAATGTTATGTGCTGTCTGGGTATATATGAATATCAAAATCAAAAGAAGTTAAATATATAACCTCTTCATTGAAAAATTTATTTTATTATTTCTAGTTAGTTATTTATTTTAATGTTAAAAATTTTTTTCCTACAGATTATAAAAAAAATGGAAAAATGTTCGTGATAAATTTGTTCGATGTCATAATAGAAACTATAGCAAGTGGACTTTTTTCCAAGACTTAGAGTTTCTGATACCTCATATTCATCACAAAAAGTATTTTACTTACTTAATTATATTATTTACTTATTTAGAGATAAAAAGTTAATTTTAATTACAGAAATAAATAAAAAAAATTTATTTCAGTAATAAACAAACAACAAAAAGTATGTCAAAAAATGTAACATTGGTGATGACCTCGCAATAGGAATTTAATATTCATAATTATTTAATATAAACTTAAACTGTTTTTTAAATTTATATAATTACACATTTATGATTTATTTAAATAGATAGCAATTCTTCTTTGAGTGGACCACTAACTATGAAAACTAATGCGATTAATCAGGAGGATTCTTTAAACATCAATATGGAGTTGGAATCAGATTATGTTCAATCGATTATAAAATCAAAAGATTTTATTTTTTCAAGTTCTTCAAACGTTGTTCTAACGCCAGATTTTGATGTTATGTTATCGGTGCCGTCACAAGAATTTTCAGAAGAATCTTTAATTACATTTGCATCTCCATTATTGACAACTTCGTCACAATCTCCAGTTAATTCTATCTCGATGCCAATATGTATACAACAACAGGAGTTACAACCTTCATCATTAAATGCAATAAGTTATTATAATAACTTTACAACAACTTAGGTAATTGATGGTAATGATTAGCTTCGCATTGTAATGCTGCCTTAAATGCATCATCAATTTTCTTTAGATCCCGGGCCTCTATCATTCCTGAAATTGCATCCGGAAGTCCTCTTAGAAAGGCTTCTAACGCGCAATCGTTTAAGGGTTCAACCATGTTCTCTATTTTATCCGATTCATATTTTTCTTCCAAAGCAGCTCTTGCCCCTGCTAATAAAAGGGTTAACCTATCATAAAACTCGCTAACTTCTTCATTTTGATCCATACAAATAGTGGATATTTCATGAAAGTACCATGAATAAGATTTTCTAGGTTCGAATCTTTGTTTTAAATGGTTAATGAGGGAGTCAATGGTTTCAAAATTCTTTCCGTGAGTACTGTTTCGAGCAGCACCTTTTGATTTCGATAAAACTACTTTAATAAATTGTTTTTCACAATTTTTAGGAATACTAGATTCCCCATTAATTATATCTTGAATAAAATTTCTTACAGGTATATTTCCGCCATCATAAAAAGGAATATGCATAACCCCTTGTTGTAACGCGAAACATTCAGCCATTGAGGTTACCATGGCATCACTTAAAGTTCTGTTTATACTACTTTCTTCTGGATCATTGATCATTGTATTTGTTTGTTTAATAAAAAATTTTTTTTTAATTTATAAAATCTTTTACTTCGTTTCTTATATTAAAACTCTAATTATGTTTGTAATTTCTATTTATTTTTTAGGTTGAAATTTTAAAAGTGATATTAATTTATACAAACTAGCGATGTATTCCTCGCTCGGTTAAAATTGTACTTATTGTTGTTTATTTATTGTAGTTTATGTATATTATATTTATAATTTATGTTTTAAATTAATATCTTATTAATATTGTATAAAATTTATCTTAAAATTGAAAAAAGATGTTACATAAAAATAGTTTGTAAGATTTTCTAAAAGCATATATGCAAAGTATTTTCATTTATTTGAAAATAATTGAAAATAGATTTTTCAAGGACGGTGTCGAGGTCACGGGGTCGGTGTCGTTTTTCGAAATTTGTTAACTTAATATAATAGAAGATGTTTCGTTTTAAATTAAGAAATGTTAAAATTATTAAGTTAAAAACATTTGATTTTAATGACACTTAAAATTAGACACAATATTATAGGTTACTAACTAAAAATTGAAAAAATAACAATAAATAATAAAAAATAATAATAAAATATTGAAAAAATCAAAAAATTCTTAAAAAATTGCAAAATAACCCTTTTTCGGGATAAAATTGCAAAATAACCCTTTTTCAGGTTAAAATTGAAAAATAACCCTTTTTCGGGTTAAAATTGAAAAAAGATGTTACATAAAAATAGTTTGTAAGATTTTCTAAAAGCATATATGCAAAGTATTTTGATTTAATTGAAAATAATTGAAAATAGATTTTTCAAGGACGGTGTCGAGGTCACGGGGTCGGTGTCGTTTTTCGAAATTTGTTAACTTAATATAATAGAAGATGTCTATCTGCTGTAACAATAGTGCCGTCTTTAAGGGAAATGTTTTCTGATTTGTCAATCCCTAAAAGGAGAATTAATTCTTTTCTTTCAAAGAATTTTATAGGTAAAGAAGAATAGATTTTGAATCTTCCTTTAATTTCGTTAAAAGATTTATTTGATTAAAATAGAGAGGTGTAACAACAAAAATATAAACTCATATGGTGCTTGGTGTAAGAATTATTTCAAATTGCAAGCATGCAATTATCATTTAATATAAAAGTTGTCGCAGCATGAACGTTTGACTTGACCCTGCTTGTACTACTGCAAGCGAGTCGCGAATGTGTGAATGAGTAATTATGATTAATGTTAAGTAATATAGATATTATGTTTCATTGACATTCTGTTATACTATGGTTCCCTAATATATGTTTCGCAGAGGGCCTTTATTTCAATTAAATATTTATCCCTGTGTTGAAATTAAAATTTTGGAAAATTGACTCGAACACTTGTTATTGATAAAATTGATAATGAATAATTTTATGAGAATATTTCTTCAGATGTATTAGTAATTTTTATAGGTGAAATATACTACAGTAAAAAATAACTCTAAAATATTTTATTTTCTTATGATTTTAATGATGAAAGAAATTTGTTTAAAATATTAAAATTTTTATAGTTGATTTTGGTAAACAATAATAATATACTTGTTGAATAAAAATTTTTAAATTTCTGTAATATATAAGATCAATTTAGTGAACAAATATAATATATTATAATTATAAAAATAATAAAGAGAAAATTTTGACAATTTTTTTTTTTTTTTGGACCTAATATATGTGTTCAATAACTTATGGTAAAAATTAAATGTAAAATAACAAAATATAAAGTATCGTTTAATTTCTTACTTTTGCGTAATATAATTTACGTGTTTCGGAACGATGTTTCTTTTGTTATCAAACAATAATTTGTATTAGTTTCGCAATTTTTGTAAAATTTATACAACTAATAAGAATTACCGTTTTAGGCCTAAAATTAATTTTCACCTAAAAGTTAATGAATTTTAACATTGAAATTCGCCGGACGGCGTAAAATCAATGGTGAATGATAATGATTTTGAAATAATTACTAAACTTTTATCGAAATTCGCCGGGCGGCGTAAGATCAATAAAAATAAAAATGTTTAGACAATTTCGCCGTGCGGCGTAAAATGTCAAACTTGCAAAGTCAGAATTGGCCGGGCGGCGTAAAACAACCTTGCAGTAAACAATTAAATTTTCAGAATATTAATACGCCGGACGGCTTCAAAGATAATCTATTATTGAAAATTTCCTATCAGGCCTAAATTCAATAGTTGAAATAGTGTATGCATCTACTTATTAATTGTATTTGTAAAATAATTAAAATTGTTATAATTTTTATGAAATAGTTTATCAAAATTTATTATATATTCATGAAAGGATGTCAATAACTATTATTTTGTTTTAATTGTGTTTCTTTTAAACTTACACCATATGATTGTATACACAATCGGAAAGAATTGGGTCTCGAAAAACTCCTAAACCGCGAGCAGAAACTGTGAATTCTAAGTGTTTAAATTTAACAACTGTCACAATAATTAGATAGAACTTTATTGATCAATGAAAGAACAATTATAGTATTTATTTCCTAACAATTAAAATAAACATTGAAATTATTTATTGATATTGAGGCTCCAAATTCGCCGTGCGGCGTAAGATTGAACCGTTCATATTCAAAATTCAATTATGATGAAAAACTAAAGTTTTTATTATTTTGCAAGCAAATTGTTATAAATAATATCGTCTAGTTCATTAATTCGCCGGGCGGCGTAAGAAACGAATGAAAATTGAAATTCGCCGTGCGGCGTAAAATAAATTTTTTCTAGATTCTTTTTATTTTAAACAATTAAAAAAACTCAATTTATTGTTAAATTTTATGGAATACTATACTTTAATTATTAACAAAAGTAAAATCCCACCGCTGCCACCAAATCAGCTGTCACGTCCCGAGCTAAGGTAGAATTTATTTATTATTTATAATAATAAATTAGAGATAAGTTGCTGATTAATCAGGTTGGTAAAGCCTGATCTTTATTTTCAATGTAGGATCGTGTCACTTTGTCAAAACTAAGGGTTTTGTGTCAAGCGATTAAAGAAAGTATTCCTTTTTATGATTTGCAATTTATTAATAACAATATACAATTACAATAGTACTTACAATTGATTAGTTGAAACTTAGTAATGTAACAAGCGGCAATCAGGATTACAAATATGTGTCTCTGGATGCGTTGTTATACAAATCATAAATTGTTACACTTACACAATTTAGATTTTATACGACAGTTAAGAATTATTTAACTCGAACAAAAGAATTATATTGTTTAAAATAAAGAGAAACTATCTTTCACTATTAACATCGAGAATGACTCATATGTATGTAATGACCTTTATTTAAAAGAGATAATTTAATTTGTTCAAGATCCATTCTTTTAAGAATTTTTTGGTACCGGGATATAACAGTGATGATATGCGTGTTTAAATATATAAATATATATATATGGGGCATTCTATGTCACTGGGAGACCCCCTATGCCCAAAAATGGTTTTAACAGAAAAATGTCTACATAGGCTTAAAATTTAGCTTATTATGTCTACTTTCAAGTGCAATGTGACACCTTTTAAAATTGCAAATGGCGGATCCAATATGGCGGATAATTTACAAAAAAAATCGGAAAAAGTGTTCAAATACGCTTGAAAATTTTTACTCGGGGGTTTTTTGGGTCGCCAAATACGAATTTGACATCAGATTTTCAAAATTAACAATGGCGGATCCAATATGGCGGAAATTTTCTTTAAAAAAATTAAAAATGGGCGAATTTGATTCAAACTGGTTACTCGGGGGGTTTCGAAGACGCTGAATAAGAATCTGACATCAGATTTTAAAAATTCAAAATGGCGGATTCAATATGGCGGACATGACATTTTAAAAAAGAATCAACTTTCAAGAATCTTGGTTTCTGGGGGTTTTTTGGGTCGCTGATTACGAATCTGAAGTCAGATTTTCAAAATTAACAATGACGGATCCAATATGGCGGAAATTTTTTTTTTTTAATTGAAAATGGACGAATTTGCTTAAAACTTAATAAATGAAGGTTTTCAGAATCGGGTATATTCAAAATCGTCGAATGTGCTAGAGCGTAATCGAAAGTAGTTAAAAAAAGTAATTAAACCTATATTTTTTTAAAGAAATTAAACATTGTACATAACTGTTGATACTTTAGAAGAATTGGAATACCTCTTTATTATTAATTCTTTTTTGCTGTTTGGGATAAAGCAATGATGTTTTAAAATTCCTGGAACTGCTGGGGCTTTCTCAAATCTTTTTCTTAAGAATCTTTCAACTTTTTCATGATTTTGTCGATTGTAAAATAATGTCGTTATATTTTTAAAATGATTCTCTCCCCATTGCAGAAGTCTTTTTGGAGTTAGGATTGAATCAGCTGGCTTACAAATAAGGCTTGTCCTTGCTGCTTCTCTTTTAAATAATGCACCAATTCCATCCGAAGCTCCTTTGCCATGAGCTGTCGCATGAACATGCCTTTCAGCGCTAACATTAAAATCATCTTGATGGTTCATTAAGTTCATCATTTGATATTTATTTTTAAAATGTTGTTTTGCCCCATCACTAAAATAAATAATTTTCTTTACATCAACGCTTTTTTTTATATGTGGAAACAACATTTTTTGAATAGTATAAACAGCACTTGTATCATTCCGCGTACTATCTGACAAAAATACAATACTTTCTTGTTCAATTTTTTCATTTTTTATATGGTAATAAACGACAGGAAAAATTGTACACTGGTCGTTATTAAAATGAAAGGCCTGAGACGCATCTTGAATGACATATTTGTAGTTTTCTGAAAAATCTAAAACAACAAGTACTTCACCATCACTTAAATTATTTTTTTTTCTGTAAAATATTGCGACTGTTCTTTCGATACAAATGAATGAGGCTTCAAAAGCAACAATTTTTTATTTAGTTCCTCTAGGTATTCAACTGTAGGCAAAATTTGAGTTTGCAGGGTTGATCTATCTGTACCTGACCATGAACTAAATTGTACATCGTAAAAGTTTTGTTCCTCACTAGGATTGAAACATGTAATTTGCTGCAAGCAATCTTTATAACTGCAAATTGATTTTTCAGAATTTTTGGTTAATTTTTCAATGTTAATAGCGTCCAACATTAATTTACAATTCTGGTGAATGGTACAAACACAGACGCAATGTGTTCCACTACCACCAGCAAGTATGCAATGTTTTGGCCGTAGTTGGGCAAATTTGCTGAAACTGATTGGACAGTCTGGATAAGATTCTTTAAATTTAAGAAAAAGACCTCTCAAATCTAAAAGAAGAAGCCGTTTCTGCATTAAACAACGTCCATTTTCATTCTTTACAGAGATGACGTCTTTCCTACCTGGCATTATCCTACCGTTTTCGTCACTGTTATAAAAATCTAAAATTTTTTGGACAGTTGATTCGGTAATAGTTTACCAACTTTCGAAGTTGTTTCTGGCAAAATACCTTTTGCATCTCTAAGATCTTTTGCTTTTTTGGCAAATTGCCAACTGCAATTAAATTCTTTTGATATTTTTTTAGCAGACCATGATTTTGGTGTTACGGTAAGGATTTTTAATCGCATTGGATTATGTCTGGACAAAGTCTGAAATTTTTCTTTTAAATCGCTAAGCAGGTTTTCCAACTCAATTTCTCTCTTCGATCGGACATCTTCAGGATTCAGACTGGACGATGTTTCGTTTAATTGAGCAGAAACATTCTGATCTTGGTCAACATCCATCTGATTCGCATCCAATACATTCTCAGAAGCGTCAGAAGGTGTTCTGTTAATTGAAGCATCCTTACTTTTTTTTCTACATTCATTGCAAATTTTTGCATTATCGTCAATATCAGGGAACTTTCGTTTGAGATTTTCGGAAACATTACGCAAATACTTACCTTTGTGACCCACGGCTTGAAAGGGATTACAACATCTATCGGCATGAATGTTACTTTTATTCGGCATATCTAATAACTAAAAAAACAAGCTTAACTAATAACCTTATAACTAAAAATCTGACAACTAATAAAAAACAAAACTTACAACTAATAAAAAACAAAACTTACAACTAATAAAAAACAGAACTTACTTACTATAAAAAAAGCGGAGAATAAGAAATAAAAAAATAAAAAATAAATGAATAGAATAAAAGAGAAAAGAAATGAAAAAGGCAAAGAAAATGAAGGGAAAGAAAGGTCAGGAATGACGGACTATGTATAATTAAAATATGCGTAGAGAATCTGTAGAATATAAAGAGTGTTCTGGATCGCTGTCACAGAAAGAATGAACGAGCTAGCGTGCCAGACCCAGGTTCGTTTGAGACAGTGGTGGGGAGATGAGTGGTAGGAAGAAACGTGACGCGCTGATTGGCTCACGCGCTAGCGCTAGTATGCGAACATCTCCTTATATGGTCATGGTGATGCTCGCTCAGTACATTGATGGGGGAACTGTGTGATAGAACATAGCGAAGCGCAGAATCGCTCAAACAAAATAAAATCATTTTATTTTTTTATTTTTAAAGAACTATTTATTGTAATAAAACAAGTAAAATCGTTTTTTAGTAATGCATTAACAACATGTGATTGTTAGGCCAAGTGACCGTCGCAATGTTAATTTTTTCGACTAGTTTTTTATATAAAAAAAAATTATAAAGAGGTTTAAAATATATGCGGAAGAGTACAAAAGTAATAGTTAAAATAGTACTTTTTGTATCGAAAACTTTAAATGCGTTTTTCTCAAAACGTATTTTTTGAACTCCGTGCAATGCAGCTCAGTTAGTTTTTAATCGATTTTCATTAAAATTACTCGTAATCACCAACCTCGAAAACCCCAGATACCAAGATTCTTGAAAATTGATTCATTTTTAAAATATCATGTCCGCTATATTGAATCCGCCATTTTGAATTTTTGAAATCTGATGTCAGATTCTTATTCAGCGACTCCGAAAACCCCCCAGTAACCAGTTTGAATCAAATTCGTCCATTTCAAAAAAAAAAATATATATCCGCCATATTGGATCCGTCATTGTTAATTTTGAAAATCTGACGTCAGATTCGTAATCAGCGACCCTAAAAACCCCCAGATACCAAGATTCTTGAAAGTTGATTCTTTTTTAAAATGTCATGTCCGCCATATTGAATCCGCCATTTTGAATTTTTAAAATCTGATGTCAGATTCTTATTCAGCGACTCCGAAACCCCCCGAGTAACCAGTTTGAATCAAATTCGCCCATTTTTAATTTTTTTAAAGAAAATTCCCGCCATATTGGATCCGCCATTGTTAATTTTGAAAATCTGATGTCAAATTCGTATTTGGCGACCCAAAAAACCCTCGAGTAAAAATTTTCAAGCGTATTTGAACACTTTTTCCGATTTTTTTTGTAAATTATCCGCCATATTGGATTTGCCATTTGCAATTTTAAAAGGTGCCACATTGCACTTGAAAGTAAACATAATAAGCTAAATTTTAAGCCTATGTAGACATTTTTTTGTTAAAACTATTTTTGGGCAGAGGGGGTCTCCCAGTGACATAGAATGCCCCATATATATATATATATATAACATATATATATGAGAGATTCTTTTTCAATCGCCCCGGCCCAAAAAGTCAATGTTCTAGGATTGGCTTCATACTTTGGTAAATTGTTGTCCTATATGATAGTAATAAATTGCTAAAATATAAACTCATTAAAAAAATATTTGTAGAATGTAGAGGGGGTTGAAGTTTTGACGTTAAGGGTAACATTGTCATTTTCAAATCCGTATAACTATGACAAAAGCTAATGGATTTTAATTTATCTATAATGAATTTTAATGCATTTTTCAAGTACTTTTCAAAAATGTATAAAAAATTTAAAAAAAAATTGTTGACTCCATTTTTTCAAAATCAACTCTTATTTTTCGATTTTCACCCCATCGGGTATTTTTTTTTTATTTTCATTGGAAAGCTGAGGTTTTTTCCCATGAGCTATGTAAATATGAAAATGGGACAACAATAATTTTGTGAGAAACAGAATATTAAAGTAGGCGGTGCCTACCTAAATCCTCGAAGATGATCTTTAGGTATACCAGTTATCGGCACCGCCTACATTAATATTCTGTTTCTCACAAAATTATTGTTGTCCCATTTTCATATTTACATAGCTCATGGGAAAAAACCTCAGATTTCCAATGAAAATAAAAAAAATAAAAAAAAATACCCAAAGGGGTGAAAATCGAAAAATAAGGGTTGATTTTGAAAAAAAAGGGGTCAAAATTTTTTTTTTAATTTTGTATACATTTTTGAAAAGTACGTGAAAAATGCATTAAAAATCATTATAGATTAATTAAAATCCATTAACTTTTGTCATAGTTATACGGATTTGAAAATGACAATGTTTCCCTTAACGTCAAAACTTCAACCCCTTCTACTTTCTACAAATATTTTTTTAATGAGTCTATATTTTAGGAATTTATTACTATCATATAGGACAACAATTTACCAAAGTATGAAGCCAATCCCAGAACATTGACTTTTTGGGCTGGGGCGATTGAAAAAGAATCTCTCATATCTTCCTATATTACAAAAAGATATCGCCGCCGCCGCTGTTTCAAGAATTCTTGACCTAGGAGGGGGGAGTCCCCTCTCCTCAATTTTGAGGTTATGTTCGTTTCAAGTCTCTGAATTTATCCGCAAGTCCTCCTCCCTCCTCTCATTGCCCCTCCTCCGTCAAAAATGACCTAAATTTTGAGGTTATGTTCGTTTCAAGACTCTGAATATAGCCGCAAGTCCCCTCCCCTCCCCCGCCAGAAATGACCTAAATTTTGAGGTTATGTTCGTTTCAAGACTCTGAATATATCCGCAAGTCCCCCCTCCCTCCTCTCATTTCCCCTCCTCCGCCAAAAATTGACCTAAATTTTGAGGTTATCACGAAGTAGTATAAGGAGACGTAACGCCATGCATTCAAAGCAACCCCAAATGCGTGTCCTAGAGTTACTAAGGTTTTCGAATAATGCTCTTGTAGCGCCTCTACTGAGATAAATCGGAATCAAAATATGTCGTCTGCTATCGCGTAAACAACTGTAGTTGACAGCAAAAGTGTTTTGATCACGAAGTGGTTTTGATAAAATATTGTGTAATAAATAAATAATAAAATAAATATTGTGAAATATTAAATATTAGTGAAAGTAAATGAAAGGTACGTTTTTCATTAAGAATTTAATAAATAACTTATGTTTTGAAGATTAAAATTACAACATTTATCATAAATAAAAAAGTATAAAAATGACTTAATCAGAGTAAAATTTTCTTTTATTTATTAATTTAGTTTTAAAAAGATAATCTTTTTTCAGTTCTCTATATATACATCATATTTACATCGGTAAAATTAAATATAAAAGATACAAATATAATCTTTAAACGAATGAATATCTGCAGTCCGATTTATAAATGTCTATTAATTTGTCAGCACATGCGAGCACGTAATAAATTTTAATTCTCTATTTCTCCACGAGCGGCGTCCTCATCGCATTATTAGAAAAATGCGTAAACTCTAGGACACGATTTTGGGGCTCACTTTCACCACAATCTACTATGGGCGTTACGTCTCCTTATACTACTTCGTGGAGGTTATGTTTGTTTTAAGACCCTAATAAAGCAGTAAGTCCTTTCCCCTTCCCTCATCGTTGGAGGGAAACTCAAATTATATTGATTTTTAAATTTTTTTTCTAGATTATTGAAGATATTTCCATTAAAATACCGTTTGGTAAAATACTTATTGCTTCAAAAGCTACAATTTAACATAAAAATAGATTATATATAATAATTAAACCATTTTGATACATAGAATTAAGAAACTGTTTAAAAATAGTCGAAAAAACTGAAATTTTTCTAATTTTTTAAACTTTACTCCTTTATTTAACGTTATTTCAATAAAGTTATGTAGAAGTGAATTAAAGTACATAAAATTTCCTGTAAATCAAAAAAAAACTCTTCTATCTATTATTGTTACAAAAATATGGTCATTTGAATTTTAAATTTAATGGATAAATAGTTAAACTTTACCATTAGGTCTAGATTATTTGGTAAAATTGTTTTCGCAGAACCTCATCTCAATTCCAGAATATAATACGTATAAGAAGGTTTAATCTTGAACAGTTTCAAATTTAAAAAACTTATTTATCTCACTTACATCGAAAGTTACATTGGTTTAAAGAATGTCTATTTCTATAAGAGAGATTTGAGTAGTTTTTAAAAATCCGTTTATTTTGAAAAATGCAACATAATCATATTTAAAATATTTACTTTTTTAAAAAGTAAATGGTAAGGTACAAATATTTGGTAACAACCACGATATTTTTAAAATGCGTGAAGGCCGTTGTATTCACAAAGAGCGCGATTTAATTATGGAATTGAGATGAGGTTCTGCGAAAACAATTTTACCAAATAATCTAGACCTAATGGTAAATTTTAACTATTTATCCATTAAATTTAAAATTCAAATGACCATATTTTTGTAACAATAATAGATAGAAGAGTTTTTTTTTTATTTACAGGAAATTTTATGTACTTTAATTCACTTCTACATGACTTTATTGAAATAACGTTAAATAAAGGAGTAAAGTTTAAAAAATTAGAAAAATTTTAGTTTTTTCGACTATTTTTAAACAGTTTCTTAATTCTATGTATCAAAATGGTTTAATTATTATATATAATCTATTTTTATGTTAAATTGTAGCTTTTGAAGCAATAAGTATTTTACCAAACGGTATTTTAATGAAAATATCTTCAATAATCTAGAAAAAAAATTTAAAAATCAATATAATTTGAGTTTCCCTCCAACGATTATTTTAATTTTCGTCTTAAAATGATCGTGAGGCATCACCGAATTGATATAAAAAAAAACCTGAGAAGGGTCATGCAGTTTAGGTTGAACCAAAACGAAGCTCACCGTGCTCTGTATTTCCCGCCAAAAATAGGGGGGTTGGCGCGCGACGCGCGCAGGGGGTCGTAGCCCCTCTAGTATATATATATATATATATGGAAGGGGAAAGGACTTACTGCTTTATTAGGGTCTTAAAACAAACATAACCTCAAAATTTAGGTCAATTTTTGGCGGAGGAGGGGAAATGAGAGGAGGGAGGGGGGACTTGCGGCAATATTCAGAGCCTTGAAACGAACATAACCTCAAAATTTAGGTCATTTCTGGCGGGGGAAGGGAGGGGACTTGCGGCTATATTCAGAGTCTTGAAACGAACATAACCTCAAAATTTAAGTCAATTTTTGGCGGAGGAGGGGAAATGAAAGGAGGGAGGGGGGACTTGCATCAATATTCAGAGCCTTGAAACGAACATAACCTCAAAATTTAGGTCATTTCTGGCGGGGGAGGGGAGGGGACTTGCGGCTATATTCAGAGTCTTGAAACGAACATAACCTCAAAATTTAGGTCAATTTTTGGCGGAGGAGGGGAAATGAGAGGAGGGAGGGGGGACTTGCGGCAATATTCAGAGCCTTGAAACGAACATAACCTCAAAATTTAGGTAATTTCTGGCGGGGGAGGGGAGGGGACTTGCGGCTATATTCAGAGTCTTGAAACGAACATAACCTCAAAATTTTGGTTATTTTTGACGGAGGAGGGGAAATGAGAGGAGGGAGGGGGACCTGCGGTGAAATTCAGAGCGTTGAAACGAACATAACCTCAAAATTGAGGAGGGGGAACCCCCCTCCTAGGTCAAGAATTCTTGAAACAGCGGCGGCGGCGATATCTTTTTGTAATATAGGAATATGTATATATATATATATATTATAAATGAGTAAAAAATAAAATGGTTTATTTATTGTCTTATCAATTAATTAACTAAATAATAAGACTTTATGTAACCCTTTTACCATTTATATGTGCTAAAAAACTGGTTATAATGTCATTGACTATTAGGGCATAGTTGTTCCATCTTAATAATTTGTAACACTTACTAAACGAAGTAGTTAGAATTACCACGTTCGCATTATACGATGCCGTCTAGTACGTCAAACTGTCTGCCTAGTAGGAATGACTATTTTGACGTTAACTAAACACCCAAGTTTTTCCAACTAGTTGGCGTAGTAATTCTATCTATTCGTTTAGTAAGGGCAACTAGTTAATCAGTTAGCCCTGCTATTCGGCTTTAACTATTTCTGTCTAGTAAGTCTCATTACGCCTTTTCTCTCCGTGCACCAGGACCACCAACTCCAATCATCGTCGCTAAATTTTTTTTGTAATCTACACTTTAGATAAAATTTTCTTCGTTTTGGTGAAAAAGTATACATTTTTTTACTAAAATTGTAATTATTATTTATTTTATTTATGAGAGTTTAATGACGACACGTTCTAACACCGTAGAGTTAGATACGTGTTTCTTTTTACAAGTTAAAATTAACATTGTTACTTCTGGGCCTTGACAGAACTAAGGTTCCTTAGGATGTCCTTAGGGTGCGTGGGAAGGATGGTCCAGGGGATGGTGAGTGGAGAGAGAAAAGGTAGATGTGACGTAGATTTCGTTACAATTATTAAATTTTTAAAAAATGGTATTTCTAAAATAAATATAATCTTGTTTGATTGGAAAATCATTACCCAGATAGCACGGAAACTTACAGCAAGCTTGCGGCAAGTTCACCGTGCAAGCTTGCCGCAAGCTTGTCTGAGCTAGCGAAATGTCCCACTCAGGGCAAGCTTGCCGTGAAAGCTTACTGTAAACTTTCCAGGAAAGGTTGCTGCAATCTTGCCATGAAAGATTGCTACAAGATTGCTGCAAGCATACTAAGAATGATTGCGGCAAGCTTGCCGTGAAAGATTGCTGTAAGCTTGCTACGTAAAGTTGCAGGAGAATTTCAACAAGCTTCTATAAAGGTTGCTGCAAGCTTGCTGCAATTTTTAAAAAATACATGTTAAATTTAAAAAAAATTTATTTGTATTTTTTTAAATTTGAAAATCCTTGTGACGTTTATTATTATTAATTATGTCCTGTTTACTTTTATTTGGAAACTTAACGAGAAAATTTTCGAAACAAATTTGAGGGGACTGGGAATTGAACCCGGGTTCGACAGACACTAACCAAAGACCCTAACCAAGAACCTACTTGACCAACTATCAGAGAATAAAAATATCTTGCTCTTAACCCTCGTTTTTCAACTGTTTTTCAACTCATAAAAACAGTCGAGGGTTAAGAGCAAGATTTTTTTATTCTCTGATAGTTGGTCGAGTAGGTTCTCGGTTAGGGTCTTTGGTTAGTGTCTGTCGGACCCGGGTTCAATTCCCAGTCCCCTCAAATATGTTTCGAAAATTTTCTCGTTAAGTTTCCAAATGAAAATAAACAGGACATAATTAATAATAATAAACGTCACAAGGATTTTCAAATTTAAAAAAAAACAAATAAATTTTTTTTTAATTTAAAATGTATTTTTTAAAAATTGCAGCAAGCTTGCAGCAACCTTTCCAGAAGCTTGTTGAAATTCTCCTGCAACTTTACGTAGCAAGCTTACGGCAATCTTTCACGGCAAGCTTGCCGCAATCATTCTTAGTATGCTTGCAGCAATCTTGTAGCAATCTTTCATGGCAAGATTGCAGCAACCTTTCCTGGAAAGCTTACAGTCTGCACGGTGAACTTGCCACAAGCTTGCTGCAAGTTTCCGTGCTATCTGGGTAGGTTCAAGGTGATAGGATTGTACATCCTCATTAAGGTCCACCTGAACTTCCCCAATCATCTTCCCAAACCCTCAATTTCTGACGTTCATAACAAATTTCTTTGGTATGACTCCGCCTTTAACAATATGTGTAGGTTTCACTACAATTTTCTGTAATGTGATTATTTTTAATTCCGCATTTTGTACATTCAATATTTCCCGGTTTTAATTCAGAACAATTATGTTTTATATGTCTCTCTTCTCCCCATTCACAACAAGCTTTACTTTCTTTTTTCATGAGATTTTTTATTTTGACAATTTCTTTTCATGTGGCCCGGTTTTCCACACCCATAACAAATAAATTCTGGATTTTAATTCTTAATTTCAATTTTATCACATTTTTCTTCCCTATTTTTACCTTATGTACCTATTTTTCCCCTCTACCCGGTAAGAAGGCTGGCATTAAAAAGTATTCAAAGTTTTAAAACATTTTAATCCCAGATTGTGCATGGTCTTTTAATTCAAAAAGTTGTGATAAAGAAAGTTACTGTTTAATGCAATTTAATACTTGATGAATTAGTATAGAAAATAGTATTAAAATGAAATGTATGAAAAAAGTGGAATTAAAATATATTGAATGGGTGCAAAATTAATGCTTTTTAATGGTATAGAAATAAATGTAGTAAAAAAGACTACTTAAATAAAGATTAAAATTAATACTATCTATTTATTTTAAAGTAATTTAAAGAATATTGTAAACATAAAAGTAAAGAACTTAACACAGATGTTTTAAATAAAATATTTTTATTCATAAATATAATGAAAGTTAATTTGAGATCTACATTCGTATATAACAGCTTTTTTATAAGCCATATTTGTATTCACAAAAATAATTATAGATAACTTAACAATCGTATAATTTAATAATAAAAAAACTTAATTTTTTTGTGAATGATATACTCTTCCTGATTCTAGTGCTTTGAGTAGAGATTCGACGTCAAGGCCTTCGCTGCTAGGAGTTATCGAATTGACGAGATCGTCTTCGTTATCTACCTGAAAATTTAGTTCAGCATTTTGTAGAATGTTCTCTTCAATTTTGTTTTGAAGACCGTCTTCAATTTCGTCTTGAAGATCGGCTTCAATTTCTTCTTGATGATCGACTTCAATTTCGTCTTGGAGATCGTCTTCAACTTCGTCTTGAGGACTGGCTTGGACAGCGGCTTCAATTTCGTCTTGAAGATCGGCTTCAATTTCTTCTTGATGATCGACTTCAATTTCGTCTTCGTGATCGTCTTCAACTTTGTCTTGAGGATCGGCTTGATGATTTTCTCGAATATTGTCTTGATGGCTATCTTGAAGAATATTATTATTATCGTTAAGGCTTTGCTGTTCCAAATTTCCGTCAATTTGTAGAGGATCTGGTTTATTTTTTCCTAGCGTTTTTCTCACAGGTTTTTCAGGTTCTGAAATGAACAATATATCATTAAGAAACAAGTAATTTAATTTTTACATGAATTTAAAGGATTATTTACTTACTATTTTGTATGTCTTTCAAGGAAGAAATTTTTTTAGACATTATGTCAGTATATTTATTTGCTTCAATTTCAGCCTCAGAGTTTGTTAGATTGAAAGCGTCTTTTAAAAGGAATGCGTAAATATTTAAAAAAATACGTATTTTACATTAATTTTAAGTGAACCAAATTTTGGGAATGATTATGCGTCTCGATTTAAAATAATAAATTAAAATTAAATGTCAAAATTCAGTAAGGGGCCGTCCACATACCACGTGGATAATTTTCAATTACTTCTTACCCCCTCCCCCCTATGAACAAAACACATCTTGAAATGTAAAAAAAAGTATTATTACTAAAATTTCTTCTCCCTCATTTTTTAAAAGGTGATAAAGTTCTGAGAATATTGAGACCACAAAGATAAGTAATTTTGTGAATAATATTTCATTAATATAATTTTAAAAAGATGTAAATTTCAATATTTCATAAAAAATCAAATTAAATTATTAATTTTTAAAGCTCTTCAGCTTATTTTAAAGCTTACTTTCCATAGAATTTATAGTACTCTTTAGCATTGACGTGCAACTTGCACGTGTGCACTTTTTGGTGTAAAATGCGGGTTTTGCCATTTTTACGGCTTGCATTTTTCAAGGAAAAAATTACACGTTAATGCTTATAAGTAATATTAATTCTATAGACAATAAGCTTTAAAATGAGAGAAAGAACTTTAAAAATAGAAGTAATTTGAATTCTTATTAAAACAACATTTTTTGTAGGTCAATGTGGACATTTGCTTTAAAACACCCGCCCCCTAAAACTGTCCATCTGGTATATGGACAATCTTTTAAATGTAACGTTGTGTTAAAAAATATTGTGCACAATGCAATTGTTACCTCTTATAGCCAATAACTTTTGATGATCAAGTGCGACGATTACTTGGTCGCCCAGTGACTGTACTTTTAGCTAGAGTGTCGTAACTAAACACACTAATCATTATGTTACGTACAAATTTACGTTTGCTTTTCACCGTGACTCCTGTTGCAGCCAGTGTGTAGAAAGTTTTATCCAAGTAGATTCCACGCCCAATGTGCATCTGAAATACAATTCGATTTTTTTATTACAAAACATTAAATCCACAAGTTTAAACTTAAAATTAACATTTATACAGAAGTATACTGACGATCAGAATTGTGGAACCACCCATCTTTTGATGACCAAAAAGCATCTTAGAACGTAAAACGTATAAACTAAAATTTTTTCTCCCTTATTTTCTAAAAGGTCATAAAATTCTTAGTATGTTAAGACGAAAAAGAAGTAATTTTGTTAATATTCGATTAACATAATCTTAAGGAGCTGTAATTTTAATAAAATATTATTAACAAAATTACTTCCTTTTGGTCTCAATCTTTTTAGAATTTTATCACCTTTTGGAAAATAAGGAAGGAGAAATTTCAGTTATGATGCTTTTTACGTTTCAAGATGTTTTTTGGCCTTCAAAAAATGGGTGGTCCCACAAGTCTAACCGGTAGTGTGTGAGTTATACTTACAGTTTTTCCGTCCTCTTTGATGAACCCAACCGGAGTTGCATCGTGGTCGGCTTCTTTTTGGGAAGACTGCTTCCACTCTTCAAACAAACGATGTATATCATCGTATTTATCCATATATTTTGTTTGACATTTTCTATTTAAGTCGTTGACGTAATGCAATTCTTCTTCAGTTTTTGTTAGTTTTTCCTTCATCTCGTAATATTCTTCTTCCTTCTGTTGTAAAACATTCTTTAATTTTCCATATTCATCCCTGGCCGTCTGTAGCTGCTTTTTCATTTTCATGATTATTGAATTTTTCATATCCATCTGGCTTTCATCTCTCTCTAATTTCTTGCCGTCTTCATCATTCCTTCTGTCATTCTGTAAACCAAATTCAATTTTAGATGGAGTAAAATAGAATTTTTGTAATAATTTAAGAAGTGTCACTGAAAGAAGACAATTTCTAAATTTTAGAAAGGGTACAATAAACTTTATCATAAATATTTGCAATTTAGGGAAATCGTGTAAAAATAGGAAATATTAATATAATAAGTATAGCAAACTTTAGAACTTATTTACGAACTTTAATATATAATTTATTTCAAAGTTACATTTACTAATGTTTGAGTTTGAGTTTAATATAAATTGAGCTGCCGGATCAAAGAAGGGCACATAACCCATTTAAAATACATTAGTTATGTGCCCTTCTTTGATCCGGCAGCTCAATTATATTAAAGTTCATAAATAGTTTCTAAAGTTTGGTATACTTTATATTAATATTTCCCATTTTTACACGTTTTCCCTAAAATACAAATATTTATGTCAAAAGTTATTTTACCCTTTCTAAAATTTAGTAAATGTCTTCTTTCAGTCAAGTGACCATAAATCTGCATAACCTCAAACTAAGAAATACTTATTAAAATCTATAAAAATATAATTAATATTGATCATTACAAATTTTGAAGTATTCATAGATGCAATGTCCAGAAAAAAGTAATTTGTCGCGCAATTTTTTTATCAAATACTGATTATTTAGCATTTTGTGTTTTTTCGGATATTTCGGAGAAAAATCGCAATTTGCATTCGATTTTGATGCACGCTGGCTTATTTTTGAAAGATTCTTTTTAACCTTTATCTTAATAATTGTAATAAAATTATTTGATTCAAAAATTATCTAAAAATCAAAAAACAATTTTTCAATAACTTTTGACTTAAATAATATTATTGCAGTTAAAAAGTGAACGATTAAAGATAATCTTGCAGAGAAAAAAAACAAGTCATCGTGAATTAAAATCGGATGGAAATTGCAATTTTTCTCTGATCCGTAAGAAAAAAACACAAACTGTTTAATAAACGGACCGTTAAACCACGTTAAACTCACTAAAGCAATGCTAAGCACACACGCTTAACTCACCGGAGTGGGGGAATAATCTTGGTTTGTCCTCATTGGTTGGAAGAGCGAGTCACTGATTTCTATTGGTTTAACTTTATGGAGGCAATTGGTGGAATGTTTCCAGTATTTGAAATTTAATGCGGGTTTGTTAGATTTCCGATTTTCTATTACGATGCGTTCATTGACTCTGACTTCCTCACGCATTGTCGACCGTGAAATAGAAAAAAGTATTTCTATGATTTCGAACTTTTTGTTCATTGTGTACATTTTTGTAAAGTTACCGAGGGAAAAAAGTGTCAAGAAAAGTGGTAAGTAAAAATCATTTAGCAAGTTTTGTAGTCAAAAATGTTTTTCCATAATGATCCTAACCTCAAATTAACACTAGTATATTTCATGGTACACTTGAAAATATGAATAGAAATTTAGAACCACACAGTAACGTACTCATTATTATTGAATATTAGTAAAAATTTTTTAATTTTCTTTTTTAACATTCTTTAATGAAATTTCTCTACCAAACTTCATAATACATTTCTTGCAATTTTACATTGTTTTTCTCCTTTATTTGTAGTTATACATTTTCTTTTTTAAAAGACTTTACTAAGATTGTTTAGTATATTTTCCCGATTTATAGTATTTTTTTGTAAAAATCTAAGGTACGCGTGCAGCAGTTTCTGGAAATTTTAAATTGTTTTTCATAAATATTGTTCTGAATTCTCACGTTTATTTGTACATACCCACTCCTACTTTGCAATTTTTTAAATATATTGTTTTTAATTTTTTTCCATTTGTCTTTTTGAAATAATAAAATATGCCAAAAATCTTTTTGACAGAAGAGAAATGGACGAGGTCAAATCACCACCGAAACGAAAGTTTTATAAACTAATGTTGGATCCAAAATACAAGAAAGGAATGACATCTACTAGAACGGAAAGAAAATGTGAAGATTCTTTTCAACAATTGTATAATGCGTCAAATAATTGTAAGTATTTTATTACTCATAAACATAATATTTACTTTAATTTTAATTCAAGAAATGCTTCAACATGGTTTATGCTATTTCGAAGGTTAAGTCGGTAAATTCTTTTGTTCATGGAAGTGTCATTGTTAAAAAAAATTTGCCAATTTAAAAACCTATTTTGGAAGTGTATTTCTGAGGTCTTAATTGTAAAAGCATATAAAAATGGCGCACTTGAAAATATAAACTTTTTACATGCAGAGATAAATTCATAACTAAACAGTAGCAATTTTCAGTTCAGTTGGTTTTAATCTTGATAGAAAAGTAGGTTCTTATATAATATTTATTACTTCAATATTTTAAAAATGTGCCCAAGTATTAAAATTATTAAATTTACCTTCAAAAATTTGAAAATACATAATTTTTTTTTAATTTTTGAATGATGTAACAAATCTTTTTTCCAAACTAAGAAAACAAATTACATCTTCTATGTGTAAAAATATAGTAATTTTGTATTTTACTACATCTTTTACATTTATCTTACTCTAATTGTTTCTGACTAAAAATATTTTAATTGTTTACTAATTCAAAAACGTATCTCTCTGAATTCATTTGAATCTTGTACGACCTGCTAGCATTCTTATTTTTTTAAGTAGAAAGCTTTTTGATAAATATGTTTTAAAGAAAGTAAACTCTTACTATGCGTTAATTTATTTTCAAATTTTTATAAAATTTTGCAACAACAGCTTGTGCAAAAAGGCAATTGTGCCTTAAGGTTGAATGTTATAACAATATAAAACAAGACTTAATTTTAAATCAAAAATAATAACATTAAAAAACTAATTTGATGTTTATGAGAAAGCAATATTAATGAAGGAGATTCAACCCTTTGAGAGAGCATAAAAACTAAAAATTGTTTCTAAAAACAATAAAATCTTTGCTGATTTCCTCAAATGTTGAAAAAGATTCATTTGTCAAATTTTCAAAAAGAAACTCCTGTTAGCCAAACTATTTTATTAAATAATAATTAGTCAACATTTTTTTTAACTTATGAAGCAATTATAATTTTTATCCAATTGTTATAAGCAATACCTCATTTTGCTCTTTTAAAGATTTTCTATAATTATTCTGTTTGTTAAATTTTGTTCACAATATTATTTTCAATATTTATTGAACAAATAGTAGAGAACTTTTCAAAAACCGAATTGAGCTGTTGATGATAAAAATTACAATTGCTCACTAAGTTAAGTTAAAACGTTAAGAACGTTATCCGGCAAATCGATTTACGATGTAATTTTTTTAAATTTTGAGAAAATGTTAATTTTTATATCATGAATTAGTGGTACAAATTTAAATATCGCTTGCGATGATAAAAATTGAGACATTGAACTTTAAAGTTTCATCATTTACACGGGATTCCTAACCCAAACGTTCATAAGTGAAATATTTTTATTAGTTTCGAATTTCCAAAAGTTCGAATGTTTAAATATTTCGAACTTTTTTTTGTTATTTAAATACTTAAACATTCCAACTATTAAAAATTCGCACAAATAAACATTCGAACTTTTGTCAATTCTATCAAATGAGAGCATTCTAACTTGTGACAATTCTATCAACTGAGCATTCGACATTTTTCAATTCGAACATTTGAGGATTCAGACTTTTGAGATTTGGGTCCATTTCATGCGTCCAACTATGGTTCAAGACAAGAAGAATGCCGTTTAGATCACTAAAATCGATCAATAAATTTCTTTGAAATTAATTTTTTTAAAAAAGGGTCAAAAATATTAAATTGTTAATAACAACAACAAATAATTTTTTTTTGCAAAATCGTTTTAGGGGGTGATTGTGCATATAAAATACTATAAGACAAATAACATTTCAACAAAAAATAAATTTTTTCAGTTTTAGGTGGCACGTTTTAAAAATTCTTACTCAATAACAATTATTTACAAGTTCAAGAAAAGAAATTAAAAAAATATTTATCAATATTCTTCTTTACATAATTTTTGAGAATATTTTTTTGCAAACGAACAATATTAATAAATAAATATTTCAGAGATTTTCAATCCTTTTCCAAACAAGAAAATTACACAGCTATTTATTTGAAAGTTGAATTTAAGAAAATTATACTGAATTGTACACTTTTACCCCGAATCCATTTTTAAAGTATTCCTTTCTAAACATTGTAGAAATATAATTTGTAAAATATATATATATATATATATAACAATTACAATATTTATTGTAGCTCGTCAAGTGTCCGAAATGCTACCAGCAGTGAATTGTGATCTCGAGGTTTGTAGACAAAACATTGAAATATCGTCACCACCTGTTCCTAGTAACTGCGGTTTACTTCATTCGGAAGAATCAATTAATGAGATTAACTCGGAGCCTATTCCGCAAGATTTGTTTTATTCAGACAACGATTCAGGTAATGAAGCCGAATATTTTTCCGAAGACGAAGACAGGCTTCGCACTCATTAGTCAGTAAAAAAATAGTAGCAAAAAGTAGCCTGAAAAGTAAAAAAAGTAAAAAAAAGTAGCCTACGGAAAAAATTAAAAATATGTGTAGTTTATATATTAAATTGTATTTAATTTTAAAAAATTAAATTTTAACACTTAATTTACATAATAATTTGCATAATACTTTGTTTTTAGGGTATAAAAAATTAAAATTATACCATAAAAGTAAAGAATTTTCGAACATTTAAATGGCAAAAGAGGTAATTTTAAATTTTTGGCTCAATCCATTATATTTTATATCAAAAGTCGTTAAGGCCTAATTTTTTTAAAAAATAGATACTTTCCGAAATGATTCTGGATGATATTTAAAGAACGAAATAAAAACAATTAAGTCAAAATTTTTATTATTTATCTTAAAATATGAGTTTAAAATGGAGAAGATATGGAAAACTCATTTTTTTAGCAATTAGAAAGATTATTAAAAATATTGACAACTCTTTTCAAATGTACAATGTATTTTACTGTCTCTTGTTCAGAATTAATTAATTTATTATCTTTTATTGACTACACAGCCTCAGAAAAAAAATTAATTTTGTCCGGCGAAATAGAGTAGTCATTGTTACGTCTTAGTTCTTAGAGATAATCGCAAAAATCTGATAAAAATCCTGAATTAGGGACACAGAAAAAAGATGGTGTTATTTTTGTTGCGGGTAATTTTCTGCAATGCAAAAACCCATAAGATATAACCCAGATTTAGGGTTAAATTTGTTGCATGTTATTTTAACACCAATTCTGGTGTTAAAATAACACTTTGTTTTTCCTGTCGACAAAGATAATTTTTGCCGACACACTACGATATTGTATTTCCATGTACATTGTACTTTTTTCCACTGAATTCGAATTCGAAGTCAGAAAAAAAAGTCAGAAAAACTGATATTGAGTTTTTTTGAATTTTTGTTTATTAAGTTTTTTGCAATTATCTCAAAATATTTCAGCAAATCTAACAATTATAACTTTGGATTCGGAATCGGTGGCTAAAAATACATGGAATTACACTATCGCAGTGTCATACAAAATTTTTTTCACTTTTTGATTTTTTTTCTTTTTTAAGTAGTTTTTTGAGTTTATCTCAAAAATAAGAACCAACTTTTAAATTCTGACCCCGGATTCGGATTCAGTGACCCAAAATACGTAAGAATGACTAGTCTATTTTGCCGGACAAAATTTTTTTTTGGGGGTTTGTTAATTAAGTGAAAAAATGAAAATAATAGATAAAATATGTTTTCAAAGTTGGTCTGTGAAAGTAAGTAAGTTTAAACAGCACACAAAAATGACACAAAAATTAGATCTATAAGGTGCTAAATATCTTGCGGTTACTTTAACCTAGCGCATTAACATTTATGTAAAACTGTGAAAAATAGCCGGTTATCTATATATATTTCGGTGGTGGGGATAAATCACTCTATTTTCTTAATTTCTAGTTTTTTATTTATATAGTTTATTTTTATTTTTATTTAGATATTTATTTTTATCTATAGTTTTTTTATTTTCTTCTAATTTCTAGAAAATTTTAAAATCTTTAAGTTTTTAATTAATATTTATTTAGGCATATTTGAAATTTAAAGAACTGATTTAATACCAATTTTTCACAGTTTTTCATAAATTTAAATGGGTTAAAGTAACCGCAAGATATTCAGCACTTTATAGATCCCATTTTTGTGTGCTATTTAAAATTACTTAAAACCATATACAGGTTTTGAACTCATTAGTCACCAAAAAGTAACAAAAAGTTGTCTAAATAGTGAAAAAGTAGCTTTTAGTAGCCTAAGGTTGAAAAAAGTAGCCAAAAAGTAGCCAACCATCAAAAAAGTAGCAAATAGTAGCTTTTAGTTGAAGAGTGCGAAGCCTGCGAAGAGCATCCAAGGTTTACCTCGCAGTGATCCTCAAATAAGTATTCTGACTTTCCACATATTAATAAAATAATGTTTGACAAATCAGGATTAACTGTTAATGATGTAATAGAAATGGTTGTTGCTTATTATATAAAATTTGGCATTTCCCAAGAAGCGAGGTGTATGTTAATGGAAATGCTAAAGATTTGCGCAGGGCCTGAATTTCAGGATCTTAAAATTTCTAATCATAAATTATCAAAGGTTTTCGATCCACCGTCTTCTACGATAATGTATCATTTCTATTGCGAAATGTGTAAAAAAGAGTTAGTGCACTCTTCTACTAAGGATAAAATTAAAGGTCAAAAAAGTGTATGCAAAAACTGCGAAAACGAGTGTTCCATAGCATTAAGTAACCGAAATATGTTTTTGACTGTCGACTTAGAATATCAGCTAAAATCATTGTTAGAAAAAGAAGACATTATACAATTTTTTGTACCTGAGAATATTTTAAAGGAAAGAAACGCAGATATAATGCACGACGTCCATGATAGTTTATTGGGTATAAAAACAGTCAAAGAGTATTCTTCGACAATAACTTATGCAATTAGCACAGATGGTGCTCCTCTCTTTAATGTCTCAAAAAGAGGCTTCTGGCCTCTACAAATAATGCTGAACAATTTACCTGTCAATCTTCGTTTTAAGTATGTGCTTTTATCTGCAGTAATGGTTGTTTCTCACGAACCGAATCCCAACCTTATGAATCTTTTTATTAATGAATTTGTTAAACAAGCAGAAGCATTACACTCCAAAGGCATTAATATCAAAGTAGAATCCGAAAACAGAGAATTAAACTTACGGTTTACCCCGCTATTTATCGTCGCCGACTCAGTTGCTAAACCCATTTTGCAGAACCGTTTTCAATTTAACGGTTTCTTTGGGTGCAGCTACTGTTACCATCGAGGAGTTTATATCAATAAGAAAGGAATGAAATTTCCCTTCTTATCGGTTGCACCTGAACTTAGAACACATTATTCGCATATGAAAGACGTTGAAATGACAATATTATATAATAAAGAATTTAATGGAGTCAAGGGTTCATCGGTATTTCAGAATCTACCAAACATCGATATGGTTTGGAGTTTCATTCTCGATTATCTGCATAATGCTGTTCTTGGTGTAACGCAACAAGTGTGGTCTTTTTTCTATAAACAATTAAAACCTGCGCAACGTAAAATTATCGACGAGCGTCTTTTAAAAATACTTGTACCTCGCGAATTACGAAGAGTTTTACTAAAAATATCGGAAAAAAGCCTTTGGAAAGGTACACATTGGAAATCGTGGATGCTCTATTTATGCTTACCACTATGCTCTGATTTAATATCAATAGAGTTATTGGAACATTTCGCGTTATTTGTCAATAGTATGTACACTTTGTTGAAAATGAGTATTACGTTGGAGGAACTTGATAAATGTGAGCAAGATTTAATGTCTTTTGTTGCGAAGTACGAAATTTTGTACGGGACAGAAAGTATGACTTTTAATGTGCATGCTCTTTTACATCTAAGAATGTCTGTCGAACTCTCTGGCCCACTGTGGGCAACTTCTGCGTTTCCCTTTGAAAATAATATTTTTAGTTTAAAACAAACAATTAATGGACCAAAAAGCGTGGAACAACAAATGACCACGAAATCATTAAACCTTTTAAAGTATCGAATAATGCCACCAAATGACGAAATGTCCGAAAAAGCAAAACAATACTGCGCTTCTTTATTCATGTCAAAAACATTTACTGCAAGTGCTACAAAAATTGGCAATGTAACTTTGTTTGGTCCTAACCCTAAGAATATTTTTTCAAGTGTTACAGAAAAAGAATTTGAACGGTGTATTTATGAAAATCGTATTTATAGTAGCACTAAATATCTTCGATCAAAAAAATTCGACGATACAGTTGTAAAATTAAAAACTGGAAAAATTGTTCAAATTACTGGAATATTTGTATTACCAAACAATACATGTAGATTAAGCATTGAGGAACTAAAACTGTCTCCCTTCATTATTGGTAAAACGCAAGTTTTCCATGTTTGGATAGTTAATGAAAATATTGATCATTCACCAATTACTTTATCCGATATTGACTCCAAGGTTGTGGTTATTGATTTAAAATCTAAGCAATATGTTTGCGAAATCCCAAATTCTATTGAGGCCCAGTGAATCATCTTTCTGTACATTAAATTAGAAGAATAAGCTGATACTTGTTAATAAAATGTTTTTAAAATTGTCTTCGCAATTATGTCTTATTATTATATACTTCCAAATAATAGTTGTTATTAAAAATTTGTCTGCATAATTTTTAATTCAATAATTTTTTTCTTTCAATAATAAAAAATTTCAAATTTATATATTATTTATTAATTACACTCTAAAAATTTTTCGCCCTACTTTATTTACTTCTTATCACTTCAAATTCTAAAAATAGTAATAACAATATATGATATTTCATTAATTTTTACTCATAAAGTCAATATAAGCAAATTTTTCCATACATAATTAATTATTAATTTTGGCATTCGTCAGTATGAAGATTAAATAATAGTATTTTGTCCATAAATGTACAAAAAATTAATTTCTCCCAAAGAGAATTATAAATTAATAAAATCTTTATAGTCGTAGAAAAGAATATCATGATTTTCACTTTAATTATAAATATCGGTATTAAATTGTATTAAACTCTAATAAGCGATTTCAAAAAATAAATGTTATTAAAACTTTTTAATTTTTCTTTGATTCTTTAAATTTCGATTAAATTGTATTACACGCTAATAAGCACTTTCAAACATTTAAAGTCATTAAAACTATTTTCTTTAATTCTTTAACGATTAAATTGTATTAAACTCTAATTAGCAATTTCAAACATTCAAAGTTATTAAAACTATATTCATCAATATTCTAAATTGGAATTAAATTCGATTAGAATATCAATATCTGTGACGTTATTAAAACAGTTTAAAATCACGTAAATCCTTTCCCTTTTTAATGCATTAAAAAGTATTAAAATAAATTCACAGAAAATGGCGTTCTTTTTTCGGAATAGAAATGTTTTAAATCTAGAATTATCTAATTTGAATTTTAGGCATTAAAACTAGGTGCTCAATCAGGGATTCAATAATATTGAAATTGATTAGTTTTTGAATTGAAATACAAAATTTGAATGTTTTTCAATGAAAGCCTTCTTACCGGGTATCTTGATATTTCCTTTTTTCCATAAATCTGACCCTTGGATTTACTCTATAAGGTCTATAATTAGGTTTAAAAGATCCTGATCTCCTTTCATAATTAAAATCATTTTTCTTAGCCCTAACTAAAGTTTCCTCAAATTTTTTCTCTCATTCTACATATATAGCTATGTTTAATGCATCAGTAGAATCTTTAGGTTTTTCTAATCTTACTTTCAAAGCTGATACTTTTCTTAAAGCTGGAATGAAATTTTTCTGTAGCGGCATCTTGAGCTGCCTCTATTAATGCACTGTATTGTTTTCTTCTTGAACTATAGTTACAAGCACTGAATTTAGCTGCCCTAATCTTTTATTTTCTCTAAATGTATTTCTCAAACATTTTATCAAGTCGTTTAAATTATTTATATTCTCATTGAATATATGTAAAGCCATTTCGACCCCTCCCACCATTTTACTTTTAATCATTCGGAATAAATTATTACGATACTTGGGATCAACCTATTCGTCTGCCCAATTAAAATTTTTAATAATTTTTTCAATAGACACATTTCTTCTTTTTAAATTGAAAATTCCCGCCAATAATTGTCTATTCTGCAAAAATTAGGGAATCCCCGTTCCTTATACTTGTTCATATATAATAAAGGCCTTGGTTTATTTAACGTCTCCAGTGTGCCATATGAAAAAGACTCAATTTTGTTATTAATGGTAGCAAGAGTCATTTTTTCTGAAAAAATTATTTTATGTATGACTTATGAAATTGTATGAAATGCAACTCCTTCTAGAAGATCGTGCATAACACAGATATATTTTCACAAATGTGAAAATTTTTTATTTGATTAAGAATACATTCTGCAAGTTTTTCTTCTGCAACGATTTTTTTATAAGATTTTATATCTCTTAAGAGATGTTAGCTACAAAACTTTAAAAAAAGCCACAAATCTTATTTAGTCCTAAACTATCCTCTAAAATTTGGATACATTAGAAGTAAATTTTTTGATCTGTCCCATCAACATTTATTATAATACACTGAGAAAAATGTTTAGTCAGAGCAACCAAAATTTGGTTGGGCCAACAAAAAAATTTTGTTGATATTTAAGCAACCAAACTATTTGTTTGAGTCAACCAAAAAATTTGGTTGAGTGTTTTTTGTTGGCATAACAAAAATGTTTTGTTAGCTCAACCAAATTTTTTTTGTTAGGTCAACAAAAATGTTTGGTTGATCAAACAAACAGTTTTTTTTATAAAATTCAAAATTTTATTCTACCTTATTTCTTTTCTTTTTATCTTTTTTATTTATTTATTATCAATTCAACATTGAATTTATATTTATCCAATTGAAATATTTGTGGACTTTGAAAAATCTCATCTCCGCCTGGGATCGAATCTCTATTTTAAAACTGAAGATCGGGAGCTCTGACTACTGGACTACCCATCCTTGTAAGTGATTTAAACTAACTGTTCTCTTAAGCTATGAGCTGAGAGCGAATCAAATTATTTGGTTGTCGCAACCAAATTTTGGTTGGGACAACAAACGATCATTTGGTTTTTTAGACCAAACTATTTTGTTGTGTTAACCAAATTATTTTGTTGTCGTAACCAAATTATGGTTGGAATTTAAAAATGTTCAACCAAATAATTTTGTTGGCCTAACCAAATGTTTGCTTGAGATATCTCTACGACTTTGTTTCAGCCAACCAAAATTTGGTTACAAGAACCAAAATTGCCTAATCAAACAATTTTGTTGCAAACACTAAATTTTTTTTCTCAGTGTAAGTAAATAATTGAATTTATCACTCAGTCGCCTTAGTCAAAATATAAAATACGAATATGAGGACGTAATGATGTAATGGAAATGTATACACCACCTAATTTCTGTTCTCCTGCGTGACTGACCAATGGATTTTGGGTTTCAAAATCATCAAGGTAAATGTGAGGCATTCTCTGAAAAAAAGCCACTTAAAAATTTTTTCATTTTGGCAATGATGTATGTTTTAGTATATGTAAAAACTAAAATAAAAAACATGATTTCAGGTCCGTGTAATGCGGGGTTGCCATACTGGCAGGGGTCAAACTTTTTTGAAAAAAAAATTTTCAAACCACTGTAACTTTATAATGAATGAATTTTAAAACACCCAGAGAGTTTTTTCTGCAGAATTTCCAAAACTTTGAAACTATGTATCGTAAAAATTTAAAAATAAAATATTTCATAGAAAAAATTTGTTTTTTAATTTTTAACCCCTTATGCCCCCTTCCATTTTTTTCAAAACTACCTCAAAATGTTCCTTATTTTACCACATTTTTACTATCTAAAGGAAATTTTGGGACAGCAATATTATATATAACCCTTTGGGGGGTAAAAAGGTGAAATAAGGAACATTTTGAGGTAGTTTTTAAAAAAATCGAAGGGGGCATAAGGGGTTAAAAATTAAAAAACAAATTTTTTCTATGAAATATTTTATTTTTAAATTTTGCGGTACATAGTTTAAAGTTTTGGAAATTCTGCAGAAAAAACTCTGTGGGTGTTTTAAAATTTATTCATTCATTTTAAAGTTATAGCGGTTTGAAAATTATTTTTCAAAAAAGTTTGACCCCTGCCAGTATGGCAACACCGCATATTATTGACAAAAAAAATTTTCTTTAAGTTGCTTTTTTTCAGCACTGAGAGACCTTCTGGACTGCAGCGGAACAAGGTAAGTGACAGGAGCACGACTATGGTTTTGGTGTGTGGCGGTACAATTCTGGGAGCGTGACAGTCCAAAATGTTGGTGAGTAGCTCACCGAAGTTGTAGGGACGCCACTTTTGGTTTGTAACTGTACAACTTTTTGGCAGACACGCGCCCAAAAATGTACTGCAGTAGCCCAAACGTATTGTCTCGTAGCTTACCAACAGAATGCTCCGTAGCCGCCTGTCGAAAGTCGGCTACAATGCAAAAGGTCTCTCAGTGAGAGAATGCCTCATGTAGAGTGGTATAATAATTTTATTCAAATCGTTGTATTTTTTATACCAGAATTCTTCTTGAACAGCATTTCCATACTGAAAATTCTCATATAGGATCTTATATAGGATCTCACATAAATTCATATTTTAAAATCCACATTAAATCCTATGTGTCATGTAAGGAATTATATACGATCTTATGAAAAGATCATTTGTGAAATCCTACAACTTTTTTTTCGTTACATTTTTTCCTTTAATTTCTTATGGCAATTTCCTTCGTGTTTTCTCATAAAAAAAACCTACCAAAATTCATTGCTCAATCCTTAAACAGAAATTTTTCTATATTAAATCATACATCAAATCTTTTTTTGATTCTTGGATAAAAAATTATTACAAAAAATCTGACATGAAATCAGATTAAAAATCCTCACGTGGGATCATATATATGATTGATTTGAACATAAGAAATCACATAGGATTTCATGTAGATTTTGAAATATCTATCTAAGATTTCACATGAAATTATATAAAGGAAACAATATAGGAATTCATATAGAAATTTTCAGTTAGCAGACGGCAGTTTATAAAAATTAAAAATTATTTATTCAAAAATCAAATAATATTACTGCAATTCATCTGACAAGAAAAAAATTTGTGCTTTGCAATACACGTTTTCAGTTAAGAGTCTCAGCTTTTATAGTATTTAAGACTGATCTCAACTGTGAGAAAAAAATTATCACCATCTGGCGGCGTAAAAGTGGAACTATGATGATCTACATCTATATTAGAATTTCCCATATAATTTCCTATATAATTTCCTGCTTGGTATCTTAGATGGACAATTAAAACAGTGAAATCCACACACGACAATCCCACATGTATTTCTATATGATGAATTCTTACATGGGATCCTATATAGATAGGAATCCATATGAGATCATAATCTTATGTATGATTCTATATAAGATTTTACATGGATTTTTATATGGGGTAAAATTCGTGTAGCGTACTAAGTGAAAAAAAAGTTGATCGGGCTGTAACTTGCACATAGTTTAGCCCTAGGGGTGAGTACTTTCACCACGAAGTATTGTTAGGTTTTTTCAAAAACTGTCGAAGAGGGAGGGGGTTGAATTTTTTTGAAAAATTGTTTTAACAAATCGCAAAGTCATATAGATCAAAATGTAGCATTTTTCATGTAGAATCCAATGCTAAGTTGCTCTTTTTGAAATTTTTAAAATGGCGGCCACATATTTGACATAAATTAACATTTTTCTATTTTTAAACTTAAAAAGTCTTTTATCTTGTGACTAAAAATATTTAAAACCTCCAATTTTCATATTTTTGAGGTCGCTAAATACTAATGACTAGTGAGAATTCTAAAATTCAAAATGGCGAAAGTAAAAATCTGTCGGATTTGCTTAAAATTTGTCATAAATGGGTTTTAAAGGTCACTGATTACAAATCTGATGTTAGATTTTCAAAATTCAATATAGAGGATCCGACATGGCAGTCTAAAAGATTAAAAATACATAAAATTTTCAATTGTAGCCTGTATAAAACTGAAAAATTAATTGTATTTTCTTAAAAATTATTACGCGTGATTTTTAAGGGTGGCTAATTACGAATAAAATGTTAAAATTTAAAATGGCAGATCCAAGATGCCTGACGTAAAATTATAAATCTATCGGATTTGCTTAAAATTTGTCACGGGTTTTCACGGACGGTGATTACAAATCTGATGTCAGATTTGTAAATTTAAAAATGACGAATCCATTATGATAGATATTTCGGGCAGATTTCTGCATGATATTTATGCAAGAAGACAAATTACGGTGAGCTTAAATAAATTATTATGGAAGATTAAAACAACCAAGATTTTCTTCCATGATTGTATTCTAGGACAAAACAGAAGATATTTTGAGCAAAAATCAAAATCATTCATCGAGCCCTTTTTGAGTTTAATTTTTTCTTTGAAATCGCGTAATTTATCGCTTTAAAATATTTTAATACAAATAATTATCATACAAATGTTAGGAGAGGTGTAAATATATTTAATATACAGTACCTTCGGATATTTTCGGTACACCTGACGTGAAAGGCGTGGAAATTTGATGCTGACTTTAAAGCAAGATATTTTAAGTTAGAAAAAATATAGAGACTTGTAATTTAGATGGTAAAAAAACTGATAAAATTCTGCGTTTGAATGTATATCAAGAATTTTTTTTAATTTTTTAGCATTTATAACACAGAAAAGATTTCAAGAAAAAATTATTCAATTTGCCTACTTTGGTACTTCCGGCATAATCTAGAATAATGTCTTAGCTTTAATATGCATTTTTGAAACTTTAAAAATGTTTTTTTGTTTCTGAAATATTTTGAAAAAAGGTCCCAGCATGTTTTCCTACATCTCAGCCGTCGATCAGCACTTTTCAAAAAGGCAAATTAAATCTAAAAGCTTAAAGATTACGTTGTAAATTCTCAAAATTTTCCATACATTTTTATTCTAGATTTTGTTAGCAGTCAAAATCATTAGTACCAAAGTAGGAAAATTGCTAGGCAAATTGTGTAACGATTTAAATATTGTGTCTTAAAATCTTTAATTTATTTTGTAAAATAAATCCACCAAAACAAAAAAATTAAAACAAACCCCCAATCGTTAGAAATACAATAGTTTATGACTCGTCACGGTAAAATTTAATTAAAGACAGACAGAACTATAAAACCATTGCTATTGTCAATAATTAAGGATCGGCTTGACGAGACTTTATCCATTTATGAGGCAATTAAGTCATTAAAGTAGCTAAAATCCATCTTTGCTCAATTTTATGATTTTAAGTCCCTTTACCTCATGGGGCGTTTCCAACATTTCCCCCACTATGTAATTTGTCTACCACTCACAAAATTATTGTATTTTGTCATTTTTTGTATCTTGTCATCACGTCATTCAAAAATTAAAAGTAACACTTGAAACATGTTATACTCGCGCAATAGAATTTGTAACAATGTTTACTTATTATATTGAATATAAGTATTGACCTAACCAGTTTCCAATTCATTATTAATTTAACTGTCGTTGTTACATCCTAGTAACAAAAATTTTAAAAATATATTAAAATATATTTCATTTATATAGGCATATAATAAGTAGTAAAAATAATAATAAACAAAGCTTTACTCTCAATCTTTCAAAATTGATAATCTAAAATTATAATTATTTCTAATATTATATTGAAGCATTGTCTCATATATATCATTACATGTGTCTATGTCTATATATATGCATATCTCTGCCTGCATGCTATGACAGGAAGCGAGCAAACAATGTATATAGATATAGTGCGCACAGGCATGGATATGTGAGTATAGATATGGCGCCTAGATGCATCACCGAAGGTGACCTCCCGCTACAGAAGGGCTATGCTGAGGAATCGCGTGTGGTTGTTGAACAAGAGCGAAAACTATCTATACTAGTTTTCGCCCTAATTCTTCAAAATTAATTATTTCTTTTTGCAATATTATATAAAATTCAATTACCTCCCAAGAAGCACGTAATATATCCTCAATATGAAGGTAATATTACACGTGAGATTCGTAATATAACGCTGTAATATTACAGTAATCTTACAGTGATCTTAAAATGTCCGCCTCAAGGTAATATTACTGGGAATATTACTGTAATATTAACGGTAATATTACAGTAATTCCCTGGATGGGTAGATTTTTTCGTAAAGAAATGTTCCTATAATATTACTGTAATATTCTGTTGTAATATTACCTTAATATTACGGTATAATATTACTACAATATTACTGTAATATTACCTTAATATTAGCGCGTAATATTATAGTAACATTACCGGTAATATTACCTTGAGGCGGACATTTTAAGATCACTGTAAGATTACTGTAATATTACAACGTTATTTTACGAATCTTACATGTAATATTACCTTGATATTGAGGTTATATTACGTGCTTCTTGGGCTCTTATTATCAACATAACAAACCTCATATTTTCAATATTTGAAGATTACAAAACGCTATTATTCAAAAGTATGAATAATGCTCAATATAAAAACTTTCCTAATATGATTTCCACGCAATTCTTTGGCTAATTCTTAGGAATTGTTTTTGCAGCTGCATAAAGTATAAAATTCTATGCAATGTTCAATTTCTCATTTGTATCAAATAGCATAGGCTAACCTTTGACTTGAATATCGAAAGCCTGTTGGTAGGCAATTCCTAGAAATTATGCCTATGCTATTTGACACTACTACGCACAATACTCTCTAGCAACGAGTGGACTTATGACTCATGTATGCGTTTAGCGAGGCGCAAGTACAGTTTTCGAGCGTAGTACTATTGGAAGATGCTTGTAGACGATGTAATAGCGATACTTGCGTTATGCGATACAGGATGCAGGTGTCCATCTAAGTTCTGAGAATTGTCTTAATTCTATAAAGGATCTAAGAGTCAAGCTTGGAGATGGGGTGATCTTTGAACTTATTTACTCCCACTGAGGATGATTTTCTAGTATAAAAACCCATGCAAATGCATTGTCATTTGTCATTTGCTCCGGAATCATTTCATAGTTCGTTTCATAACGTAAAATTACCATCGTGAGTTTGACCCTTCGGTTAGTTTAAAATTATTACGACTGTAACTCTTGCATCTCAAACGGTATATGTTTACTCGTTGTTCGGTATTAGAGCAAGTAATCATCATCGCCAGATTCGTAAGCTTGTCATTTATTAAATTTTATTGTTAATCGTCGTATTAGTGTATTCTCAATTTAACGATTTTGCAAACGTGACGTGTGTGCATTTCGGGGTTTACGAACTAAAAAACTGTGAGGAAGTCTCAACCGTTCCTTTTCAGGAGTTGTAAAAACTCACAGCGTCAAGGACAAGTGCCAACTTGTCAATTTATATTTGTTTCTGCCCTCTGAACAGAGGTAATTGTAAGTACTATATTTTAAAATTCACAATTCTTGTAACAACATCTTTTAACATAAAACATTATTGTAACATTTTGATTTAATTCATTTATATTAATAAATTATACAACATTTATATCAATAAAATTCTTCACTGAGATTCTCATATACCTAAATTCATATTTAAATTATGACGTATAAATTTAATAAATTAAATTAATCTGCTTAACATCAAAATCACTGGCCTCAACTAATAAAAATTATGAGAAATTTATTATATAAATTTTCGCCGTCAGGCGCCAATTAATTTTAAAGATAATTAATAAACTATTTTACCATCCATTTCAACAACAACGAAACAACACCTCTGAGATGCTCTCAATCTCCAGAGGGAATTCTGCCAAAACACCGGCAAGCAGAAATGCCAGCGGCGAGACACGACTTGGACAAATAAACGACTTACCCACGATGTATACCCGACCACGTGTCTGGGCTTCTCAGCAGATCCGCCTCGTGTAACCTACGCGCTCGTTACGTATATCTATATCTCCGCGACAGTAATGGACACCAATGTATTGGGATTCTCGGCGTCTCTCTATGCCTCATCCCACTGGCTTCGTCATCTCGCTGTCTGTCTCTCTCCACCGTCACTGCAGCCTCGCTCCTTCTCTCTCGCTCCCCAGTGGCAGTGTCCCCTATCTTAAACTACCAACCAAAATTATTCGAGCGAGCGACACACATTCAAATTACTAGTGGGTCACCCGCCCGCTTAATCCCTACCTTACCGCAGCCTAGTACCGGCGCAGGATCGGGGATCATTAGAGATGTCGTGACGATTTACTCCGTCACAATACACTCCCCATGACCGGAACTACCCCTGGTAGGGTCGTCATATAACAACAACAACAAAAAATGATAATATAAAAAAAAATTTAATTTTTTACCAAATCAGCTGCAACCATGGTCATCTCCCTCGATTCTCTCTGGCCATGGTTCTCCCGTTACTCTCTCTCTGTCCGTCTGTTCCTCCTTCTCTCACTCTGGCCTACTCCTTTCCTCTCTCTTTGTCCGAACTCCTTTCTCTCTCTCTGGCCGGGAACTCCCGTCTACACGTCCGCCCTCTTTCCCAGCTGCTTCCTCCTCTCTTCCAGCAGCTGGTTTATGGCCTTGTCTGTAGTGGAGGCCGGCAGTCCCGCTAGGGCTCTCGTGATCTCTAAGATCTTTGCTGCTATATCCTTGTCACCGCCCTTCTCCTTCATCTCTCTGTCCTTGACTTCTTCTGATGAGGTCTCCTCCGTTGTTGGCTTCCTTGCCTCGGTCTCCTCTCGTTTGTTGACCCGCTCGACTCGGTCAACCACCTCTAGCCCTCTCTTTGCGTATGCCTCTGCACAACGCGGACAAGTCTCGAGCGTCACCAATCGACGACCACAATTTAGGCAATATGGCCATCTTTTGGTGTTCGAACAAGCCTCCAACTTATGATCGAACCTCCAACACTGGAAACAGGCATATGGCGGGGGGTCGATTGCGCTCACCGTGGGAATTGCCTTTAAGTTACCGAAGATCACCCCTGAAATTTTGATCTTCAGCGGTGCCCTCCTTGTTCCCACCTCTCTACCTCTTTTCTCCTCTACTCTCTCTGGCCGTTGTGTCGCTGCATTTCGGGAATCCTGAGAAGACTGAGCGCTCATTGCATTGACCGCTTCTCTCCTTACAGGTTCCCGACGGTTAGGCGGTCCGGGAAGTGGGGAGTGCGACGCGCTTCCCTCGGGGTCGGTGCAGTGCTCTCCATGTCCTCTTTCCTGAGAGCTGGCTTCTGTCTGGCCGACATGGCCTCACTTTGGCGACTCTTTAGCCGGGCCAAATCTCTCGTCGGGTACACCGACCCGTGGCGGAGGAAACTCTCCAACTCGTGCTCTGCAAGGCGGCTCTCGTATGCCTCTTCTCTTTCCCCCTTGCGTCTCTCTGCTGGCCAAGTATACGGGACAACGATCTCCGCTTTGTTCCGAGTGTGGGAGACGGCGAGTTGTTATCTCTCGAACCCGTCTATTCCCAGGAGATCCTCCCGTCTCTCTTCCATTCTTCCTTGGCCTGTTGCTCCACCCACTGCACCTTCCTCCGTTCCTAACTCTCTCTGGCCTCTTTATTTTAACCTCTCCTGGTCTCACCGGTTCCAACGGGTTGGGAAGCGGCACATCTCTATTAGGGAACATCAGTAATGATGCCCCTCTCGTAGCCGTCGTGTCCGGTTGGAACTCGCCCCCTGGCCTATGGGCGGATTGACTCCGACCTCTCGTAATTCGTCCTTGACCTCGCGGTTCCACACCGAAGTCCGTCGATGGACGATGTCGGCCTCTTTCCATCCCTCTCTGTCCAATGCGGTCGTATGGCATTTTTCTCCTTCGTCTATCTCTCTGTCCATCTCTCTGGCCTCTCTGCTCTCTCTCACGTCTTTCTCTCACCAAAATACAATTAGTTATGTCACTATTATCCCCTTGGTGGGAGATATCGCTTTAACCCTTTCGTGCCTCCGGTACATATATGTACCACTTACAAAATTTGATGTAACTCTTACAAATTTAACCCAATCAGTAATTCCAATGGATAGTTTTATTGACAATCGTTATTACTATATGTTAAAAAATAGAAAACAGTATAATGCAGTTATAATTATTTTAAACAATGGGTACAACATTGATAAAAAATTAACAAAAGTTATATATCAATAATGTTAAGTCATTCATTTAGGCTTCATCCGTTTTTAACAACACATTGACTTTTAATATTTTCGAGGTCGCTGATTACGAAACTGGAGTCAGATTTTCAAAATGCAAAATGGCGGATCCAATATGGCGGTCGAATATCCAAAATTTTATCTGTTCTCTTCAAATTTGTCACTCGGGGGTTTTTGGGGTCGCTGATTACGAATCTGAAGTCAGATTTTCAAAATTCAAAATGGCGGATCCAATATGGAGGAATAAATTTCAAAATTTCACCGATTTCCCTTAAAACTCATCACTCGGGGGTTATTAAAATTATTATTTTATTAAACTAATTATATTGAAATTATTAATTTTATTTTAATCACCATCTTAAAATTATATTTAATTAATTTCTTTTATATTAATTAAACAAATTTTTGTATTTTGTTATATGTAAAGCTTACATCAATTTTGAAAATTTGCGCGACTCACATGATAATGAAATTCATCCACCTTGTTAAAATAGGGTTCTTGGCGAAGGTTCACTGTAAAAAAAACCTAACGCGCCTTATTCGGAACCTCTTAGGTGGTATGGAAGACCGTCACCTCTGCAAACAATTGATTTGAAAGTGAGAAAAATTTAAGAATTTCTAAAAATTTTTTGAACAAACTCGATCCGTCATTTTGAATTTTGAAAATCTGACTGCAGATTCGTAATCAGCGACCCCAAAAACCCCCGAGTGATAAGTTTGAAGGGAAACCGGTGAAATTTTGAAAATTAGTCCGCCATATAGATCCGCCATTTTGAATTTTGAAAATCTGACTTCAGATTCGTAATCAGCTACCCCAAAAACCCCCGAGTGATGAGTTTTAAGGGGAACAGATAAAATTTTGAAAATTTGTCCGCCATATTGGATCCGCCATTTTGAATTTTCAAAATCTGACTTCAAATTCGAAATCAGCGACCCCAAAAACCCCCGAGTGACGAGTTTCAACAAAATCTATAAGCTAGGTTGCCCGGAGGTACGAAAGGGTTAAGTCAGTCACGTGAACTTTAGGGATTCTACGGCTGTCTCCGGCGCGTAACATGAATACGGTGGGCGATAACACTTCGACTATCTCATAGGGCCTTTCGAATTTGGGTGCTAACTTAGTTGCGAACCTTTGGGTACCACTAGACAGTTTGTGTGTTCTACGCAACACCATATCTCCTAATAAGTAATAAGTAATAAGCTCTTTGTCAATTAGTCTCGCTACTAAATCTCTCAGCGCATCTAATCTCTTAACCCGATCTATCCACTCGTCTGGATTGATTCTAACCACTTTATCCCTCTTTTCAATTTTTCTACGCAAACTTTTGACTGGCCTAGGATGTCGACCATAGTTAAGAAACGCAGGGGACGTTTTAGTCGCAGCTTGTGTCGCGGTATTCATTGCGTGACGAAACTCGTGAATATGCAAGTCCCAGTCACGATGATCGGCCCCAATGAAAGTAGATATCATCGTCTTTAATGTTCTGTTACTTCTTTCCACTGGGTTGGCCTGGGGATGATAAGGTGGTGTTGTAATATGTTTGACTCCATATTCTTCTAAAGTTGTCTTTAGAAATTTGTTGTCAAATTCTTTACCGTTGTCTGATAGGAAACATTCCGGTGTTTCCCATCGAAATAACACCAACTCCTCAAACGCTCTGGCTACCGACTTTCCATCTGCTGACCTGAGGGGTATAACCTCAATCCACCTCGAGAATAAATCTTGAAACACCACCAAGTATTTATAACGATTCTTACTCGGTGGAAACTCCATTGTGTCCGCTGCTACAACTGACCACGGTCTTTCGACTATCCTCTGGCCCATCATACCTACTGGTCCCGCTTGAGAAACTTTATGTACTTGGCATTGTATGCAATGCGTCACGAAATTGTGCACATCGTTCCAAATACCTGGCCAATAGTATTCTCTAGCCACGCGATTATAGGTCTTTTCTATTCCCAGATGACCAGCTGACGCTTGCGCATGAGCGTTCTCCATAACTCTTTCTCTGTACTCTTCTGGGACGACCAATTTCCACCCATCCTCGTTTCCTACTATCGGCACTAAAAGTGAGTCACTTCTATGGCGATAAAGGTTATCATTTTCCACTGTCCATCCTGGAAAACGTTGAGGGTGCTGGATCACTAGCTCTCGGCGCTTGAGGTACCATTGGTCCTCAATGGTTTCAAACGCGGACACTAACTCTTCTTCACTCTCTTGTAACCTGGACAATGCATCTGTGACATGATGTTGTGCACCCTTTCTGTGAACTATGTCAAAGTCCCACTGTTGCATTTCCAGTGCCCCTCTCGCTAAACGACCTGTTGGGTCGCTTAAATTCCTTAGCCACTTGAGGGCACTGTGATCGGTAATCACATGAAATTTGTATCCCTCAATGTAAGGTCTAAACTTTTTAATTGACCACAGCAACGCTAAGCACTCTTTCCCTGTCACGCTGTAATTTCTCTTGGCCTCCGTCAGGACTCGACTTATGTACATGACCGGATGTTCTCCGTCCTCAAATTCCTGTGTCAATACCGCTCCAATGGTGTAATCGCTGGCATCGCACTGTATGGTGAAGGTCTTGGTGAAATCTGGGCGAGCCAACACTGGTGCCGAAGTGAGCTTCTGTTTAAGCTTTTCAAACGCCTCTTGTTGTTCTTCTCCCCACTCCCACGTCCGGCCTTTATGCAGCAATTTGACCAAAGGCATCTTGATATCACTGTCGTTAGGAATAAATCTGGAGTATTAACCAACCATGCCTAAGAAACGACGAAGTTGTTTTATGTTCTTCGGCTCCGGATAAGTCATGACTGGTTCGATTTTCTTCGGGTCTGGCCTGAGTCCTTCACTGTCCAAGAGATACCCTAAATATGTGACCCTAGAGCATCCAAACTCAAACTTCTCTGGATTCACAACTAGTCTGGCCTCATTTAGCTTTCTCAATACTATCTCTAACCATTTGATGTGTTCCTCAAAAGTATCCGTGACTACTATGATATCGTCCAGATATCCGAAGACAAATGGTTCAAACTCTGGCCCGAAAAGTGCGTCAATAAGACGCTGGAACGTCATTGGGGCGTTCGTTAGCCCAAACGGCATCATGCGATACTGCCACAATCCTGACCCTGGGATTGCGAAAGCAGTATACTTCTTGCTCTCTTCGGCCATTGGTATCTGATGATACGCGAGGTTTAAGTCGATTTTTGACAAGTATTTTGCTCTTCTGAGTTTATCCAAGATGGAGTCGATCGTCGGTATGGTGTACGCATCTTTCACCGTGACCTTGTTCACGTCTCTGTAATCCATACACTGCCGAAAATCGTTCTCTCCCTTTTTGGCAATAACTGGCGCGCTTCTCCACTGGGCCGCAGCCGGTTCGATGATACCTTTTTTCAAAAGTTTCTGCGTGTTTTCCTGCGCCCATGTGTTCATGATCGGTGACATCCGTCTCGGCCGATGTTGGACAGGTGTCTCATCCGTCACACGGATGTGATGTTCTGTTAGGTTGGTTACCCCAAGTTCGTCTGTTTCTGGCAGTACCCAACGATCCACTATGGCTTGGACAATCTGTCTCTGCTCATCATCCAATGCGGAGATGCCAGCACACTCTGCAATAATTATTTCTCTACTGTCTGTGTCTTCACTCTTGTCAAATTCGTGCCACTCTCCACCGAATACTCTCCATAAACCCTGGCCTAACTGGACTTCCATTTTTCAGGCTTTACAAAAATCAACCCCCAGTATGACGTCAGGTGTCAATGACTCTATGACCATGACCTCAAACTTCTGTACATAACCATCGACTACCATGGTTAAATTCAAAAGTCCAGCGTTTTTGGTGGTGCCTCCTAATGCACTCCTAATTGCTGATCTGGACGGCTGTATTCGGTCCTTGTAAGGTTCGGCTACTTTGGAGCTGATTACCGAAATCGTTGCACCGGAGTCGAATAATGCTTCATATGGTTTATCGCCAATGGCCATCCTAAAGACATATCTATTCTCTGTCCTGGATCCATCCAATTTCTCAACCATAATCAGGTTTGGGTCAGCTGTGCCCATCACAGCCTTTCCCCTCCCCAGGACATTAGGTACCGGACCCACTTCCGTAATTTTAGTCCTACATTCCTTACTAACACTTTTGTCTGGCCTGCAATGGAGTGAGTTCTCCTCACTCGATCTAGCCCTACTGTCGCTTGGCACACATTTGAACACATCATTCTCGGTTAACTCTTCTCTACAGACTTTCTCTCTCTCTCTCTCTAACTCTAACTCAATCTCTGTTTTTACCCAACTACAAGTCGCACCATCGTTAATTGGGTATTCAACCTTCTCTACTCTTTTCTGGCCTAAGATCCCTTCGGGGAGAGGGGGGGTACAAAAGGGTGTTGTGCCCCCCACGTGCCGTTTTCCCAACATGCCCTAAGTGTTGCACAACTTGTACAGGTTAGGAACGTCACTCCCGGGGTTTTACACACTAGACAACTCTCCACTTGAGGTTGTCTCATAGGACATTTCTTCGCATGATGTCCTGGTTGTTGGCAAGCGAAACAAACGCGTTTGGGACATTCCGATGCACGGTGTCCCACCGTCTGGCAGTTGTAGCAAGGTCCCAAGAATTGTTTAGGACTTGCTAGTGTTGGAGCGCCACTCTGGCCCATTGCTTGCCCCGTTTTCCCCCTTTTTGTCCAAATGCTTTGGGGAAACTAGGTCTGGGTCCTCCTGCTACCATAGCTGCAAACGTTTGTATCGGCACCGAAACAAACTGCGGCTGCGTTTGGTCTGTCGTCTCGTTGGTCCCTTGAGCGCTAAGGGTGGGGGTCACTACCTTTTTTATAGCGTCCACCGCGTCCTGACCTTGAGCTTTCTCATTTTTCTTGCCCTTCTTAACCTTACTCTTCTTTTTATTCTTCTTAGTGGAGTGGTTACTCCCACTCGACTCTTTTTCCGATCCCGATTCATTTCTGAGTGCTGCTACCTTCTCGCTCTTCGCACTCTTATTTCCGGCCGTTTTCTCTGATTTTCCTTTATACGCTGCCGATGGGAAAAGAATTTTCTCTTTTGGTGGAGGGGGCACATATTTCTCGTCCAAACTTCTCGTTCTTCTCGAATTTCCTAAGAATCTTCTCCATCTGGCCAAGTGAGTCGTACTTCTGGCGATCCAGATGGCGCCTGTACTCGGGTAATAATCCTTTGAAAGCGATTTTATTTTGTCTCTTACGGTCGAGTGGGTACTTCATGTGTCCCAGGATGACTCGAAAGCTACGCAAATATGAAGAAATTCTTTCGTCCTTTCCTTGGGTCCTACTCTTTAGTGCGTCGATGATTTCCTCGTCATCGACTTTCACCAAGTACTCGTTTGAAACTTCTCCACGTTTTTAATTCATGACGTAGGGTACGGAACCAAATAATCGCATCCCCTTGCAAAATAATTGGGAGTGTTTGGAGTATATCCTTGTCAGAGAGTGTGGCACAGTCCCTACAGTCCGACAATCTTTCTAGAAATACCTCCGCATTCTCATTCTCGTACCCCTTAAATTTTAAATCCCACTGTTTTGTGCTAGATTTTCTGGGGTAGGGCTAGTTATTCGCTTCGGTTCATTTTGAGCTGTCGGCGATTCGCTGTCTTTCTCTGAGGGGACGAAATCCTCGCGTGTTGATGGTGGGTCAAACTATACCCTTGTCCGATTTCGGCCCTACATTGGCCCTAAAAATTCTTTTCCCCCCTCTTCAGAATCGGTTTCGTCTGACGATAATTTCTTCCCCCCTCTCCGTTGAGAGACATTTGGAAAGGGGCTGCTGTGTGGCTCTGACAATGCTTCCTTGAGGAATATTTTATCAGTAGACGCGCAATCATATTGTTCGTTAAATGGAACATCAATCTCTGGATCGAGGGACATTCTCAACTCTATCCGGAATAATCTTTCTTTAAGCACCTGCTCTGTACCGTTAATACAGCAATGGTGCAACAACAATTTTGTTACAACTTGTCCCGGTGGCATAAACGCAATTGTGTCCCAGGCCCGATTCGCTTCTGGAATTTCCATTAGCCTTCATATTCGCTCGTGGTACGCCTGCATTTCGTCGATCGCTCGGGCCATTTTTATTTTAATTGAATTTAATCGACACGAGAGAATTAAATAAATTAATAATAATAATTAAAAATTCAAATAAAATTTGAATTCGCGAAAGAATACGCAAAAAAAACAAAAATTGAAAAACAAAATTTCAATTTGTATATCCGGCCCTGTAACCACCCACGCTTGTACAGGGGCGCATGATTTTTCCTGTGCGAATTAAAATTTTTCTCTACCGCGACTGACCAATGATTCAACTATAACTCTTTCTCTCTCTAACTCACTAGTAATAGTGAATCACGTCACTGGTATCGCGTTCTCTCTCTATCCAATTATCTTCCCGCCTGAATTTATCGTCGCGTGAATTTAACAGATTTTAAATCACTGCGCAAAATCAAACGTCACGTGACTTTACTGAATTTTATTTCCGGCCGAGCACATGGTCGAAAATTCCAATACTTTTAAATAATTTGCACTAATTGTTTAATTAGCCATTATTTATTGTTCTCGAAAAATAATCAATTTATTTAAAAATCAGCAAAAATATCTCACTGGCCCTGATAACGATAGTTTTCAATAACGGAAAATTCAATTAAAATTTTTATGACGTCACAATCGCGATCTCACAATTAATTAACGCACCGATCTAAATTTTACACGGTATGAACATCGCGAAATTTAATTTAGAGAAATAATGGGGAAACACAATAATAAATTCGTCTGGCCAAAATATAAATTTTCAGTTTGAAAACTTATATAGAACACAACTGGCCAAATTGTGTCTGGGCTTCTCAGCTTCTCAGCAGATCCACACAATGGTTCTCAACAGCTACTATTAAATACACCGTACACAGTTCTCTTTGATATTCACTTTATTCAGTACACCCGCAGTGGCAGTGACCCCTATCTTAAACTACCAACCAAAATTATTCGACCGAGCGACACACATTCAAATTACTAGTGGGTCACCCGCCCGCTTAATCCCTACCTTACCGCAACCTAGTACCGGCGCAGGATCGGGGATCGATAAGAGATGTCGTGACGATTTACTCCGTCACAAAAACGTAACAACTATAAGTCAAGGCAATTATTTAATAGTAAAATAAATTAAAAGACGACCCCCGTAGGATCGATAGGAACAAACGTTCTCACATAAAAATAAATGGTCAAGCTGTACCAACTTGACTTAATCAGCCTACCATTCCTCCAAAAATTTTAAAATTGATTTTATTAATTAAAATTAAATTCAACCTCGCCTTTCGCTGGGGATGTAACATCGTGATATAAGAAGTTTCTCATACGTATCATACATTTTGGTCCTTTGAGCCGGATCCTGGTGAAGTTTAAAAACAATACAGTGAAAGTGACAAAAGAATACAGAATAATTTTAGTCGACTATACATAATGCTAACGCGAGTGTAAAATTAAAGTCTTTTTTTACTTGAACAGTAATTAAATGACAAACAATTTTAGTGAACATTTTGACAATTGGTGCAGTGAAACAAACTTCAAATATTAAGTTACAATTCCACACACGGAATTTGAACATTATCCGTACATTGAAACAAATTCATCTACGGAGGCTTGGGACAATACAACGAACGTCAACTCGCCAATAAGTTCAAAATTAATCACCAAATTCATACACATCTCCCTGTTTTTGATCTATTTCGGAAGTGTAACTTTAATAACTAATCATGGCTAACTAATTTAATGAGGCAGAACTCATTGAGTTAACCCTTTCGTGCCCATGGGACATATATGTCCCACCTACAAAAACCTCCAGAACTCTAAACAGATTAAATATTTTTTATTCAAACTTGGTGCATTTTTTTCAGGAAGGATAGAGCTTTCAAAAAATGGAACTCACATTTTGTTTAAAAATTTATATTGTTCAGAAAAAAATATAAATAATTATGAAAAATGACGAATTTTTAAAACATTTTAGATTCGCTTGAAACTGGTTACTCGGGGGTTTTTGGGGTCGCTGAATACGAATCCGGTGTTAGTTTTTGAAAATTCAAAATGGCGGATCCAATATGGCGGACGAAAAAATTAAAATTGTTCGGATTTGCTTGAAAATTGTCACTCGGGGGTTTTCGGGGTCGCTGATTACGAATCCGATATTAGTTTCTCAAAATTCAAAATGGCGGATCCAATATGGCGGACGAAAAATCAAAATTGTTCGGATTCGTTTGAAAATGGTCACTGGGGGGTTTTCGGGGTCGCTGATTACGAATTTGGTATTAGTTTTCAAAAATTGAGTCTTAAATCCAATGTTGCAGATCAATTTTTAATAATCGTTAACAATCGATTGAAACTAATTTAAATTAAACAAATTAAAATAAGTTAAAAGTATAACAGCAATAGAAGTTTATTTTTTTATGTCTGTAACGGCCTTCCACACCACCCTTGAGGTTCCGCAAGAAGTGCGTTGGATTTTTTTTGTTAATAACTTTTAAAAATACGTACATCACATTGCATCCGTCATTTTGAAAAACTAATATCGGATTCGTAATCAGCGACCCCGAAAACCCCCGAGTAACCATTTTCATGCGAATCCAAACAATTTTGATTTTTCATCCGCCATATTGGATCCGCCATTTTGAATTTTCAAAAACTAACACCAGATTCGTAATCAGCGACCCCAAAAACTATAGGAACCACTTTAGTTTCGTTTTTTTATATGCTCAGTTTTGCGTGGGCACGAAGGGGTTAAAACGAACTCGAACAAATCTTAAGAGTAAATTTACACGGTTTGTAACTTTCATAAACAATGCGTCAAATAAAGATAAATTTAATGAAATTAAAGTTCGTTTACAAAGCGTCGAAAATGCTTTAAATGAGTTTGAATCCATTCAAATGAAAATTGATATTTTAACAGACGAGACTGAACCGGGAACAGGCATATCTGAATTCCAATCAATTTATTACTTAAACATAAGTAAAGCTCGAGAAATATTAGATAGTTCAGAATGAGCTAATCCAACTACATCAACTTCTATACGACCTGGTAGTTAAATCACTAATGTTGCTCAATTACAATTACTAGGTCAAGATTCAATAAGGTTGCCAAAGGTAGATTTGCCATCTTTCAGTGGTGCGTATCAAGATTGGTTGAATTTTTATGACTCTTTCAAAGCGTTAATTCATGACAATTCAACATTAGCAGACATACAAAAATTACAATATTTACGATCTTGTTTGAAGGACGAGGCATCTAAAGTTATAAGTTCTTTAGAAACTTCGTCCACTAATAATAATGTAGGTTGGAATCTATTGAACGATAGATATGATAATCGTCGTATAAATATTCAAAACCACATTAAGATGCTGATGGAATTACCAGTTTTTAATAAGGAATCCGCAACTAATGTTCGACAACTAATTGACAATTTTCAAATGCATATCGTCGAGTAAGTGGAAAACTATGCCATTTCAGAAAATATTTGGAAAACATGCCATTCCGCTCGAAGATTGGAAAAGATGCTTATTCGTGAAAGCCATGTGAAACATGCCATCTCGGATGATATTTGAAAAACATGCCATTTCGGCGAAGAGTTTTTTTTCTCCTATATTAAGTTGGTAATACTGACTCGAAATAAATAATAGGCATCTCTAAAAAGTTTTTTTCTCGGATTTCTGCTATTCTTATTAAAAAATTTAATAATGAAAGCACTTTTTTCAAATTAATCAAATATCTAAAAATGCCAAAAGTTCGTCAGATTTCTTGTAATATTTTTTGTTTTACTTTTTTTGCACTAATAGAATAGTGCACTATTATGTATTAAGTATTATTTATTTGAATTGTAAACGAAAAGTTATCTTTAAAATTATATGCAAATTTCAAAGAGTATTACCAACTTAAAATAGGAGAAAAAAACTCTTCGCCGAAATGGCATGTTTTTCAAATATTTTCTGAAATGGCATAGTTTTCCACTTACCCGATGATATTCGGGCTCTTGCAGCACTACATGAATCAGTAGAACATTGGGATTTAATTTTAATTTACGTTCTAACTTCTAAATTTGATAGAAACACTCACAGGGAATGGGAAAAAAATCTAACGGGAAAAAACATGCCTAAATTACAGGCACTCTTAGAATTTTTACGAAATAGATATCAGGTTTTGGAAGCTTCAACCTTTGACACAACACCCAAAAATCAAGGTCACCTCTCTCCTCTCTGGCTTCAAAGACAAGGTTCTTCAAATAAATAATGTAATAAGTAAAGTATTGTAGATGGCGCTTCACGCCATCTTCTTCTTTCACAAATATTTTTTTGACCTTGGCTCCATCCGGCAGGCGGTCTCCCCGGCTTAAAAAAAATAACTAACATTACACAATAATAACACAGGCACACAAAAAATAAAAAGCTGTTTGGCCGAGACACTACACTAGTCTATTTCCATGTATTTTTTCACGCTGGATCCGAATCCGAAGTCTGAATTATCAGATAGGCTTTTATTTTTGAGATAAACTCAAAAAACTGCTCAGAAAGAAAAATAAAATCAAAAAGTTAAAAAATTTTTGAATGTGTAATGCCATAGTGTAATTCCATGTATTTTTTGTCGCTGAATCCGAATCCAAAGTCAGAATTGTTAGATTCGCTCAAAGTTTTAAGATAATTGCAAAAAAATAACTCAAGTAACAAAAAACTCAAAATACTCAAAATCAGTTTTTTGGAATTATCTTCAAAATTTGAGCCAATCTGTCAATTCTGACTTCAAATTCGGATTCAGCGTGAAAAAAATACATGAAAATGCACTATCGTAGTGTTTCGGCAAAAAAAATTATCTGTACCCCTAATTCAGAAATTTTATCCGTTTTTGGCGATTTTAGCTCAAAGAAATTTTTTTTGCCGAAACACTACGATAGTGCATTTTCATGTATTTTTCACGCTGAATCCGAATTCGAAGTCAGAATTGACAGATTGGCTCAAATTTTGAAGATAATTCCAAAAGACTGATTTTGAGTATTTTGAGTTTTTTGTTACTTGCGTTTTTTGCAATTATCTCAAAAATTTGAGCGAATCTAACAATTCTGACTTTGGATTCGGATTCAGCGACAAAAAATACATGGAATTACACTATCGCAGTGACATTCAAAATTTTTTTAACTTTTTGATTTTATTTTTCTTTCTGAGCAGTTTTTTTGAGTTTATCTCAAAAATAAAAGCCAATCTGATAATTCTGACTTCGGATTCGGATTCAGCGTGAAAAAATACAACATTTCATTTTAATTAAATAAACTATGGACATTAATTATTTTCTTTATGACATATTTAACCTTTCTTTTGAGCCTTTATTTATTAACATTATTCTATTAACAATAATAATGAAAAGATTCTTACAAACAATTATAAAAAATGACTTACAGTTATGCACTGCATTGATGATTGGACCCATGATGAAAAAACGTGTTATTGTAACTAATTTGAAATAAACTGAACTTACTGTTGTTAAACTTTAATAATACTTCATTAGAAATAATTTAGATTTTATTAATATGGCTGTAACCACAAAACTGTAACTCTAAACACATAATCAAAAAAACTATTGAAAACTAAACATGTTGACTCGATGAGGGTTGGATGGCAAGAGAGAGAGTTTGAAAACTAAATTCTTAATTCACACTAAAATTGACACTAGATGACGCAACGATTTTCTTTAATTTAAACCAATCAAAAACATTTCCCTACCTAATTCTGAATTACTAATACTACTTAAGTGACTTTTCCAATGTCAAACTCGCAATAACTTGAATATTGGAACCTGTCATACTGAAAATACGACAAAGCCTGCCAACCCACAGCTAACTTATACTAAATTAATGCAAAATTCCATAAAAATGGAGCACCAGTATTTCAACTGGACTTGTGTCAAGTATAGGAACTTCTTAAATGCGGTAGACATTAAATCGTTATTTATAGCGAAACTTAAAATATACAAAGATTCAAAAGTTTAGTTGTGATTGGTGCAATTGTGACGTCAATCACAAAAACTAACGTTACAATATATATACATAAAAAATCTTTTTAAACATTAAAAATTTTTTAAAATATAAATAAAAATTTTTCATTTAATCCTCCTGCGTATCAAGCCGACTATAGTCGTTTAAACATTTTTATTTTAGAATTATGACATCAGATTGTTATAATTATAAATATTATTAATTATTTAAAACTATATTTAAAAACCAATAATTTTTTAAATTTGAGAAATTTTTACTTTCTCCTTAATAAAAACGTTAATATAATTAGGCCTGAGTAATTAGGAAGGGATAGGCAAAGGCAGGCAAAAATGACTCATCCCACTCCTGTAATTTTCCACTTCTATCGAAAATGTTGCAAGTCTTATAACTTGCATTCTCCCACCATGATTCTCAATCATATTAAAGAAAATATTTTCTTGTCAACCATACCACTACGAGTGACATAAGGCTTTTCTCCTGCGCTACCCTTTCCGCAGGTCGCACATCATCATTCTCGGAATCTACATCTTTTCGTCGAGGCTCATCAAAATTCGCGGTTACAAATATTTCTTTAAAATTTGTCGAATTATTATCGTGATCAATTTCAAGAGGATACAAACGTTGAATAGGGCGAAGCAATTCCCCGTTCTTTGTTTTTACTAACAAGACCATCCCGGCCCGACAAGGTCTAAAGAGATTGCAAATAACGCGATCTTTCCCTAATGTTATTCTGTCGAGACGTCATAGCATTCAACACATCAAAATCTGGCACCCCGGTTTCGGACAGTTCTCTTAAAAACATATTTAACGTTAAAGGTGATAGATCTGAAGGATCAGACGACATATATGTTAGCGGGCGTGAATTTATAATTGCCTCACAATCGCACAGAATCGTAGTCATATTTTCGTAAGCGACACACTCTTTTCCTAAAAGTCTACGCAGCAACTACTTGACAATTCGTATCAACCGCTTCCACCATCCTCCCCATCGTGCCGCAGAGGGCGGGTTAAAATTCCATCTGATTCGTTAGGAGCACTATAATCTGCAATGATGTCCTAATTTAGCTTGTTGAACCTGTTCTCGGTCCCCACAAAATTTGTACTGTTGTCTGAGAAAATCTCAGCCGGTCTACCCCTTCTGGCAATGAATCGACAAAAACCCTTAATAAAATTCGCAGTAGACAAGGATGACAATAATTCTAAATGAATCGCTCTGTACACGGCACACGTGAACAAACATACATACGCCTTTTCGTTTCCTTTTAAATAAAGCAAAGTTACTTCGTATCTACCTGGAAGAAGTGAGGAATTCAAAAGAATTAAAAATTTCTAACTTTTCTTTAAAAAGGATAAATTATTAATTGTTTTCAATCTGTTTGTGTCCAATTTCTATGTATTCCTTGTTGAGACTAAGATTGCTTGAAACTCAATTTCTATCAATTCCGTTTTAATATTTCTCTAATTTTTAAATTCTTTTGAATTCCAAAATACTGAATGAGAAATTCGGACTAAATATTTCAGTTATATCTGAAACTTAATTCCTATCAATTCCGTTTTGATATTTCGCTAACTTTTTAATTCTTTTGAATTCCGTAATATTCTGCAGTAAGTATGTTTAAAATCAAATATCTATAGTTCAATTCATACGGCTGCGCGGAACAGTTGCTTGGCTCTAACATTGAAAATCGAAAGTTCAAATCTTCGGACCGTTAAATTTTTTTCTCTGCAAAATTTTAAAACGGAACTGCGATTTTCTGGTTAACTATCTTTACGCACAGTGTTTGTAAGTACATTTCGGGGACACTAGATAGGCTTGCCAGGTTTTGCTCTTCACATGAGCCGATTTTAGAATTCATATTGTCACTACTATTCACATTTTTCCCTTTACCAAGATACATCAGCAGCACGTGTCTCTTGCTACACCAAGCACATTTCACCTTTGACCAGCATCGTTTATAACTATGGCCCTCTCTCGGGCAATTGAAACAAACACCGGCTTTCTTCACTATTTCGCGACGTTCCTCGAAAACATTCTTTTTGTTTTCAGGCAATCTTAACTCTCATGGTTGTTATTTTGGCAAAACATACACTCCACGGGCTTTTGGGTTGTCACCCGATATGGCAAATCGAATGCGTTCTTCATTCTCCACCTCTGATCCCAAAAACTCTATCAGCCTAGTCAAACGAGATTTGGCATCCTTGGCGCCGTTTGCCGTTGAAATTCGCTGTCATGTTCTTAGAATCTTTCGGAAATGACGACTCTACTAGCGGATAGAGCATGGCCGCGCATTTATCCGAAGTCACGCCTAACGTCTCCAGCGATAGCATTTGCGTTTCGAGTTTATCATATAATTGAACTAGTGATATCTTGTCCTTTCCACGCACTACATTGTTCAGCACTAAACTTAACAGTTCTCTTACGTACACTTTGACTTGTAATTCATCTTTCCCGAAACGATTTTTTAAGCTGGTGACAGCCTTTGGATAGTTTTCCCTAGTGGGCGGGAAACTATTCACCAACTCATGAGCACCTCTAATTTTGGTTCCAGTTCCTTTAGGTCCATACGGATATAAGTAAGGTCGAATATCCTGTTAAGTAGGATGAAAAAAGGGTCAGAAAAGTTTATTAGCCTGACAGTAAAAAATTCAACTAGTCTCATAAGGTCTAAACAGGTTCATTTTAGGATTAAAATTTTACAATCGAAGGATGGTTAAGGGGTTAGTACCACATCTCAGTGACTTTTCTTAAGGGGACATTCCAGTTCAAAATGGAAAAAAAGGTTTTTTAGGATGTATTTCTAAAAAAATCATGACATTTATTTAGAAATTTTTGTTTACATGTTATAAATAACAGATAGAGACATAAAATAAAAAGCATTTTCTTCGTTAGATATTTCTCCATGGATGGAACCTCAAAAACTGGAAAATTTCTTTTTCTCTTTTTTTTTATAACAGAAATTCTGAATAAAAACATGTGTTTTTTTCAAGTTTTGAGAAAAACTTACCATAAAAAAAGAGAGGTACAAAAATTCTACTTTTTTGAGGTACCATCCATAGAGAAATATCTAACGAAGAAAATGCTTTTTATTTTATGTCTCTATCTGTTCTAGAAATCTCGGGATCGATCCCCCCATGAAAAATGAATATTTTTGAAAATGTTGTACTTCGCCGCCATCTTAGACTACAAGTAAAAAATTTTTTTTTTCATATTCTTCAATGAGTTATTTAGAACATGTTAACAAAAATTTGTGAATAAATGTCAAAGTTTTTTTAGAAATACATCCTAAAAAAGTCTTCTTTTTCGCCATTTTGAACTGGAATGTCCCCTTAAATATTTTTTTTATTACAAAATTTATTTTATTCACTTCAAACTTTATAGGGTGAAGGAACCAATTACCGAGTCGGCACCAGTTGTCGAGCCGCGGTGACTATTTTTGCCAATAAATAGTATATTGTATTGTAAACTTAAAATATAAATATTTTACAATGTTTCTGAATAATATATATGTGAGTAGAAAAATATTTCTTCCTATATTTCAAGACCATTTAAAAAAAAATAATTTTATACACATTATCCACGAAATAAGGAGACAGACACCATTTGCTATTTTCATTCGTAATGTGACTGGTATTATTTTATTTCCAAAAGTAGTATATCCTTTAATATTTTGAATATATTTATAATTATCATTGGATTTAAAAAAAACTCAGAGATTTAGAAAATCCTGTTAATTATTTTATCTGATATTTAATAACTTAAATAAAATTAAAACTCGGTAATTGGTGCTGAATTTTTATTCATCTCCAATTGTCGAGTTTTTGACTCGAGAAGTGGGTTTCGTGTATTTTATTAACTCATACCAGTTCTCGACTGTCATTTTCTATTTTTTCTAAAGGTTAAGTATTCCTTGTGAAATGTTAATGTAAATGTCAACGGAAGAAATCGGTAAGATAATTTTATTAATTCTAAAATTTATTTAATTACAGTTAAATAATATTTAATATATATATATATATATATATATAAAATACGAAAAATAATAATATTTACAGGTAAAAAAGATGAACATAAATAATTGTGAGCAGGTAAAAGTGAAGGAAAAGCATCATCTTCATAAGTAAACAATAGAACAAAAAGCCGTTGCTTTGAAGGATATTCGAGATGGTATTAAAACAGTTTTGAAAGCTAGTAAAGCTTATGGTGTTCCGGAGACAACTTTGAGAGATGCTTTAGCTGGACGTACTTCTGAAATAAAAAATAAAACTGGTCCTCCACCAATTTTTAATATAGAGGAAGAAAAAGCAATGGTCGATTGGTGTATAAACTTAGCAAAATGTGGATTTCCTGTCAAAATCGAAGATTTACAAAACACAGTTGCGAAGATTGTTCAAACTGATAAAAGAAAAACTCCATTTACGAATGGTCGACCAGGGAAAAAATGGTGTAAGCTTTTCTTAAAAAGGCATCCAGAAATATCTTCTCGAACTGCTGAAGGTATTACCAAGGGAAGAGCTATTGTTACTAAAAAAGGAATTTTAAAATGGTTCAGAGATCTATTAGAATTTTTAAAGGAGAATAATTTATTGTCAATTTTCGATAATTCAAGGCGTGTGATGAATGGAGACGAAATTGCTTTTTGTCTCTGCCCAATATGGGGACATAGCTCCACCAATGGTGGTTTTCCCGTATGTGCGGCCTCCTGTTGACGTTATTAACAGTATGCCCTCAGATTGGGTTTTGGGTAAAAGTGAATCCGGCTGGATTACTTCTTCTGTATTCTATGAATACATTGCAAATGAGTTTAATCCGTGGATTATAGAACAGGGAATTCTTAAACCGGTGATTCTATTTATTGACGGCTACAAGTCGCATCTGCCAATGCAACTTAGTGAATTTTGTCACAAAAATGACAATCCTTTACTGTCTGCTGCCAAATGCTACTCACATACTTCAACCGGCAGATGTGAGTGTCTTTCGTTCCTTAAAAGTCCACTGGAAGGAAACAATTCGCGAGTGTCAAATACGGCCTGAAAATATAAATAATCATCTAACTAAAATTACATTTGCTCCTCTGGACTCCAATGCTGTTGATTATTCAAAGTGTGTGAAGAGTACATTGGAAGATGTTGCTAACACTAATAGATGTGAATCAAATCTTCAAGTTGACGCTCAAACAATTGACTTTACAAAAGTAATAATTTGTTTTCTTGCCTCACAGTTCGAAAAAATTGGCGTTAATGTGGATACGGTTGTCAATATTCTCGAGAAAGCGAAAAAGGAATCGTTAGCGGTCTTTTCAAACACAGAAAAGGAATCTAACATGTTAAATACAGAGTTTCAGCTAATTGACAATATTCCAATTGTTACAGAAGGATTACCATCAGGTAAAATATAAATTTTTACCGTCTTTAGAAATTACTAATTCTTAATAAAAGAACAATATTAATAAAACAATTATAATAATTTTTTTGCACTTCATATGCAGATAGTATTTTCGATCGAGCAAAGTGCAGACTCAACGGGCAGTACAAATGTTCCACTTGTCATAGCGACAGATTCTAATCTCAATCAGGATCCAGAATTAATTAAGAATGCAATTTTAAATGTAGAATTTTCTCAAGTGAATGATTCTCTCGAAAACATAGTTGATTTGACTTTAATGAATGAGATGCAGAAAAATCCTACTCCTGAACGTGGTGAAATTAAAAATTCTGATTCCATTTAAAATATTTTTTTTATTTTTGGAATAGAGTCACATATTATAGTTAAAAGAGAAAATTTTTATTTTTCTTATGTACTTTTTAGATAGTGTCAACTTTCAAGATGAAAGTGAAATTCAAATTGCATTAAATACAGATTTACTTATAAAAAGAAATTCCCATTTATCTGGTGCATTCAAGCAGCATTTATTTTATCCCTCAATTGAAGATGAAAGAAAAGGTAATTTGAAACAACGTGCACCTAGTGCCATATCTGGGGTGCGTTCACGTAACTCTCACCCTCAATCTCACCCTCACTCTCACTCAAAAATTTTTCTCTCTCACTCTCGCTCTCACTCTCACTCAAAAATTTTTCTCTCTCACTCTCACCCTCACTCAAAAATTTTTCTCTCTCACTCTCACCCTCACTCAAAAATTTTTCTCTCTCACTCTCCCTCAAAAATTTTTCTCTCTCACTCTAACCCTCACTCTCACTCAAAAATTTTTCTCTCTTACTCTCACCCCCATTCTCACTCTCACTCAAAAAATTTTCTCTCTCACTCTCACTCAAAAATTTTTCTCTCTCACTCTCACCCTCACTCTCACTCAAAAATTTTTCTCTCTCACTCTCACACAAAAATTTTTCACTATCATTCTTACTCTCATTCAAAAATTCTTCACTTCCCACTTCCACTAAAAAATTTTTCATTATGACTTTCACTCTCACTCAAAAATTTTTCAATCTCACTTTCACTCTCACTCAAATATTTTTCTCTCTCACTCTCACCCTCACTCATTCAAAAAAATTTTACTAAAACTTTCACTTTCACTCAAAAATTATTATTATTATTATTCCCTCTTACTTAATTCGCTTAAAATTTATTACTCGTGGGTTTTTGGGGTTGCTGATTACAAATTCGAGGACGGTTTTTCGAAACACAAAATGGCAGGTCTAATATAGCTTATGCAAAAATTAAAAATTGTCAGATTTATCACGAAACTTTTTACTTTGCGATTTATGGAGTCGCTGATTACGAAAATGAATTTCAAATGGCGGATTCTAAAACTATGCAAACCAATTTTATAACAATTTAACAGATTTGATTGACACTTATGACTCGGGTATTTTTGAGGTTACTGATTACAAATTTGATGTCAGTTTCGTAATCGGCCACACAAAAACAACGAGATAAAAAGATTAATAGACCCGATATTTTGAATTTTTAAACTTCACTTAAAATTCATAATCAGAGTCCCCGACAACCCCTGAGTCACAACTTTTAAGAGAGCCTGGTCAATTTTTGATAATTTTTGTAACCATGTCAGGTCCAATATTTTATACACGGAAAGACTTTGTGTATCATCTTTTATTAAAAACACTTGTATTAATTAATAGTTTTCACATTTTTCTAAATTTAGTCACAAGTTTATTAAAATTTAGTAGCGAGTTAAACAAAAAATGATTCACGAAGTTTTTCCGTGTATTCAGAAAAACTAATTTTGGTTTTGTAATCAGCGACCCTAAAAATTACCAAGTAAAAAGTTAAGAGTGAATTCCATGAATTTTAAAAAATTTTCCGCCATATTGGATCCACTATATTGAATATTGAAAATTGAAAAACTAACTTTGGATTCGTAATAATCAGCGACTCCAAAAACCCCCGAGTTAAAAGTTTCAAGTGAATTCCATGAATTTAAAAATAATAATTGGTCATATTGGATCCGCAATTTGAATTTTTTGATTTTAATTTCATAATCATAATCAGCAACCCCTCAAAGCTTTGAATATTTAGTGTTTGAACAATTGAACTAATTTTTGAAACTACGGCAAAAATTATATTGTATAATGCACATTTTTATTCGAAGCGCCATATTGACCGCGTATAGTTGTAATTCCAAAAATACCATGTGGCAAAAAAAACTACACATGCATTTTCCATGCGTTTTGGACAGTAGAGGGTGTCCCGTTAGACATAGAACTTTCAAAATTAATGTATATCAACGATTATTAATATTAATTTCCGCTTTCTGTAAAAATAGTAGTGTATTGATTAATTTTCTCTCGTTTATAATTTAAACATCCTCAATGCTTCCCCCTCTATTGAGATTTCACAATTTTTAATGCTCATTTATTTTTTCGATATTTTGCTTCCTCCGTAGAGGATGATATTTTTCACATATTTCGATACAATTTGACCCCAGGAGTTCAAAAATGATGCTTTTAGAAAACGTCCGCGCGCGCGTGTGTGTGTGTTAACATTACATTTTCATAAATATCTCAAAGCCCTTAAGAGCTATCGGGATGATTTTTTTTTAAATTGAAGATCTCATTGGCGGACAAATAATGAAATTTGACCTATTTTTGAACTTCTTTCCATAAAATATAACAAAGTTATTGATGTTTCAAAAATAAGAAATTTGAAAAAACATGACTTTTTTGACTTTTTTATTCAAAAATCTTCATATAACTTCTAAGTTATTATTACTGGCTTGTAGAGCATTTAAAAGTGCATCGATTGATGATATATTTGAAAATTCGATAAGATATAAAATTCAGAATTTATTGCCTTATTCCAAATTAAATATTCTGAAAAAAGTTGCAACAGTCTATAGAAACTTTAAAAATCATATTTAATATAAACTGAATGAGCACCACTTAGTTATCCAGATCGGGATCCGTGGTTTCACCGAAAGCGCAAATTATATTTAAATATGCGCGCACTATTTTGATTATGGCCGATCACGTGGCTTCAACTAAGTAGGTTATGTTTGTCTCATGATGCGTATTATATGTCGTATATGTATTTTATAATTTAATGAATCATTTTCAACTTTATACATAAAAAAATAACTTAATAAAGATTTTGGCAATTATTAATAATTTATTAGTATCATTTCGTATTTTGTAAAACGTGACTCAAATAGTTAATTGGTGATTAATTGTATTCCTGTTTCAAATTGTCGAGGTTTCGAGTTCCTTCGAGAAATTCTCGAACTGTCTTTTTTTAGAGAGGAATCTTATTAACAATATAAAATACAGTTTAGGTTAGTGCAATTGATAGTAAAAGTAGAAATGAATCCTTAATATTTAGTGTTAGTGGTGTTACTAGTGAAAGTTTAAAAAAAATTATGTAAATGTCACTGACATTGAACATAACGATAAAATGTGAAAAAATTATGTATTACAGTAAAAGTGAGAAGTGTAGTGCACTAAAGAATTTATTGATAATGAAACTGATAGTGTAATTGACCATTAAAATAAAGAAGGATTTGAGGGAATATAAAATAGATGTAAGTGTAAGGGGAAGTGAAAGTAAAAGTGTTTAAAATCATGTTACTGATAGTGCAAGTATAACTGTAAGAGTAAGAGAAAATGAGATAGAAATTTTTTCAGTGAGAGTGAAAGTGAAATATAAAATTTTTTAGTAAAACAGAATGTGAAAGAAAAATTAAAATATTTTTAATGAAAATGAGTGACAGAAAGAGTGAAACTTTTTTGAGAGAAAGTGAGAGTGAAAAATTTTTGAGAGAAAGTAAGAGTGAAAAATTTTTGAGCGAAAGTGAGAGTGAAATTTTATTGAGTCAAAGTGAGAATGTGAGAGAAAATTTTTTGTGTAAAAGTAAGGGCAAGAGTTAAAATCTTTTAAAGTGAGAGTAAACATTTTTTGAGTGACAGTGAGAGTGAAATTTTTTTAAAGAACGTGAAAGTGAGAGAGAAAAATTATTCAGTGAATGTGAAAGTTAGAGTGAAAAATTTTTGAATGCGAGTGAGAATGATAGTGAAAAATTTTTGAGTGAGAGTGAGAGTGTTATGTCATATTTTAAATAAATATTATTTTTAACAAATCTGAACTTAAAATTGTTCCCTATTCTAATTTCCTCAATTTAACTTAGTTAAATTAACTAAGTTGGGATGTTACGAACTATCGTAACGAAATTATAAATTAAAGAAAAATAAAATGATAATAAATAATTTTCAAGAATAATTGAAAAATATTTAAGAAAAATCTCCAAGTAGATGCCACAATGTATATAGGCATGTAATTTGAATCCCCGATAATCGCACGCGTTGAGTGATACTCCACACATACAGACTTATATTCTCGTTGCTTCTAAAAATGTATCTATAACTATGATATTATAATATAACTTTGTTAAACTGTTATATTATAATATATTATTTTATTCTATCTTATGTTATATTATTCTATATTATTATTTATACTATATTATATTATGCTATATTATAAATTATATTAATTATCTAATATCAATATTCAAGCTTGAATATTATAAATATATGCATGAAAAATATAATATAGTGTACTTACCTTATATAAAGATACTAAAATATTATTATTATAAATCAAACAATTATACATTACTCATTTTTATTAATAATTTGCAGTAATTAATTAATTAATAATATGCAAATTATTGTTAATTCATGATTTTTTTTTATTATTATAATAATGATAAATCGTATTATTATCATTGTTATTTACATTTACTAAAATTAATATTAATAATTAATCATAATTATTATTATAAACAATTGGATATATTACCAATACTATTTTTCTACTTATTAGAATCATCATTATCAAATATTATTTCAAAGAATATGCATTGTATATGCACGTATGCGTGTGCATTATTTTTATCGTGTGTGCGTGTGTTCATAGTATGCCAAAGTGATATGGATAGACATGTGTATACATTGTTTGGTTGCACATTTCTACGCATATTATAGTAACCAACAATATTGTGATTATTATATTGCAATTATTATATTTACGAAAATGTATTATTTTATAAGAAGGGAGAAGAATCGCATACGTCAATTCTATCTATCTTTCTCTCTCTTTCTCACGCGTTCAGGTGCAATGAGTCTCGCAGCATGGATGCGGTACACACAGACACGGACTCCCCATAGCCTGCGTAACGCATATGTGTGAGGCGCTTGAGGAGTATCGCGCGATGCAAACACTGCCTTCCTTCCCCTATTCTTTTCCTTATAATACCTTCAAATTAAAAAAAAAAAAGAGGAAATAAAGATACAATAATTGTTGATAGCTTAAATTGGAACGTGTCACATTTTCCAAGCACATATAAACTCGCAACAATTAAGATTTTATTTCAAGAGGGTCAATTTTGTAAAAACAAAACAAAATGCACATAAAAAAAAAAAGAGAAGAAAATTTTTGAGACATGTATGCCGTGCATATATGCATTTGTACTAAGGTAAATGTACGTGTGTATGCGTAAAATGTATATGCATATATAAAAAGGAAAATAGTTTCATTTTTATACGAAAAAGATAATCTGTGCAGAACTATGACCGCTCTGGAATTCAACAAAGGTTGCGAGTTATACTTTATTAAAAACGCACATATACACTTACACACATGGAGATGTGCAGTTCCAATAGTGTCAACAGAGAAAAGAATAACAAGAATCATGGGTTCTGAGAATATCGATGGACGATGATCTAAGCTTTCTTATCGATACCCCTGAAACCCCTAGAATCCTTCTACCCCTGATTCACTAATCCCACTAAGTGCATCTCGCGATGCTCTTTATAAGCAGAAGCTCATAGGGCCTCATTGCCTATTCGTCTTCAGTCAATCACTTAGTACGTGTTACTGATTTTTGCATTATTTCTTTAAAAAGTGAACTTAGAGTTTAAACTGTGGAGAAAGCTCAATAATATACCTGCTGAATCACGATAGATTTTCGTTGAGCCAGGTAAATTAACAGCAGTGCTTAAAATTCTAAAATTAAAATTGCTGAATCACGATAGATTTTCGTTGAGCCAATTTTTAATTTTAAGAATAAGGCCCGTCTGCGAGCTGGCTCCAATTTAAATTCTATTTTCTTTGGGCGGACGTAAAATTAAATCGAACCTTGAACCGGCTGAGTCCCAATCGGTTGATCAGTACAGTGAGAAATTATTTAATAAATTATTTATAATTTATTAAATAATTTTTTGTTCTTAAAACCGGCCAGTCCGTACGGATTGTACCTGCGCCGCTTGTGTCTGATAGGGTACCGGTACCGCGTTTCGAGACGCGGAAATACGCATAACACCTTTCTTTCGTTTTGCCCGTTGATTGTGTGACGAGATCGCGAGAATTCTCCCTTCTCAACAAGCTCTCTCGACGGTAGTGTGTAAGAGAAATCTAGCCGTAAGTAATAAAAAACTGTATCGTTCCAAAAACATTATTCTTTACAAAAGAAAGCATATAATGTGTAATTTTTGCAATTTTTACTTTGATTTTTAATAAATTTTTGTAAACTAAAATTCCAATTGTTCTATTCAATCAAATAGACCTTTTTATTTGTGCTGTCAAAAATAGTGTGGATTTTCATCTCAAAGCTAAGAAACATTATTTACGATCTAAAGATTAAATTGGCAGTTTCGTCTTCTATCGGCGATATAATTAATCGAACCCACATTAAAAATAAACATTATTAAGTTGAATGTTCATTTTGACTTTTTAATGGCAACTTGGTTCCTCCGGCGAATAGAAAATTTTAAATAATTGTTCAAAATTATAAAAATTAATAAATTAATTTTCCCGTTCGTAACAGGGAAGAGGTTTATTAAATGAATGATTTAATATAATATAAAAATTATTTATTTTTAAAAAATTGAAATGTTCTTAACAATTTGTGTTATACAATCAAATAAATCCTTGTTTTAATATTTGGTATGGTTACCTTTAGGATGTTATATTGAGGAGTTTTCAATTAGCACCTGTTGTATTGACCTCCTAAGATTGGATATTCTTGGTCGTTAAGATTTTTATTACCGCACGTAACCACTGAGAAATATGATAATCTTGGAAACTGTATCTAACACTTGCTATGACGAACTCCGTGTGTATATTTTTGGACTGCCTTTGAAGTGAAAGGTCTCCATTTATATAGGTATATTTTCCAATGTATTCTTCGTAGCGGTACCAGCTCGCCTCTTTGGGTTAGATTCAAGATCGGTACATCGGGCAGAAAAAAAAATTCGACAAGAAAAAAATTTTCGATCACTGCTTATATACCAATCTAATGGCACCTCAACTGCGAGAAACAGTTATGATGTTCGCCCTCCCTGTGGAATTGAGCGAACTAAAGCCCGGAGCTGAGCCATCAGCGCAGCGCGGGATCATTAGAAAAATTTGATTTTATTAGATATTTTATTTTATTTTAAATATAACAAATAATTAAGTTAATAAATAACTAATGTCATAAATAATTATGAATAACATAATATCATACTTAATAATTCGTTAATTAATTATGTTAAACGAAAATTTGACAAAAAAAAAATTTGTGGTCAAAAAAAATATTACCATTAAAAAATAATTTTTTTGTTAACTATTCGTAGTAAAAAAAAATTAATTAACTAATTATTAAGCTAATTATTTAATTAATTTTTTTACAGAGAAATTTTGAAAAAAAAAATTATTTTCTCATCGTGATATTTTTTTGGGCCACAAATCATTTTTTTACTGAGAAAATTTAAAAATAAGTAAATTTCTCATAGTAATATTTTTTTGTGCTACGTATAATTTTTTTGTTAAACTTTTTTACAGAGAAATTTTAACAACCAAATTATTTTTCATCGAGATTTTTTTAAAGACACGAATAATTTTTTTTCAAAGAAAATTTGAAAAAAAAATTATTTTCTCATTGTGATATTGTTTTGTGCTACGAATAAATTTTTGGTAAATTTTCGTAGTAAAAAAATCAACTAATTATTACGGTATTTAGTTAATTAATTTTTTTGAAAAGAAAATTTGACAAAAAAGTTATTTTCTTATCGTGATAATTTTTTAGGCCACAAAATAGTTTTTTACAGAGAAAATTTAAAAATGATTAAATTTCTCATCTTGATATTATTTTTGTGCTACAAATATTTTTTTGGTACATTTTCGTAGTAAAAAAATGATGTAACTAATAATTAAGTTATTTAGTTAATGAATTTATTTACAGAGAAAATTTGACAAAAAATTATTTTCTCATCGTGATATTTTTTTTCAGCTACCAATAATTTTTTTACAAAGAAAATTTAAAAAAATTATTTTCTCATGGTGAAATTTTTTTGTGTGCTACGAGTAAGTTTTTTTTGTTAATTATATTCTCATCGTGATATTTTTTTAGGCCACAAATAATTGTCTCAAAAAAATTTTTTTTACTACGAATATTTAACAAAAAAATTATTTTTTAATGGTAATATTTTTTTTTACGACAAATTTTTTTTTGTCAAATTTTCGTTAAAAATAATTAATTAACGAATTATTAAGTATGACATTATGTTATTAATAATTATTTATGAAATTAATTATTTATTAAGTTAATTATTTGTCATATTTAAAATAAAATAAAATATCTAGTAAAATCAAATTTTTCAAATGTTCCCGCGCTGCGCTGATGGCTCAGCTCTGGACTTTAGTTCGCTCAATTCCACAGGGAGGGCGAACATCATAACTGTTTCTCGCAGTTGAGGTGCCATTAGATTGGTATATAAGCAGTGATCGAAAATTTTTTTCTTGTCGAAATTTTTTTTTCTGCCCGATATCTTTCCTATTTATTGGATTTGAGACAAATTCTTTTTTGGAAGAAATGGTTTCACTAATACTTTGATGACCATTTTTTTATTTTAATTTAATTATTAAGTTTTCCCATTGGGTTTTTAAATTCTTTTGCTTTCTTTTTATTTTTCCGTATTTATGCTCCTTCTAAATTTTCAGAATATTTAATGATTACATTTAACAAATCTTGAATTTTTAATTTCCTTAAATATCCCCTCACAATATGCCAAGAATCTTTAATTTTAATATTTAACAGAAATTTAAATCCAATATTCAGCCAACCTCTGTGACTGACCTTTATTATGCGCGGACATTTAAACATCAACTCAACCTCGTTTGGACCTCGCGACTCAAGTTCCCGCACCTCGTCAAGCGAGGTTCAGTCAAGGTTCAGGGAAGTTTCGGTGCTGTCCGGGCGGGCTATTCTGATACTTACTGCTGGCGAGCACTACGGTCTAGCTCGAGTTCCGAGCTCTCCATTTTGCTCTAAGCATTTTGGAAACTTCCTTCTCAGGGTCGTGTTCTCGTACACAATAACCAACAAATTCACTTAATTTTATTCTTAAAGAAAACTTTTACTTTTAACAAGAGCACAAATTATAAATAAGAGAGAGAGAGAGAGAGAGAACAAACACTTTTCGGCGAACACAGTGTGACTAGCCGGCAAACGGCGTCCTTTTATATTTTCACTTTCCTGGTTTTCCCAGACAACCAGAATATCAATGAACTAAACTAGACTAGAAGGACTGGCCAAGCAAGTACTAATTGCAATTTTGGAAAATGGTTATGACGATCCTCTCGTCCTCCCCGAAGGAGTTTGCGCATTAATTAGCGCCTGTAGGCCGGCAACTGTAGTCCCAAAGCTGTCATCCGTGAATCGGTAATTACCATTGACAATTATTGATTGTCACAGGCAAAAGTGTAACAATCACGACAATAAAAATATAATTTGCAGTGGTGACTGTCTTTGACTGCTGTCATCTGTTTCTGCTAGCTAATCACACTATTTACATGATTATAATTTATTACAACAAAGTTTATATTAAAAAGTGAATGTTCTCTCTATATATTTTTTTTTAATAAAAATATTCTTAAAGACATTTTATTATTCGAATATTCAACGAAAACAAGATTAGTAATAATATAATTATCAATATTTTGGTGAGTTCGAGCCTGGCCAGTGTTTAAATAATTAAATTAATAATAATAAAAATGTTACTTTTTAGAATAAAGTTTCGGCGAGACTTCTGCACTTGGTTTTGTACGTGATTATTAAAAACCAAGTTACAATGTGTAATTTGATATATATTTATTATTATATAGGTATATATTTATAAAAGCATACATTGTACTCGCGAAGAGTACGCTCCTTAAGTGCGTGACTTTTACATTGTACCCCATTTTCGATTTACATAGCGTTGTCAAGGAAAAATAAAAAATTTTGAAAAAAGCGTTTAATCCGCCTAGGGCATACACTGTTTGACCAAGTCAATTTATCTTTGGTATACATTGATATTTTTGCGTGTAGATTATAGGAAAAATATAACGAACACGATTGGATTTGATGGTCATATTGTTTTTAAGAAATATTGTGTTTTTTATTGCACGTTTTACAAACTCCAAACATACATTCTTTATTTTTATGAATTCTTAAATAATTTTTACAAAGTCCGTTATCATTAACTAATGTTATTCTTTCTGAAATATTTAATTCGCGAAATTTGTTGCATTTAAATAACGGGTGAAAGTTTTCAGACAACGCTAGGCATTTTTTCCCTGTTGTAACAAATGTTTTGATTGTTTCCTTTTTTTCTTAACTTTGAAGGGGGTCCGTTATCATTATGAGGGTTTTGTTTAGAAAGCGACATTGCTGTTTAATATAAAAATTTAGTTAGTTTTTCAAAGGTAGGAAATTCTTCACGAGTTAAAGTTTGTAACGATAATTAAAACTGCGTACGATTTTAAATCGTACCACATTTAAATTCAGGCAACTGTAGATATATAGCATAGCTGGCAAGTCGAGAGAGAGCTCCTTGAGTGCACAAACTAGTTATCGTTAAACGTGAGAAATGAAATCCGCAATCTAGATGATAATAGCATCTAGTAGTTCCGAGCAGAGAAAACCGGGCGTAGATTAGGCACCGCTTTTACTCGTTATCATTTTCAGGACAAAACACGCTGCGGGAATCGAGAGGCACGACGACGACGAGGCACAAAACCTACAATAAATTCACTGATAAGTGACACTCATTTTTATTATTATTATTATTAACCTTTGTATTTTTCATTCTATTTCATATAATATATATGCTTACGGAGTTTTAATTTACGTCTCATAATTGTCTGCACCTTCTTTGCCACAAATCCTAGTCACGTCGTACGCGCATAAAACTTACGGATTAGTAGATGGCGCTTCACGCCATCTGTTCAAGTAACTAGTGTAATGAGTCACTCTGACTCGATCCGACGAGCATTATCTGTAGCATAATAATCAATCATTACATGGCGCCCGAACAGGGACTAGATTTCTTTTTTTACTTGACCATCGTGACTACGATTTGTGAAAAAATTGGCCTCCGTCGTCGACGTCAATTAAATTTTAAATTTTAAACATCATAAATAGGAAATCGGGATACGTTAAGGAACCGCGATATTTTAAAGTTAGTTTTTTTGCGATCGGTATCACACATCGTTAAAAATTTTTGTAAAGCAAGAAAGAAGATATTTGGAAACAACAGCTGAGACCGTCAAACTTTAGTACATCAACGGAAAATGGAGCGCTTTTCCCAATTAACATTTTTTATGAGAAATTTTTTTTTCTCTCTCCCCATTTTACCTGGAGAAATAAGAAACCTAGAATCTCAGATAGCGAGCAAGGTGCAAAGAAATAACGAATCAATTAAAAGTTTTGCAATTTCCCTCAGAACACTGATGAGAAGACATGGTGGATATAATCACGCCCGGGAAATAGACACCCTTTATTGGAACATAATTCCCATCTACAGACTCCACATCAGGAGAACAGAAATAGACAGTGTCAATACACTCATTCAAAGAGTAGAGGAAATCGCAGAAATTTTAAAGACAGTAAACACACCAGAAAAAGCACCAAAAACGCGCCAAATCCATGAGTTACCTGAAGTATCTAAACCATACGACCCAAAAACTCATTGTTGTAGATGTAGGAAACCAGGGCACCGTCACCACGTATGTAGAAGTAAGTCCAAGAAATTCTGTTCCTACTGCGGAAGGAACAACATCCTTACTAAAGACTGCCCATGCCATACTTCGGGAAACGACCGGAAGGTCGAACAAAAGGAGTAAGTTCCACCTTACATACTGAAGACTCCCGGATTTTCGTAAACTACACATGTAAAAACTTGTCAATTTGTTCCCTCATAGACACCGGAGCGGTGTGTTCTTTTATTAACATCGAAACAGCCAATAATCTAGAAAAATAGGAGGAGTTACAGAACTAGCAGACATCATTGTAGCCCTAGCTAACGGTGCAAAATTTAAAGTATACACAAGTTTTCAAATTAAAATTACTGTAGGATCAACAATAGTATAACATAGATTTTTTGTTTTACCAGGACTCTCTCAATCTATGTTAAATGGGATAGACCTACTAAAAAAGTTTAATTTTGACCTTCGGATCAATAACATGAACATCCAACTAGTGAAAAAATCGTTTAAAATTGAAGTATGTGAAATTGGACCTTCAGGCCTAACCTCTCTAGATCATCAGCAACAAGAGGAACTAGAAAATTTACTACAGACAGAAAAGACCCTATTTCAAAACATTCCAGGATGTACACCATTATTAAAACACGTGATCCGCTTAGAAGTTTTTACCCCAATTAAACAGAGATACCAACCTAGAAATTTCGTAGTGCATGGAGTTCTCCAGTCGTTCTAATTAAAAGGAATAGTAGCAAATTAAGATTCTGTATTGACTTTCGAAGGTTAAACAAAATAACAAAAAGAGATGCATATTCGCTTCCTTGAATAAATAGCATTCTCGACCAACTAAAAGGAGCCAAATATTTATCAACAATTGAGCTCAAAAACTGTTATTGGCAGGTAGGACTAACAGACGAAAGCGCACCACTCACAGCATTCACAGTACTCAGCCTAGGACTCTTCAAGTTTGTAGTGATGCCATTCGAACTCCATTCAGCACCTGCAACATTCAAAAGATTAATAGATTTAGTAATTCCAGCAGAATTAGCTCCAAAAGTATTTTCTTACCTTGACGATATTGTCATTACTTCTGAAACATTCCAAGAACACATAGGCTTACTAAAAACAGTTTTCACTAATCTACGCGAAGCCAAACTAATTCCAAATTGGGAAAAATGTTCGTTTGCCAGGACACAATTGACGTACCTAGGACATCTTCTCGACAAAGATGGTCTTCATCCAGATCCAGAAAAGGTCGACGCCATCTTGAAACTCTCCCCTCCTACGAAACTGAAAGAATTGAGAAGATTCTTAGGAATGATTTCCTGGTATAGAAGATTTGTAAAGGACAACTCTCAATCCATGGCACCAGGGCCGGATTTACCACGGGGCCAGCGGGGCCATGGCCCCAGGGCCTCCACCATTTAGGGCCTCCACCAAATCAAATACTTTCAAAATTTAAATTTATTTTTTCTCTGTTTGTAGAATATTTTTTACTCAAAAGTCATGACTTCATTTACATTTTGAGAAATTACTGTTTCTGAAATTCGTCAACCTTCGATCGTCGCGCTCACGGTGGTCATTTTTGGCATCATATGTTTATTCGAAATCAAACCCTACTCCCACCACTACAGTTTCTAGACCTGACTATTTATAAACAAAGTTACAGACTGACATTATAATATTATCTCAAGGTATTTTCTTTTTAATGAGATTTACATTCGGTTTTTAAAATGTTATTTTAATTGTGAGAGAATTTCTCGATGCAGAGTGATTGTAAGTGAAAAGCTTGCAGTATTTGCAGGTGTTTGAATTTTAATTATTTTTGTAGAGAAAACACAGTAAGTATTGTACATAAACTAAAATGTCAATGATTATCAGTTAGTTTTTAATTGCTATATTTAAATTTATTCTTTCTATAATTTATAGAACAAATTAAAATGTTCAATCGAAATGAAGATCGCCATAGAACTCCGCGAAGTTTTCCAAGTGGCGCTCAAAAAAGAAAAATTGCTGCTGAAAAAGAAAAAAATTTTGAGCATTCACTTTCTAAAACTCCGAAAATAAGCAATTATTTTATTTCTTATCAAAACTCTGAAGCTATAAAAACCGAACAACCAGTTAGTCCTTCAAGTTTAGCCATTTCAGAATTTGCTGAATGTGAATCAAAAATTTCTGCCATTGACATTGCCTGCGTTAATTCAGAAGCTGTATGTAATGAAAAACCAAATATTTCTTCATCAGATATTTTAGAATTTGGTGAAGTTGAATCGAAAACCGACACCGCAGTGCATTTAGAGGAGACATTAGAAAATCCTAATTTTCTGACTGATATCGGACTTTGGGTACAACCTTACTCCGATGATATGATCGACTTCTGGATAAAAAAAGGTCCAACTGAATTACAAAACAGCGACGAAAAAATCCTCTCTAAATTTTCTTCTACTCAGATAAGGCAAAATGTGAGTGAGAGTACAAGAAAGTGCACACCAAGCCTTTTTCATCGAATCAATCAAAACAAAGAAGTAGTCAATCGGTTTTGGTTATGTTTTTCACCATCTACTGGAAAAATATATTGTTTTTTGTGTAAATTGTTAGCAACTTCACCGAATGTAGCACTAAGTCAAGAAGGGTACTGCGATTGGAAACATGCATCAGAACGTGTATGTCAACATGAAATATCGAAGAATCATTTGAACTCGGTTACAGCTTTTTCATCACGTTACAATGAAACAACTTGCATTGATAGCAAAATAAAAGAACAGGTAAGTTTTAATTTAAAAAAATTAAGTGTACAGGCTTTTTATTTATTGACTATAATCTGCTTGTTTTCATTACAAATTTGAATTATTATTTAAATATAATACTTGTATAAGCGTATTGACATGAAAATCTAAATAATCAGAAATTCGGAAACAATAAGAAATTAATATTTTTAGTTCTGTATTAAAATACCATTTTTTTTCGTGAAATATTTTAAGTTACTAATAACAATAATTTGATTTAGGCCACTGAAGTAGCTCGATATTGGAGAAAAGTTCTTAAAAGAGTTGTAGGCACCGTTAAATTTCTTGTTGAACGTGGACTAGCTTTTCGAGGTCTCGATGAAATTATTGGCTCGCCAAACAATGGAAATTTTCTGGGAATTATGGAGTTAATTGCTCAATTTGATCCTTTTCTTGCGACTCATATGGAAAAATATGGAAACAAGGGAAGTGGTCACACAAGTTATTTGTCGTCAACAGTAGTAGAAGAACTAATTTTTCTTATGGGAAAAGAAGTATTGCGCGAAATAGTTTCCCGCATAAAAAAAGCGAAATACTATTCTGTATCAGTTGATTCTACGGTTGATGAAGGACACATTGATCAGTTGACTGTGGTCATAAGATACATGGAAAATTTGAATCCAGTAGAACGGTTTTTAACCTTTATTCCGAATGTTGGCCACCAAGGCAAAGATATGGCCCAAGCTCTTCTTGGATTTTTAAGTAAATATGATTTAGACATAATGGATTGTCGAAGTCAGTCTTATGATAATGCACCAAATATGAGTGGCAAATACAAAGGTATGCAGGCTTTGATAAAAGAGGAAAATCCTTTGGCTGAACATCTTCCATGCTTTGGGCACTCAACGAATTTAATAGGAAAATCAGCTGCCAATGCATGTCCTGCTGCCGTTCATTTCTTTGACTTTGTCCAAGAACTTTGTGTATTTTTTACTAATTCAACAGCGAGATATAAAATCTTAATTGAAAAATTATCTGCCGCGACACCAAGAGGAAACTTCTATACTTTAAAAAAGCTAAGCGATACTCGTTGGTCGTATCGCGCAGATGCCACTAAAGCTCTGGTTCATGGGTACAAACCTATTCAAGATGCATTAGATGAAATTTACAACGACGTTGAACAAAAAAGTATTGTGAGAAACGAAGCTTTTGGTCTTTTACAAAAAATGGCTAAACTAGAAACTGCAATTTATACTAAATTTTGGCATGACATGCTTGAAAGGTTCAATTCAACAAATGAAATTTTACAAAGTTCCACAATGATTCTTTGCACAGCTGTTAACTGCCTCAAGTCATTAAAAACATTTGTTGAATCGAAAAGAGACGCATTTGAAACGTATGAAGTTGCGGGCAAAGAATTATCTAATGTTCAAGAGTATGAAATTGTACGTGTAAGGAGACCAAATGTGACTCGCAGACCTCTTGACTGTGTACAAGCACCTTCGGTTCAATTATTGCCTAGAGATAAATTTCGAACAGAGAGTTTTCTTCCGGTTTTTGATCAATTAGTCTCGTCATTAACTGAACGAATAGCAGCTTATGAGGTTATCTATGAAAGATTTGGGTTTTTAGCCGAATTGAGTACTATAGAATCTGCCGAGTTAGAAAGAAAAGCAAATAATCTTGTAGATGTCTATCCTGAAGATCTAGATGGGAATCTAGCAAACGAACTTTTACACCTTGTGGCTTTTTCTAAACAATACGAAAAAAGAGAAAACGAGTCTGTAGAATTTTTTTTCTATCGCTTGATTTTAGAAAACAATTTGAAATCAACATTTTGCAATGCAGAAATAGCTCTTCGAATATATTTTACTTTAATGGTAACTAATTGTAGTGGAGAAAGATCATTTTCTAAGATGAAAATAGTAAAAAATAGATTTCGAACTAGCATGGGACAAAATCGTTTGGAAAATTTAACGCTTCTCAGCTTAGAAAATGATATTCTTCGCAACTTAAGTTTTGATGGTATCATAAATGACTTTGCAAATGCAAAATCACGCAAAACTCAGATTTAATATTATAAGTTAAAAAAAGTTTCCGGAAAACTTTAATATTTTATTAAATGTATGTATTTTTAATATTGAAAAAATAAAAGCTTATATTATTTGCTAAAAAAGAATTATTATTTTTATGTTTTGTTTCATATTGAAAAAAAATTTGCACTCATAGGGCCTCCACCTGACTCTGGCCCCAGGGCCTCCACAATCCTAAATTCGGCCCTGCATGGCACCCTTAATTGATTTACTGAAAAAGAACAACATCTGGCACTGGGACATAGTTCACTAACAAGCATTTGAATCGGTTAAAACCAAATTAACAAAAGCTCCAGTTTTGGCTTATCCAGATTGGTCAAAAACATTTTTTCTGCAAACATATGCAAGCCTGGAAGGTTTGGGAGCGGTGTTGACCCAAAAACAAGGAGATACAGATGTCGTCATCGCGTATGCCAGCCTACATTACTCCCCGCTGAGAAACATTATTCAGCCACCGAACTCGAATGTCTCGTAGTCAAATGGAGTATTTGGAAAATGATGCATTACCTCATTTTCCATTACCTCATAACCACTTTGTGGTCATCACAGATCATCAAGCCCTTAAATGGCTTAATGGCATTGAGACACCCTCAGGACGTCTAGCTCGTTGGATTTTTGAATCATCTCAGTGGGATTTTGATGTACAATATAAAAAAGGCAGTGAAAATAGGCTACCCGCTTATCTCTCCCGTTCTCCTGTAGAGGTCGCTACAATAGAAAAACTACCGTTGTGCCCTTGGTACCAAAGACAATGGAAACATACGAAAGAAAATCCGGAACGAAACCCAGATTTCAAGATAGAAAACGGAAGACTATTTCACCACGTTCTACATTCACTGGACTTTAAAGATTCCCCATACGAAGATCAGTGGAAACTGCATACCAAAAGAAAAAAGAATTAAAATATTAACAAAAAAAAAGATGGCACTGAGTACGAACGAATTTGCATTAATTGCCAACAGAATAAAAGTTCCCAACAAGCTGCTGCAAATAAAATGCATTAAACACTAGTAGAAAATTAGTGGGAAATGATTTCCGTATATTTCATTGGTCCATTGCCTCGCACTACCTCGGGAAACACAACACTATTTGTTATTCAGGATAGATTTACTATATGGTTAGAATTGAAACCGTTACGAAAAGCCACAATTATGTTACTAATTTCAGCATTAAAAGAAAATTTTTATCGCTTCGGATGCCCCAGACAAATTGTCTCAGATAACGGTAGACAGTTTATCAGCAACGAGTTCAAAACATTCTTGAAAGATTTCGGCATTACTCATCGCTTAACACCGCCATACTCAACACAATGCAATCCAGTGGAGATAAGTACAGAGCCAGTACATAGATAAGAAGAAACCAGACTGGGATCGTCATCTTGCAGAATTACAATTTGCGTATAACACTGCTAAACACACATCAACAGGTTTCACACCAGCTTATCTTACCACCGGCAGAGAATTCCTCCCACCCGGATTCCAAGACATGAGATTGAACTGCCTTCCTCCCACAACATCCGAAATATGAATAAAAACATTACAAAATGCCCTAGAACTAGTGACAATAAATCTTGCCTAAAATTTTCATTCCCAACAAAAACACTATAATCTGCGGAAAAGACAATGGAATCCTAGCGTAGGTGAAAAAGTCCTAAAAAGAAACTTTCATTTGTCGAATAAACTACAAAAGAAAAACGCAAAACTTCTAGAAAAATTCAGCGGATCAATTCTTATAAAAAAAATTATCGCCAAATATTTATGATTTAATCGACGAAAAGGGAAAGACTTTTCGACACATGTAGCTAAAAGATATTAAGAAGTTTGTAGACGGCCAGCTTATCGCTTGAGAAATCCTTCCTATAGAGAGATAAGATAAGAATGACCATATGAATACCACACAGCTCTCAGAATTATCCAGTCGTTTGCTAGAAACCAGTCAGCATGGATCGTTACAACGAAAGAAAACTCGCCTGCTATAATAAAGCATTAATAAAAAAAGACGCATTAGACCTCGCGAATTTAAATTATCAAAATGAAGAATTTGATTATGCATTTCAAAATGCATTTTTCTTGGACCATGGGTTTCGGACGCTAACCCAACGTTAAATAATAATTTTATAAAAGGGTATAGTGCATCGTGGAGAAAACGTACTGAATTCAAATTTTCTAGTATCTCTCAAACAAACATAGTAAGAAAGATTGACACACAAATTACGTTCACAAACAACTTTAATAAACATACTTATTGTCAATAAACCTCACACGTGTCGACCATCCAGCAAAAGCAATAACCCCCATCGCCGAACTAACCATCACCAATAACACAGAGAACCTAGAAAATAAAGAAATAAAACCAGCATCGAAATACTTACCTCCAACTTCTCAGTCCTTACTTACCACAAAAGAAGACATTGAATTCATCGATTTGACCTCGCCTACAACATCACCTAAAAAGAAAAATTAGAACGAATAAACATTAAGAAAAATAAACCTAAGATAATAGAGGACAGAATACTCACCACTCCAGTTATATTGAAAAAAAGGAAGAGTGCCCCAGTTCATTTGAAGAATTGTTCAATAACCTTAAGAACATCATCGAAGAAGAAGAACCATCCGACATTTGCCTAGACAATGTCGAACCCTTTGTTCCAACCAACTCAAGGAAAAACCCAATCACACTGCCTACTCACTTGGCCAACAAAAAATTTATTGTGGCAAAACTCCCCGTTGGACCTTGGGTACAAATCCTATTGGGAATGGAGCGCTACCGCATCCCACTGGATGACTGTCAATGGGCCCTGAGGCTTGACCAGCGCTCAGGATGGATTCGTCATGCACGGAAAATGGTGTAAGTGGGTTAAATTTATTTTGTTCTTTCAAAAAAAAAGAAAAAAAAATTTCTCTTCATTTTTTTTCTCCTTGTTTCCTCTGCATACGCTTATTAAAATTCGCTTTCCAAGTGAGGGGATGTAACGATAATTAAAATCGCGTACAATTTTCAATCGTACCATATTTATATTCTTACAAATATAGAATATATGACCAGCCCTGCGGCTGGTTCAACCGCAGAGTCCATTTGCAATCATTCAGTGGGATGCGGTAGGGCTTCATTCCCAATGGGATTTGTACCCAAGGTCCACCGGGGAGTTTTGCCAGAATAAATTTTTTGTTGGCCAAGTGATTATGGAAGTGTGATTGGGTTTTGCCTCATGCTATAGCATGAGAGAATGCTATGGCACGCTGGCAAGTGAAGAGAGAGTGCGGAAGGCGCACACAAGTCGCGTCGCTCTCCCTCCAGCGAGTAACTTCCCTCTGCCGGCTACGCGAAAACGAGGTACTAGAATGCAAGACCGCTGAACGGCAGTTCGTATCCAGACACGCTTCGAGGCGCTCATCGGGCTGATCGGTGCGAACGCAAAACCTCCCCTATGAGCTTCCCATGTGGATGAGGCGCCCTTCAGCACATGTGAAATAACAATGGGTGGGTGACCTTAACTGTAGGCGCCCCTGCGTTAAGCAAGCACCCACCATTTCCTCCTCTCGACTTATCTCACTCCTTATCTCGTTCTTCACGATAGGCAAGAGGGTCAGGGTTTACCCCTTGCTCTTCATCGACCGGTTCACTAGAGACACTCCCCTTGAATCGGTCACCTTTAATGCACAAAACTAGAAATCGTTTAACGTAATCACATAAGATAAGCACTCAAGTAATTATTGAACCTAGATTTTCGAGCAGAGGTAACCAGGCGGAAACTCGGCATGACTTTTATTCATGATACTTTTGCAGGACAGAACTCGCTGCGGGAGTCGAGATGCAGGACGGTGATGAGGCACGGAGCCTACTGTAAAACCGTCTGAACTACGTCATTAAATTATTGTTTATTGTTAACTCTTTTTTTTATAATTTGTATTTTGTCGATTTCACTTTCTTATCTAATATACTTACTTACGAAGGTTTAATTCAAATCTCTTATTATTGTTTACACCTCTTTTCCACCAAATCCTAGTCACGCCAGAAGGCGCTTCACGCCATCTGTTCAAGTAACTAGTGTAATGAGTCACTCTGACCTGATCCGACAAACATTATCCGTAGCAAAATAATCAATCATTACAAACTAGTTTCTAAATTATCTAAAATATCTAATCCATCATGTACCGAATCAAAACTTTCGAAGATCGGGTTTATTCTTTGCAATCAAATTTGTAATTGAACAAAATTAGTTTCTGATTTATATTTATTTAAGAACAATTCAAACATATTTAGTTGACCTTTAATTGAATTACGTATGCGATTCCAATGCTTTGAGACGGAGGGAGTCTTCTTATGGCGAAGTCGAAGCAATTTAATAAATGTGTAAAAAATGGATAAATTTTGAATAAATTTTTGTGTAAAAATGTAACGTACTTACATTATCGTTTTTTTGAATTTTGAAGAATGTACTTTATCGTGATTGTGTGTGATCCATGTAAAGAAATGCCATGTGGAACATAGTACTTCACTCCTTGACAGAATTTTGACTTTTTGTTTTGTGCCTCGTATGCGGCTCGAATGGACCAATTTAATGTGACCAATATCTTATTAAAATTTAATTTAATAAGATTTATTTCGATATAAGCATGAATCCAAAAAAGAAAAACGAATATTTTCTGAAAAAACATAGATTTTTCAAACTTTTTCCAAAACGACACTTAAGCTGGGAAATATTCTTTAGTTCTTTTAACTCGTGAAAAGGAAAAATTATTATTGTTTTCGGTTTAAAATTTATTCTATAGTTTAACACTAAAGAATAATTCGAAATATTTAGTATTTTTTTATTTCGTCCTCGAACTCAGAGGTAAGGATTAAGTTCTATAGTTTTAGAAGCATATAAAGGTCATCAAGAATCAAAATTGTTTCGTTTTTATATACTCAAATAATTTTTTTCAGTAAAAGAAAGGTAGGTATAGGTATTGGCCTTAGCTATAAGTTATATAGGGTGTCCCAGTCATGGGTGTACATATTAAAGGTACATATTCTACAAAAAAAATAAGACAAAAAGTCTTCTATAGTTTTTCAAAATTTTTTATAATTTTTACGTATATTGCAATTGAAAATTTAAAAATTACGTGTGGTGATCGGCCGCGCGAGCTCAGTAGGCCGGTGGGCGGGGCACAGCGCGCCGGATCTTTCCTGATTATCCAGGCGTGGGCATGTTGACTTTATGCGATTAGTTGAATTAATCCTTTGAAAAATTCACAAATTATGTATTTTTCGGAGAAAAGAAAAGAGTATGTATTTTATGTATGTATTTTTATGTGTTTTTCAAAGGATTATTTCAAGTAATCGGTTGAAGTCTACATGCCTACGCATGGAAAATCAGGAAAGTTCCGGCGCGCTATGCCCCGCCCACCGGCCCACTGAGCTCGCGCGGCTAATCACCACACGTAATTTTTAAATTTTCAATTGCAATTTACGCAAAAACTATAAAAAAAGAAAAACTGTAGAAGACTTTTTGTCTTATTTTTTCCGTAGAGTATGTAACTTTAATATATATATTAAGATTTTTTTTCTGCTTCACAGAAAAATTTTTAGATCCATATTCAAAAGTGATGTTTTTTTGACAAAAAAAATTTGTATCCATGAGTTAACCACCTGCTGAAATCGGTTAAAAATGATTAAAAATCAGATAAACGTTGAAGGATTTAAATGCTTATAGAATATTTATTTATTATAAACACTTAGAACATTCAAAAAAACAAAAATATTAGTTTATTTCAATATTTCAGTGTTACAAATGTTGGAAATGAAGATTCTTTTTTTTATTTAGATTAACTGGGCATTGTTACCAATAAATCAAAATCAATTACCTTTTTTTCTTTATATGATTTCTTTTTTAACGCTTTTTTGGGAAATTTTATACAGGGAAATACACATTAATTTTTTAATATTAAATAAAGATATATTTAAATGAAAATCAGTGCGTGAATCAATTATTTACAACCAAGATTTCCTTATTAAAAGGCGAAAAGAAAGAAAATAAGAACACAAACGGGCTGAAATTAAATAGTCCGGAAATCGGACTCAAACCTCCCACACAGCACAGAAAATTCCCCGAAGATTCATTAAAGGTTTAAACGTTAACTTGGGAGTATCGAATCGCAGGGTTCGGAAAAGATTGTTTCAATATTAAAATGTCTGCATGTGAGTAAATGTTTAACGCGAAAGTTGACTGAATATATAAATTACATTTCTGTTATATACGAAAATGTAATTTTACATTTTTTGTTATAGAAATACATCAGTATTGTTATATTTTTTAATCATTCATGTACTCTCAGTCCGGGGATTTCTATAATATTATATAATTTCTTATTCTTATTTAATTAATTTTTTGTAATACCTCTATTCTGAAAAGCAAATGAGTTCAAATATGTGGTTGATTAGATACAAACATAAATGTTTACCCACATAGCACGACTTCTTGCTGTGAGGTTACTGTAAGGATATCTGTAGGGTTTGTAAGGTTACTGTGTAAGCCTGCAGTAAACTTGAGGTCATCTTAAAACTTCCGCCTTACAGTAAGCTTACACAGTAAGGTCGTGGTAAGTTTACATGGTAAGGTTGTGGTAAGCTTACACGGTAAGGTAGTTGTAAGCTTCCTTTAAGGTTACTGTAAGGTTGATGTAAGGTTACTGTAAACATAGAATGTTGTTAATAAATAAAATTTATTAATATTTATGCGCAGTAGTTTTCTATGGCACATACGGCTGCGCAGTAACTTTTATTTGACAAACCCTATTGGGGTTCATAAAGTACTTTACCAAATATATAATTTTGTATACAAAAAAATTTATAATATAATATATATTATAATATAATTATTTTTAATATATTTTCATATTACTTTATATTAACAGTAACCTTAAAGGAAGCTTACAACTACCTTACCGTGTAAGCTTACCTCAACCTTACCATGTAAACTTACCATGACCTTACTGTGTAAGCTTACCTTAGCTTTACTGTGTAAGCTTACTGTAAGGCGGAAGTTTTAAGATGGCCTCAAGTTTACTGCAGGCTTACACAGTAACCTTACAAACCCTACAGATATCCTTACAGTAACCTCACAGCAAGAAGTCGTGCTATGTGGGTAGGGAAATATCATCCACATTCTATTATTTCCAATACAAGAGAAACAATAGTATTGTCCAAATTTAAAGGGACATTATATTCTTAATTTCTATTGATCACTATAATGAAACGCGTGAGAACTATATCATCATATAAGATTATCAAAATATAGTAGAAATTTATAAATGAAATAAAATTCTTATAAGTTTGTTTTGATTATTTCTTATTCTATACTTATATTTCTTCTTTTTTATTTTTAAATTATTTGTCGCTTTTTCAAACTAAATTAGAGAAATCTTTCAAATAATTATTTAGTTTTTTAGCTTTTATTATTAACTTCTCAAAATTCTTTTACTTGTTTAGACAATTGAAAAAAGAAAATAATAATAAAGAAAAGAATTAAATATTTTTATTTAAATATTCAAAATAAACAATCAGACTGACGATATAACTTATTCAGTTTTCAAATGGTTGTGGATTTTTCTTTAATAAATTCTCTTAGTTCTGAATGGAATTAGAATTTATTTTTGGTTAATAAAAATAAATACAAACACACCTTGACTTTGTGATTTGATCACTTGCAAAACTAAATTTAAAATATCGGTTTGAGTAGTTTTTGAAAATCTATAAAAAAATATAAAACAATTATTTTATCAATATTATAAACTTTTACCTAACAAAACTTTTAGGGTTAGTTTTTTCTGACTCTAATCTATCTTTTCTATTTTTTGTATTAAAAAAATTAAACTGCAATAATTGATCATAATTTAACAATATATTATTAAATTGTGAAATTTTCATTGAACTTCAATAGATTTATCTCTAAAAAACCCTACTAGATAGTTAATTTAAATAAATTAATTATATCCTAGTCTAACTAATTTTTCGATTGATTAGGGATCATGTCTACACGGAAAAACAAACGAAATATTTACACCAAACTGCTTTATCCTTTAATAGTATGGAACTTTGTTTACCTATTAAAGTATGAAATAATGCTTTTTTAGTTTAAAGTAAGTCCATACTAAATAAGTATAATAGTTATACTCTTATAGTAATAGTGACGAACTTTAAAATCATAAAATATAGTCTACCTAAAATAGTAAGAGCTTCATCCTTTTTGGTGCATAAATTCTTGTAACCTGCATTTTGGTCACGCCTAGTTTCCCTCTCCAACTATCGCAGGTTGCAAGAATTTATGCACCAAACAGGATAAAGTTCTTACTATTTTAGGTAGACTATATGTCGTACTTCGCGGGCATTAATTTTATTCTTTCAAAGTACGTCACTATTACTATAAGAGTATAACTATTATACTTATTCAGCATGGACTTACTTTAAACTAAAAAAGCATTATTTCATACTTTAATAGGTAAACGAAGTTACAATCTATTAAAGGACAAAACAGTTTGGTGCTAAAATAGTTCGTTTTTTTCCGTGTATAGTTTATGTTACGTCCCGAGCTAAGGCGAGGATGATTTTTATTTATTTAATAATAAAGGGGAGGTAAGGTACTGATTTATCAGGTTGGTAAATCTTGATATTTTTTTTATGTTGATTGGTGTCACTTTATAGGAACAAGGATCCTTGGTAAATAATATTATGCATATTCCCTTTTACAATGAACAATTTATTTGACAATAATGTTTTTAAAATATAATTTTAGTTACATTGTTAAAGTTGATTCTGGATTATTACTATGAATGCAACCGGCTTTACTAATGCATAGACGACTATTTAATACTATTTAAAAGTTATTTCTCGACACTACCTTAATACAAAAAGAAACTTGTTTCTTTAATAATCGGAAGCAACTTTTAAAAATAATATTATACGACAATCGAAATAAATGAACTTATAAAATTCAATGAAAATTACCTTCGATCTTATATAAATTATAAGAAAGAAGATTCTTTTTATTAACACTGACTTTAAAGTACAATTTCACGATTAAAGGGTCGACTCGACGATACTGTTCGGGCAGAAACTCACCGAAGTAATATGACATCTATAAGCCTATTAACAGCGGTTTATATACTTTTTTAAACAATGAAATGATCTAATTTTATTATGATAAAAATTGTAAGATCAAAAGGTTATTCAATTTATTTTTTATTTAAAGCTATTACCTATTTTAATTATTTTTGAAATTTTTATCTTCGATCAAAGTTTATCAACTTATGACATACTTTTTTATATATTTGCTATATTATAAATATATGCCTTCTTAGAAAAGGTACGAAAAATATGTTTGTCCATTATTTAAGTTTTTCCATTAGATATTGCGCAAATGTTAAGCTACTATTTAATTATTTGTATATAAATTTTAAATTACTTTACTGAGAATGTGATTCTCTTCAATATCGACGCCTCATAATTAATTCTAAGTTGATCAGTTATCATACGGGTTGATAACGAATCGACCGCAGTAAAGAGGTGGAAAAGTTCTCGGTAGTAGCTACCGGTACCACTACCTCTACAGTCACTACCGGTAGTCCGGGAATCGCAACCAAAATTTATTGTAATTCTCGAAAAAATTACCGGTAATAACTACTGGTAGTCACTGTACAGGTAACGGTACCGGTAGTTACTACCGGGAACTTTTCCACCTGAGAGTACGAAATTTTAAATTGATTTGAGCAAGAATCCGCGAGTTTCTCTCACCATTTTACGCAGTGCGCTTCTCCTATGTATTTCTTACCGTCAAATTCTCACTCTATTTGGATTTTTAGCGGCGTCTATTTTTGGATAGCCTATTACATTCAAATTATTATGTCCTTATAAGGACAGAGCTATTTTTCTCTCTCTAATTCCGTTTCTAACGCTCGCCGAGAACAATAATTTGTCTACCTGCTAATCATTTTCTTCTAACTGATTTTTATTTTCTAAAATCTTTAATTTCTCAAAAAAATAACTTTACAATTATTTAACTTTTAACATTAATATTTAAATAATTTTCACTTTAATATAACATATAATTTTTTTTAATTATTATTAATTTTAGTAATTAAATAAAATAATTTTTATTATTTTATTTTCTAAATCATTAAAAAATATAAAATAAACTAGCTAAAAGAAACGCGCGTGGTATCTATAATTTTTTATGAAAAATTAAAAATTTATTTATATTTGACGAAAAGTTATTAGAATTTTGATCTTACAAAATTAATAATGTTATTTTTTAAATCGTTACTGTATTACTATTTCAACATTATGGTGTTATAATAATATAATACCTATTATTGCAAAGTCAATATGACGTTTAAATTTTGTACTCAAATAAAGATTATATGCTACGATCATCGAATTGTTAGCAATATATTTAATTCACCCATCTCAGGATCCATGCAGGGTGAATTCCTATTTTGTTTACCACAAGGCCCATAAACTTAAAATCGCTTTACAATGTTAAAAAGTTCTGGATTCTTTATTTCGTCTGTGATTTCAGCACAAAGTTTCTGAATCGCAAATATGTGTACGTAAAAATATAATTAAACGCACATGTGGCAATTCCACTTTTTTCTTCTCTATGAAAGACGATACATATAAAATTGTAAATGAATAAAATTACAAGTACCTTAAGTATGGTTAAGGTTAACAGTCCATCCAGGATCACCATAAGGAAACATTGAAGGATATGTCATGGGATCTAAATTTTCACTAACAATAAGACTAGAAATTATTTTCTCATTATTTTCTGTTGTGCATACTGACTTTACATAAACATGTAAAATCTCTCCTCAATTTCAATAGATAATTTCTTACATGACAAATTTTTTTCTTTGGGTATTTTCTTTTCATTCTCAGTTTCAGTAGACAGAACTCTGTTGTCATTTTTACTGGCAAAAGTCTTACAAAAATATGAAAGGTTTAGTCCACCATTTTGAAGTTCTTTAGCTTGATTTATGAAAAGACAATTCCAATCATTCTCTACAAATCGATATCCTAATATTAGACATTCTAACTGCCGGAAAATGATTTAATTAATTGTTTTCAAAAAATGATATCAAATGCTTGCTCATTATATTATTATCAGTTTCATAAATTAATCTTTTAATTTACACTGTTAACCAATACAGATGTTGGTTAAAAAGGGAACAATATAATTAAATATTCTACTTGGAAGAACATTCAAACACTCTGCCTTAAGATTTTCAAAAATATAAAGTTTTATTACATCGTAATAGACACAAATCCATTAACCAAAATCGTAATACCACTAAAAACTATTGGAATATGTTTAACTTCTTCTTTAATTGGAAAAATTAAATGAAGCATTTGCATAATGAAAAAATAATTTGTATCTTTTCTCAATCATTTTAAAAATTTATACATATGCATATAATTTAAAATTTTATTTACATATTCAATAATTTTTAAATCTTTGTTACTTCGACATGGTAACCTTCTTCAAATTTCAAGCTTCTGGTAAAGTCACTTTTCAAAACAAATCTTCCATTTCAGTTTCCTGCATTAAAAAATTTATTTGGGTGATTCTCTCAAAAAGGACTAATGACGCTTTCACGGTAATCTGTACAAAAATAATAAAATTGATTGAAATTATTAAAAATTCTGTAAGCCATACGTTAAGTTTTAACAATTTTCAATCGAATCACTAAAGAAAAATTCCAAAAAAATTTGTCAAGTGGGAGTTACACTCGCTTACCTAGGGTTCCGTTCACGATTATTTAAATATTTATTTTTTCTTACCGTGATTTCTTTTCTGTTGAACATTTGAATTGACGTTTGTTCATTTGAGTTTACATTATAAATAAATAGAATAAATGTTTCGAAGTGCAAAAAAGCCGATTTGGAATAAGAAATATATAATTTTTTTAAAAGAAATAAAAGCGAAGTGTGACAGATCCACCGACAATTTCATCAAGTGTGTACACAGTGGTCAGGAAGACGAAAAAAGTTTGCGTACTGTAACGAATGTAAGATAAATTTTGTGGATTAGCTCGTCGGATCAGGGTTCGTATATATAAAATAAAATTTACAATCGTTAAAGTAACAAAAATGTGATTTATTATTTATAATCAATAAACATAAAACTTTTTAAACACAGTAAAAGTAAAAAAAAGAACGGATTTCGTAATTCTACTACGCAAATTGACGCACGTAAAATTATTTAAATTAAAGCGATATTCACGACGCGACGAATGTGAATATGGTTACGACATAAAAAAAAGGAAACGCGACACGTATCAACGAAGGTAAAGAAAGGGTAAGAAACGGTAACGACGATGATGATCTGCTGCGATGACCAAAGAATGATGATGATCTACTACGATGACCAGGGAACGATGATGATCCACTACGATGATCCACTATGATGACTCAGCTGCGAAGACCAGGAAATGAGAACTCTTACAGGCGAGAAATACTCTGTATTTTAGTTGCCGTGAAATGTACGGAGGAAAGAGCGTAACACGACAACCTTCCTTTTGAACAAAAGATTCTTTACGTTAAAATACCTTTCTAATATATTGAGAAATGCTCAATATATTAGATACAAAAGAGGAATGCTCTTTTTGTCAGAGTAATGCTCTGACTGGAGAAATGCTCCCATCTGTCTCGAACCGAGACATCGAATCGGATGTGTTGTTCGTAGCCGGAGCGGCTTCTTTTATGCTCGAGCTGGGAATTCGCCTCGCACGCGATTGGCCCGCCAGTTGAGTGGAAAGGGTATACTGGATCTCTCCGATGGAGCCTGGTGGGGAGAACTTCCAAGTCTGCGCGGAGCTATGTGGAATTCGGTAGGTGACGCGCATCTTGGCCAAAATTTTCGACGGCGACAAAGGGAGTACCGCAAGGATCGGTATTAGGTCCAGTATTATTTTTATATTATATAAATGATATACCTGTTAGTAAGATAGTTAAAAAAGCAATATTCGCTGACGATACTTCATTATACACTGCGTCATGGAAGAAAAAACAAATAGAGAAAAACCTACAAGAATACTTAAAAATTATAGAAAAGTACTATCTCAAATGGAAACTGAAGATAAATGTAGACAAAACAGAATTTATAGTTTTCTCGCAAAAAACTAAAGAAAAATATGTCCCAAAATTAAAATTATTTAATGAAAATGTTCCAATTAAAGATAAAGTCAAATATCTTAGTATGATTGTAGATAGAAAAATTAAATTTAAAAGTCACATAGAAGAAGCAAGAAACAAAACATTTAAAGTTATAAGACAATTATATTCTCTATTATGTTGCAAAAGCAGTATGAGTATAAATAACAAAAAACTTATATATAAAATGATTATATTGCCAGGCATGTTATATGCAGTTCCCATTTGGGGTGGTACTTTTAAAACATATATTCAAAAACTACAATTGATACAAAATAAATGTCTTCGCATGATCCTAAAAGCGAAAAAAGGAACAAAAATATCACTATTGCATAAGAAATTAGAAATAGATAGCATTAAGAAAACAATATTTAAGTTAACAAAAAACTTTTATAGTAATTTAGATAGTCTTAAGAGTTTAGAAAATATATGTAAAATTAAGTATAATGAAGCTCCTTTTAAAATAAAATGTAGATTACCCAACCATTTGTTACAAACCACAAATTAAGATTAAATATATTAAAATTGTAAATATAGTTGTAAGTTGTAAATATGTAAATAATATCTAAAACTAGTTTAAGTCAACAAGCTAAGTAGGTTTTCAAAAATTTTCCTGTTTCATTTATTTAAAATTTTCCTTAAAAATTTATGTTTAATAAATAAATAAAATAATATTTTTTTTTATACATGGATAAGTCGCACAAATAGGAGCCATAGGTTAAGTTTCATTATGTTAATGCAAATGTTATAACTTTTGTAAAACTTTAATTGATATTAATAAACAAATTCTAATTCTAATTCTAAAAAAAAATTTCGCTCCTAGTATTCAGTCTGTACTTGCATCAAGACTCCATCCACTGTCGTCAAAAATCGGGATTTTCTTCCTTTTGGAAAACGAAAGTTGACGGTTCAATTTTCGTCGTTGAACCTTTTTCTTGGAGGAAGAGGAATCCAAAAGTCGGAACATCTTTCAGTCGTTAACTTTAATTTTTCGATTTGTGAAGCTCGCAAATCGAGGCTGGCTTGTGGAGTTGGACGATATAAGACTTCAATTGAAAAAAGTCGGCTTTTCCACTCTTCCGCATTGTTGACTAAGACGACATCCTTCTCGACAATAAATGTATATGAGGGTGATGTTTCCTCCATGGGTAGCGGACTATTTACAATTGTGGGCACATATTTGTCAGCGTCGTCGACAAATTCGGACAATGCAGCGTATGCCTCCTCAAATTCTTCACGTTCGCGAAAATAAGTCTCCTGCACATCCTGTTCTAAGAACATCGTTTCCGGATTGAATTTCTCGAAGGAGTCTGGTGATGGTTTGCGCTGCGTCGATGTACTAACAGTAATTTTTTTTGAGGGTATGAAATTACAATTGGCTCCAATAAGCCCGTGTCTTTAACTGGATATCTTGACTTTGAAACAGGTATGGATCTCCGCTGAAGTAAATCGTCGATCTGCTTCACTACCGCCATGTCCGACAATTCTTCATCCGGGGTTATTTGTTCGACGATAGCCGAAACGTCGTTACACATATTTAAAATTGGAAGAGATGCCATCTTACTCGAATAACAAAATAGACAAAATAATGACTTGAAATTTTATGCAATCAATTTATATAGTCGATGTAGTAATGGTGGGGTTGCGAAAATCTTCTTCTCTTATCATTGGTGGTTGAATCAGGAGGTGGGGGAAAATCTTCTCGAATCCTAACGTCCAATCACGGTGCATGTGGATCCTTATCCACGGAGTAGAAGGGTTTCAAATCCTTTACGTGACATCTATGAATTCGTTTCGAAGAATCTTGAATTTCGACAATATTTGCGCTTACAATTTTTATAACGACGTAATCACCTGAATATCGAGGAGCTAATTTTGCCACGAAATTATCAATAGCAGACGACAGGTGACATTCCCTTTTCGCTACTTTTTCCCCAATTTCAGGTACCCAATTTTTACGACGTATATTATAATGCGTAAAAGCGCGTGCCAAATTCACACGGACGAGTTCCTGAGTATCTTTTAATTTTTCAACGGAAGGTGTATTTCGCGAAAACACCTTTTCTAAGCTACCTTTTAGCGAAAAAGGTGTCTGTGGCACTCTTTGAAAACTAAGATACGCCGGTGAAAATTTTGTTGAATCATGTTTCGCGGTATTAAACGCGAATTGTAATTCCGGTAACAAATTATCCTATGATTTTTGATTTTTCTCAACAAATTGCGCGATCATTGTTTTTACAGTTTTGTTAGTTCTTTCTACCGGGTTACATTGTGGAGAATACGGGGGAGTCCTTTGAAGCGTAATATTAAAATCTTGAACTAACTTTTCAAATTCTTTCGCTCGAAATTGAGAACCATTATCGGTTATTAAAATTCGCGGACAACCGAAACGAAGAATAACTCTATCTTTAAAACCTTGAATGATTGATTTAGTCTTCTGTTCTCTAAGGGGAAACAATTCGATCCATTTTGTAAATTTATCTTGTAAAACAAGTAAATATTTGTTTCCGCGAGAAGAACGGACTAATGGACCGACGATGTCCATTGACACATACTCCCATGGTTGGGTAGCATTACAGGTTCCCATTTTTCCAAAAGTCGCGTTTTGCGAAAATTTATACTCCTGGCATGAAACGCAATTCCGAACGTATCGAGAAATATCGCCATTCATACCTGGCCAGTAATAATTTTCGCAAATTCGGGCGATAGTTTTGGTAATTCCGAGATGTCCGGCGGTCGGAACGTCGTGGTTTTCATTCAATACTTTAGGTCGCAACGGTTCGGGTACGCATAATTTCCAGGCTTTACCTCTATCCGTGAAATTGAGACTGTGGTGCAAATGTCGATAAAGCAACCCGTCTTTCACAGAAAAGTCTGGGTATCGATCCGGATTTGCAATCGAAGCCTTTAATAAATTGCGATACCATTCACATTGATCGTTTTCGTCGATAATAAAAGCAGTTTCGTCTATAAAATCTTCGGACAGATTTTCATCCGCAATCGGATCGCGAGACAAGGCATCGGCGACGTTATTCGATTTACCTTTACGATATTTAATTGTAAAATCAAACTGCTGTAAATAAACACACCAACGGGCTATTCGAACAGCGGGACTAGTTAACGTTTGTAACCACCGAAGGGACGCATGATCGGTAATTACATAAAAAGAGTAGCCCTCGAGGTAATATCTCATTTTTTATATTCCCCAAACTATAGCCAAGCACTCTTTTTCTGTGACTGAATAATTCTGTTCGGCTTTATTGAGCGTACGACTCGCGTATGCGATAACGACTTCCTGACCGTTTTGAGTTTGAGGGAGGACGACTCCGAGGCCATATTGACTGGCGTCGGTCTGAAGACAAAAAGGAATTGAAAAATCAGGTACAGCGAGAACGGGTGCCGACGACAAACGTTCCTTTAATGTCTCGAATGCGTTATTTTGCTCGGATCCCCAATTCCAACGACTTTTTTTGTGGAGAAGACGCGTCAAAGGTTCAGTCAACGTAGAACAATCCGGGATAAAACGCCTGTACCAGGAGATGACTCCCATAAATCGCCTCAATTCGGTAATATTTTTCGGGACCGGAATCGATTTTACTTTTTCCGGATCGGTGTGAATACCCGTCGCGTCGACCATATGTCCGAGGTAATGAATTTTAGTTTTAAAAAATTCCGATTTTTCGGTATTCACCTTTAAATTAGCGTTTCGCAAATGTTTAAGAATACGCCTAACGTTCTCTAAGTGCTCATTAACGGCCTTACCGAGAACGATAACATCATCCAAATATACGAATGCCGAAACTCCTATTTCAGGCCCTAATACTTTCTCTATCGTACGTTGGAAAGTAGCTGATGCTGAATGCAAACCAAACGGCATGACCTTAAATTGGAATAAACCACGTCCGGGAATGATGAAAGCCGTAATCGGTCGGCTTTCCTCTGCTAGTGGGATATTCCAATAGCCATTTTTCAAATCAATTTTGGAAAAAAATGTTGAATCCCGTAATTTATCCAATGTCGAATTGATTTGAGGTATTGGATATGCATCTTTCTCCGATACGGCATTGATTTTTCTAAAATCGATACAGAAACGATAAGTTCCGTCTTTTCGCTTGACGATAACAATTGGAGAACACCAAGGACCGTTTGATGGCTCGATTACGTCTTTCGCGATCATATCGTCTGCTTCGTCGTTCATAATTTTAAGCATCGCGGGATTTCGTGGGGAATAAGATAAATTTATAGGGTCCGAATTTTTAAGTTTAATCGTATGTTTGCCGAATTTGGTAGGACCTTTAATTTCGTTGAATATCTTCAACACTTCGGAAATTTCCCTGAGCGCTTCGTTAATGTCCTTTTCGTCGGGGTTAATAAATTCGCCATCGGTCGACGCGATTTTATTATAATCGAATTAATAATTTACGGCGCTAAGAATATCAAGACCGATTAACATGTCTAAATCAAGACTCGGTAAAACACGAAAAGAGACATCTACAGTTTTTCCATTAAAGAAAATTTTAAGGTCGACTGTACCTAAAATTTGAGCGCGACTGACATCTGCAAACCGTGCCATCATATTTAAAGGTTTTAACTCCGCGAGGTTATGTTTACAAATTTCATTGTAAACTTTTTCACCAATAAATGAATGACTCGCACCCGTATCCAATAAAGCACAAAAAATTTTGCCTTCTATATTAATTGGTTCATAGATACGTGCGTTTTTTGGTACGTTAGCGATATTTACTTTGTCTGTTGTCCGGCTTTGAAAACTTGAGTCTCGGACAATGTCTCCGCCGGTTTTTCGTCGGTCCGCCGCGAGTTTTCCTGTTTACGACATTCACAATCTCGGAAATAAACGTCGTCCTTACCGCACCAAGAACAAAATTTTTTTGGTTGGCCTTTACATTGACCTCGACGATGACCGCGTCCTTTACATCGCCAACAATGATCTAGCCGATATAACTTTCTACACTTGCCACGTTTTCTTTTTGTCGTTTTGAGTGGTTTTGTTCGGATTGCGTAGGACCGGAAATTGATTGAGGGGGCGGTTTATATGCTTTTTCCGCGACGACGATCAGTTCATATTCGTTAGTTAAACGAATTAAATCCGAGACGTTCTGAATTTCATGTCTACGTATATAACGTCTGTATTCTGGTCGAAGATTTCTGTACAACCGCTCTATTTCACTTTCCCTACTCATGAGTCCGTATCTACGTATAAGAGTCTGCGACGCTGTGATAAAATCATGTGCGGTTTCTTTCTGTCCCTGCGTGCGATTTCTAATATCCTCCTCTAACTGACTATCAATATTAACCGGTAAAAAGAATTGTTTAATATCGTGAGCGAATTCGTCCCAAAATTGCCAATTTTTCCTATTATTACGGTACCATGAAATAGCCTTTCCTTTTAAGAGCATTGGAAGACAAGACACCAAATTATCCAGCGGGATTTCATAAGTGAAACTTAATTCCTCCACATGCTCCAAGAAATCAAGCAAATCACGTGTACCATCATATGTTACGCCCCATTTACGTACCTTTTCTGCAAGACTTTCGCGAGGTCTATCATCGTTATGAAATTCGTTATATACACGGTCAAGGTTGTCATCGTTAGGACGCGGTGTATTTCGGTGTATAGGTCTATCACGATCAAGTGGGTTTCTAGATTCGCGATTTTGATATAAATGGTCAATTACTTGTTGACGATTTAACCCACGGGGACGTTGTATTCTATTTTGATTATTTTGTTCTCCCGCAACTGGGTCGACGAATTCTAAATTGTTGCTTAAACGACTATTTGCTCTACTTAGCGCGTTTTCTTGTAATTGGTTACCAGGGATTAATAAGCGCGGATCTCTTTGCTGATTATCGAAATTATTCGCGGAAGGAGTTTGTCGACCATTTTGATTACTTCCGTCATTTAACAACTGATTATTGTTATTAATTAAATTCGTGTGAGAACTATGTTGAGACATATTATCCTCGTCTTCCTCGTTATTACCGACAGGAATTCCGTTAGGGTTATTTTCGGGATTGTTTTGTCTTTGATTATGACCGATTAAGTTACGCAATAGATTTCTTAATTGTTCGCGAGTTGCGTCCGGTGGATAAGGCACGTTTCTATCACGCAATTCGTTTTCTAACGTGACTTTATTCATTGTCCAAATCACGGAACGAGTAAGGTGAACCCTATCGTCTGCCATTTTTTTTTTTTAAATAAACAAAAATGAAATTTTTACATAAAAAGAATAAAATTATTTCGATTAGTCCCTGTTCGGGCGCCAGAAACTTGTAACGAATGTCAGATAAATTTTGTGGATTAGCTCGTCGGATCAGGGTTCGTATATATAAAATAAAAATTACAATCGTTAAAGTAACAAAAATGTGATCAATAAACGTAAAACTTTTTAAACACAGTAAAAGTAAAAAAAAGAACGGATTTCGTAATTCTACTACGCAAATTGACGCACGTAAAATTATTTAAATTAAAGCGATATTCACGACGCGACGAATGTGAATATGGTTACGACATAAAAAAAAGGAAACGCGACACGTATCAACGAAGGTAAAGAAAGGGTAAGAAACGGTAACGACGATGATGATCTGCTGCGATGACCAAAGAATGATGATGATCTACTACGATGACCAGGGAACGATGATGATCCACTACGATGACTCAGCTGCGAAGACCAGGAAATGAGAACTCTTACAGGCGAGAAATACTCGTATTTTAGTTGCCGTGAAATGCACGGAGGAAAGAGCGTAACACGACAACTTTTCTTTTGAACAAAAGATTCTTTACGTTAAAATACCTTTCTAATATATTGAGAAATGCTCAATATATTAGATACAAAAGAGGAATGCTCTTTTTGTCAGAGTAATGCTCTGACTGGAGAAATGCTCCCATCTGTCTCGAACCGAGACATCGAATAGAATGTGTTGTTCGTGGCCGGAGCGGCTTCTTTTATGCTCGAGCTGGGAATTTGCCTCGCACGCGATTGGCCCGCCAGTTGAGTGGAAGGGGTATACTGGATCTCTCCGATGGAGCCTGGTGGGGACAACTTCCAAGTCTGCGCGGAGCTATGTGAAATTCGATAGGTGACGCGCATCTTGGCCAAAATTTTCGACGGCGACAGAGGGTCCTTTCTTTACAGTCCGTGCGCTCGATATACTCAATTCGCTTTTCGTTTCGCTCCTAGTATTCAGTGACCTTCACCTGTCACTTTCGCGGTCGTTCTTCGTGATACAAATTTGTTCTTCCTTACAGTACGATGACGACGAAATCAAAGCATGTAGAGTAATACTTTAGATGTACAGAAAACCGAAAATCACAGAAACAAAATCAGAGCGGTTCATGTGCATAAATTATTTACAATTTTGTCATTTTTATAGGTAATTTTTATATTTATCGCATATTATTGAAAGCTTAACAAATACATTATGATAAAACAATGTGAATTTACTTATTTATTCAATGCATTATATTTTTGTTCAGAAAAATTACATTCATTTGTTTTATAACCTGATAAGTTTGTTTAGTTTACGATTAGTCACGAATCCTATAATGTTATTTTATTGCAGTTTGCATTCATGATTTAATTTCGGTATTAATATTGTTTTTTATGTAAATGAAAGTGAATTTTATACATGTCATATTTTGAGTGCATAAAATGTATCCATCTTTGTAACAGATTTTCAAGAGTGACAAATAAGTGTACAATGCTTTTGCAATTTAAAAACAACTTTAAAAAACAAATTTCAATAGAGGAGCAAGTATTCAAAAGTAGATAAATCCATATTTTGTTTTTTTGAGAAATTTAAAAAATTGCATTTATCACATAACCACCAAAATAAACTTTAAAGTACAAAAATTTTAATTAATTATTTCTATACGAATATTTTTTGAATTTAATACATTTTGTGTTTAATTAAAGTCTTTTATTATAGGGTTATTTAAAGACTTTGATTATTTTTTCTAATAAAAAAAATTGAAAATAATAATCACTTAGGTTAAATCCAGACGATTTTAAATTGAAAATTCTTTGTTAATAAAATTTTTTCATAAATTCAAGAATGACAAATCAATTTCTAAGGTCCTAAATTTGTTAAATCTGTATTTATCTCAATTTTTTGGAAAATGGATTTATCAACTTTTGAAAACTTGCTCCTCAATTAAAATTAGTTTTTTAAAGTTGTTTTTAAATTGCAAAAGCATTGTACACTTATTTGTCACTCTTGAAAATCTGTTACTCACATGTTAAAATTGTCGGTAAATCTGTCACATTTCTCTTTTATTTCTTTTTAAAAAATTATATATTTCTTAGTCCAAATCGGCTTTTTTACACTTCGAAACATTTATTTTATTTATTTATAATGCAAACTCGAATAAACAAACATCAATTTAAATGTTCAAGAGAAAAGAATTTACGGTAAGAAAAAAATAATTCACCGTAACGTTCCAATTCGGTTTTTTCGCCAAACCGAATTCAGCTTAAGTTACCACCAATTCTATTCGCTTACACCTAATTTTTTTTACTGGGAATATCAAAAAACTAAATGGAAGGATTTTTTTTATATCTGTATTCTGGGACTATTACAATTTTTCTTTAGTAGCCGATCCACTTCTGTAAGGAGAAGTGTTATACCCCTATACTATCGGACTGGACCTATTTTATGACCTCGCGTAAGGCAGACATTGCGGTAGACCTGAGTGGCGTTATCGGGCATAGCCATTGGTTAGTAAAGTATGGATTCACCACTTCCACTCACGGGAATTAAACGGTCACGTATGCAATAATAGAAAACAAATTTCCCTCAACCCATGGCTGTGTGGATAAAACGGGCGATCACTGATTGTGTCCTGTAAAGGGAACTGGAGTACTCCTACTCAACAGGCTTGGCCCGAGCTTGGACCTCAAGTAAGTAAATTACAGCGAGGGGCCTGTGTGGCGTTCTCAGGCTTAATGACAATATTATTTTATAACGCTTAATGAATTTTTCATCAAAATTATAAAATTTTTAAATATAAACATTTTTTAATTTATTTTGACATATTTCTCAGAATTTCACGATTACGAGCATATGTTGTTCCAAATATAAATGTTAATATTCAAAAATTTTTTAATTTTGGTACAATAAACCTATATGATGTGTTTTAAACCAATTTAACCCAAAGGTGCTGGCACCAAAGATTTTCTTTTTCATTTTGATTCTCCTGTATAAGCACATGGTTATAGCTCGGGCGCGGCTGGTAAGATGAGGGACACCACTTCCCCTTACAGGACAGTAATTAAACGATCATCGATAGTTTTGGTAATCTTCAACCACCTACAGATCTTGTGAAGTATTTCAGTGTTAATGTTATTAAATACAACCATAAGAGGTATCAAAATTTTAATACCTATGTGTGTGGTCATTTGTATTTAAAATTTCTTTCAAATAAACTTGAGGTAAAAACTATGTTTACTCTTTAAAAACAAAGGCACTGAAACATTGAGTTTAGTATAAATTAAACTAGCAATATGAACGATTCATTAACATTTACCTTATCAGGTAAATCATCCATATTGGAGACACAATATTTTCCACCAATTGATTTGTTACCTCATCAGAATTATGTACTTGGTCTGGTTGAATTTCTTACATTTAACTCTATCCCAAATGTAGATATTGGACACAATAAGTTTTATGTTGATCAAGAAGAAATAACTATACCAACTGGTAGTTATGAAATTGGTGATATACAGCGCTATTTACAAAGTGTTTTGAAACCCAAAGGAATTGAAATTTATATTAAACCAAATAACAATACTTTACGCAGTGAGATTTTTTGCAATCGTGACATTAATTTTCAAAAAGATGATTCCATAGCCCAATTATTAGGATTTGAACCTCAAATTCTTGAAGCTGATAAATATTTCCAATCTAACTTACCAGTGTCTGTTATAAAAGTTAATGCACTACGAGTTGAATGTAATATTACAACCGGTGCATATTTAAATAATCTAAAGGTTCACACGATTCATGAATTTTTTCCAACAGTTCCACCAGGATATAAAATAGTGGAAGTACCATCTCATGTCATTTACTTGCCTATCGCCGTCAAGAACATTGATCAAATTCAGTTACGAATTGTTGATCAGGACGGAAATCTTGTAAATTTTCAAAGTGAAACAATTACCATTAGATTGCATGTGAAAGCAGTATAAATGGGTATTGCCTTTAATCAAAAATTGGTTACGGATATAAGAAGCCAGAATGTGTAAAAAGAGTCAGTTACGACACCACAACCAAGAGGTTAACACCTCAAAACATTCAACTATTGAAGAATCGGGGTCTGAAAGTGATCGAGAAGAAGATAACAAGAGTTGTTTGTCTACAATGAATCTATTGATCACTATGAGGTTCATGCTCATCTACCATATGCCTCAGCAACATTTAATAACAGTGATGAAATAAGAATAGCTGTACAAAATCAGGATCATTGTGTTTTGACAAGCAAAAGTTTTTTACATATTCAAGGAAAATTACTAAAGGAAAACGGGACACCTGTTACACATACTAGGTTTATTAACAACGCTATCTGTCATCTGTTTGAAGAAGCTCGTTATGAACTTAACGCTATTGAAATTGATAAAAATAGAAATGTTGGTCTTACAAATCTCATGAAGAATTACGTTTCTGTTTATGGAGTTCAAAGTAAATTTTTAGAAAACGCTGGTTGGTTTTTCACCTGTAACGCAAACACTGTTCTTGTTGACAACCTTGGAAATTTTGATATTTCAATACCATTTAATATTCTATTTGGTTTTGCTGAGGACTACCAAAAAATTATTGTTAATGCAAGACATGAATTAATTTTAACCAGAGCAAGAAATGATATGAATGCGATTCTACAGACAAGTGAAGATCAAATTAGAGTATCCATTAATAAAATTGAATGGTTATTACCCAATGTTCGCTTGTCTGATTCACGTAAATTCAAATTATTAAAATACATTGAGAAAGACCCACTTATTCCAATAAGTTTTCGAACATGGGAACTCTATGAGTATCCTTTACTACCACAGACAGCCAATCACGTGTGGACAGTTAAGTCATCAACGCAGTTGAAAAAACCTCGTTTCATAATTTTAGGTTTTCAGACAAATCGAAAAAATGTTAATACTAGAATTGCCAGTCATTTTGATCATTGTCAAATTACAAATGTTAAATTATTCTTAAATAATCAAAGTTATCCATATGCAATTTGAATTTAGATTTTGATAAACGACACTATGCTGTCCTTTATGACGTGTATGCCTATTTTCAAGTGACGTATTACAATAAGGAGCCCCAACCATACTTATCGAAAAATGAGTTTTTTGAATATGCTCCACTTATAGTAATTGATTGTTCAAGGCAAAATGAATCATTAAAATATGGTCCTGTTGATATTCGTCTTGAATTTGAATCTAAGGAAAATTTACCTGACCAAACAGCAGCTTACTGTCTTATATTACATGACAGAATTGTTGAGTACAGACCAATTAGCGGTGGGGTTAAAAAATAGTTTTAATAAATTATATAAATTATTAAATATTTGTATAACATATTTAGTCTTCAGAACAATGGCATACATAGTAGATGTCTAATGTTTCAAATTGCCTGTTAACGAATTTATTATAAAGGAATTAGCTATTTTACCACTTGAAAAAACTTGTCAACAACCATACAAATTTATTTTTCACCCTCCATGTGATTGGAACTGTATTTCACCACATTATAAAAGAATGAATAAGTGGTTAGAAAATAATCTACATTGTATATATTGGTCGTCTGGTGATGTTCCATATACACTACTTCCCATTATATTAAAAACTATTTTTAAAAATGCAACTCTAATTTATGTAAAAGGTTTAGAAAAAAAGAAGTGGTTAAAAAGTTTTCTTAAGCCATCTACTGTGATTATAGATATGTTAGATATAAACTGTACATCGCTTCAATCACTGAAGCATGCTTCGTATAATATCAAGCCATGTTATAATCATCGCAAAATAATTGAAATAGATTTAATTTAATGTGCTGAGCGAAATGTAAAACTATTATCAGAGTGGTTATCTAAAAATACTAGTAATAAGTTGTTGTAAAAAATTTTTTATGTGTAACATTTAAAAAAAATAAACATATATAAATATCAAAAGAGTCTCATGTCATTTATTTATCACGACCCTGTTTTCGGCGTGGTCTGACGTGTTTTTATCAGCTGTTGAATATTTGGATTTACGCGAGTTTCTGCCGATAATTAATATTGTTTTTTATAACAAGTTATTAAAAAAGTATGGCGAGTTTCTCTCTCTACGATTTAGTGTGATGTGACAGACTTTAAACAATAAATTTTCAAATTTTAGTTTTGTGCGTCTCCCATACGGAAAGTTACTCTAGACTACCATAGTTGTGTTAAAGGATTGTGGTATTTCAGTTGTTATTGAATTGAATTATTTATAGGTGACATTTTGGTGGCCTTCTCGTAATAATTTAAATACTTATGAGTTATCTGCCTCTTATGATAACAATAATTTTTAAATTATTGTTATTCTTTTTCTCTCTTTTCGATATTTTGTTCGTTTGATTGTTCTCACGTCCGTTTTCTCTCATTGTTTTCACCATGAGTGAAGGTGAGACTGACAGTCAACAACTTAGTGTTGTCATACCGGCAACTGATGATTTATCAAATCACTCAAGCAACGTATGCCCGCAATGTAAAGTTCGTGTGGTGAAAGATAAAACTTTTTGTCCTGGTTGCAATGCAGCCTACCACCCCAAGTGTGCCACTAAAACTGTTATGCTACCAAATATAGGCCTAAAGAAATGCTGTGGTCCACCGTCCCCTATGTTAATGAGTGCTTCTTGGTCAGTTTCTCTAGAAAATATTCGTGCGTTAATTAGAGAAGAATTCGCAGCAGTTAGAGTGACTATGTCTAATGATCACTCTAAGCTTCAAAAATCATTAGGGAAAGTTTCAAAGGATCTCCATGATCACTCTACCAGATTGAACAAGTGTGAATCTCAAATTGACACCGTTACTCAAAGGGTCGATGACATTGAGATTCAAGTTATGGAGAATAATCAAGGTAATATTTCTGAAACTAATGCGATCTCTGCATGTTTGGCCGAATTGGAAGATCGTAATCATCGATCAAAAAATCTAATTATTTTCGGATTGCCTGATAACCTTAATGTTGATAAAGATAATGATTTGCACGTCGTCCTTCCAATTTTAAATTATCTCTCTACTAAACCGCTTCTCCATGATACTATTACATTGACACGTATTGGTAAACAGGCACAGGAGAGCTCCAAACAAAAACCTGTCAAAGTAACTCTGCAAGACCCCACACCAGATCGCACACCGTTTCAACCGTCTCAATTCACTACAGTGAGAAAAGAATTGAGGGATCGAGTAGAGAAGGGAGAGAAGGGACTGGTTATTCATTATCTGCGCGGTGCCTGTCATCTCGAGGAGGAGGTGTGCTGATTTCAATTCGCTCTACGTTTCGTACCTCCCTAACTACATTAAATTCTGCTCTTTTATTACAATCTGATATCAACATTATTGCTGTAAAAATAAAATTTCTGTATTCTACTGTGATTATAGTATCAATTTATATTTCGCCCAGCATATCAATTATGTTATAGATTTGATGTTTTTACTTTGGCAGAGCGACGCATTGTTTCAGTTTTATTATTTCTTTTAAAAATTTTAAACTCCCAGACCCATTGTCCGTATCTGTTGAGCGAAATATCATTTAAAGTTCCGCGCTTACCTTCGAGATCCCATGAACCTCTTTATGTGCCTATATTAAATAAATAAATAAAAAAAACCCCTTTTATTTTAATCAAAATGTTAATATATTATTATTGTCAAAAAGTAAAGAATTGAGTAAAAGAAGTTACTTTATTAATCGTAGATAACTATTTATTTTAATATTTTAAAAATCAAATAATAAGAAATGAGTAATGTTTTTAACTCCAAGCTGCATTCGAGGTATCACATAGTTTGTAGGTGTGTTGAAGAGGTGATGAGCGGCCGGGGTCTAAGCACATGTTGATGAAGCGGGAGACGAAGGTATGGAGAGACACATAATCTTGAGACGTCAGTGCAGCAAAGGGGGTGACCAAAGTAGGAATTTTTACAGTTTTGTGACCTAGTTGTTACAATTTTGTGACCTAATTGTTACAGTTTTGTGACCTAATTGTTACAATCTTGTGATCTAATTGTTACAGTTTATTAACCTAATTTAATTATATTTTATAAAAGGTTGTTGAAAACTGTAACAATTAGGTCACAAAAAATGTAACAATTAGATCAGAAAATTGTAACAATTAGGTCACAAAACTGTAACAATTAGATCACAAAACTATAGCAATTAGGTCACATATCTGTAACAATTATTTTTGTATAAATGATAAATATAAATAAATAATAAATTTACACTTTTCGTATAAATTTATTGAAACATAACATTTTACAAAAAATATATTTGAAGATTATTCACTTATTTATTTATACATAACGTTTTATACTTTAATATATTAAAAGATTATTTATTTACATGTTGACGGACCCTTTCGTATCAATCTACTTATAATAAGATGTTTATATTTATTTATATTACTGGTTTTAAACTCTATTGTCCAATTTTTGTAAAAATGTAATTATTATTCACTGTTCTTAAAGCCCAAAAGTATTTTCAATTTTTAAAATAATTTTTGGTTCGAAATTTAAAGACATATATTTTTCAATATATTGATCTATTGAGAAATTGAGCACGGGTAGAAGAAAATCAAAATCGTAAGCACGGAACCATTTTACAGAAATAGCACTGTGTACCTTACAATAATGTGGATATTCCAGCGGCATAAAAACATATTCACCATTCACTAAATTTAATCTAGCTGATATATTCCCAATTTTAAGGGATATATCAGGCTCTACATCTGTTTCTAAATATTGCTCCACAAAAGTGTAAATTGTTGAGTTTATTGTTTCCATTAAAATTTTATGTTTTAAAGCACAACATCACTCCTTTGGCACGACAACTGATGGTTGCACCTGGCTGTAAACCGGGCTTGCCATTTTTCAAACTGAAAAAAATTAAATTATTTAATGCAACTATTTTTCACAACACTATAATAAAGAAAATTTTATTGCTTAGCAAGATTTGAAATTTGACTATAAATGTCTTTTTCCAATCTTGATAAAGCAATAATCTTTTCTTTAGGGGTACGTTTTAAATAAAAAATGTATTACTTCTTTCGAGCGGGAGTGACACTAAACTGAAAGAAATCTCATCTTCAATACTGTCCATATATGTATAATAATAACATAATGTTTTGTCTATTATCCTCCTTTTGACCACTCTTCATGAAATGTGTAGAAAATTTTTATATAAAATCTTTGAAATTGGTCTGCATAATTGTTGAAATCCATCCCATCTCTTATCAGCTAAACAGCTGAAAGAAACAATTCGTGATTCTAAAAGTGTAAGCAGGTTATCATATTTTGAAATCGACACTCTTTTCATACTTCACTTCTGCTGTGTGAATATTTAAATTTAAATTAAAAGAAGAAATACTCACCCTATTTATTTATTGGTAATTTTTTCATCAGGGTGAATTGTAACCCCAAGGAAGCGTGTCCGTTGTTCCTGGTAACAAGACTCGTTTATCATCTTGCCAGTTGAGAACAACTTTACTTTGTTTGAATGTATAAACTTCATGTTTTTTACTTTTAATAAAGTGCTGATTTTGGATCAGGATTTCAGATTTTTCGAGAGTGTGCTTGTAATCATTAAACTCTATTCTTTTTAATGTTGAAAATTTCACAACTTTTGCTTTCTTTTTTAATACTTCATTATCACCCCATAATTTGAAAGCATACAATTTTGATCTCAAACCTATAAATTCGGCTACAATTTTACCATTATTCTCATCTTTCATAAGCCCTAAAACTTTTTTATTTACAAGAGGTATATTATAAATATTATTTTCTGGATAATCAGATTTGTCAAATTTATGTAAATCCCGTCTGATATAATCATAAATATTTGGTACTGTGAAAAAATAAATAAGACTGTCAGTATCAGTATACAGTAATTTTGCATTTTCACCGAAAGTTTTCTTTATGTAATTATAATGGAAGTCCTATATTATTATTTTTGATATATCTAAAATTGTGAATCCTGTGTAAATTGGTTTATTAAACATCACTTTTGTTTTATTCATTTTAATAATAACCATATCTTTATCGAATACAATACAGCTATGAAAATTTGGTTGAGCGATTAAATTTTTAGCACAATATCTTCCTTCCCATTTTGTCACTAGTTTTACATCTCTATGTTTTCTAATATTTTCCATAGTTTTTCCAAATACAGAGTTATTCATTAATTTATAAAATTTTTTTTCAAATTCATTACTTGACATTATATAAGACTCTAATTCAGAGGGATTAAAATCTTTTTCCATGAATCTATTATTCGCTTTCGCATATCTATTTGAGCATTGGGATACTCCACCTCTAATACCTCTTTCAATGAAAGAAAACATTTCTATATCTGTTAGAAAATCAAGTTCTACGTTTGTATACTTAAGCATTGCATCGAATGCCAAACCTGGTGCAGTATAATAATGGAGTGGCTCTAATTTGTATGTTAAGAAGCATGTTTTTCTAAAATTTTCGAAAATGTCAGCTAGAAGTAAAACATCAGTCTTTAAATATAAATCAGAGTTTTCACCTAATGTTTTCAAATTAAATATTTCCCATACTTTACAAACATGATTATAGTCCTCGTCTGAAATATGAGAGTCATTTAACTTAGAATAAAAAGATTCTTTAATCAGTAACTGACATTCTTCTAATTTCTTCCAACTATTAATATATTCATAAGGAAAGACCCCCTTTCTTGTCAATAAATTGAATTCATCTAAATTACTACAATATTTTTTTGTGATTTCTTTCTTATTATTTTCAAGGTATGAAGATAACTTTTCTAAACTACTGGGCATGAATCTAAATGAGTCTAAAAATCGGAATTTTATTTTTGTATTTTCTACATCTTTTGTAAAGGAAATGTATTTTTTTTTGTTTACTGGTAATAATTTAATACCACCCTCAAAAGATGTTGCAAGTTCTCTTATAATAAAATGTGCATCATATCCAGACAAGTTATGAAAAATTACTGGAATAACTTGTGAATCTTTATAGTTTACATTACAACTATGATGTGCAGGACCACGATATTTTCCTGTAAAATGACAATGATCTCGGTGCTTGATGTCATCTTCTTTAAAAGTTTTTTCACATATATGACAATTTGTTGCTGTATTAAATTGCATTTGTTGTGAAAAAGTTAAATTTTCCATTGGAATTATATTTGTAAAATAAGAATTTGCTTTTACAGACAATTGCTTCAATTCATTCATGAACCATTTAATACAATCCGATCCTCGAAATATTTTAAATTCAGAGAGTGATTCATCAAAGTTACAATGTAAATAGAAAGCCACACTTGTCGGAATATGCTTTAGATATGGAGCTGTATTCACATATGTATTTGTTACAGGTTCTAAAAGACTTTCAGTGTCAGCATATATAACAAATGGAACATGTTCTTTATTTTTGTAATTTTTAAATTTTAAAGTATTATCATCTTCGTTTGGCATAAAAACTCTACACTTATTTAATTTTGCACAATCAGGAGTATGTTTATTAAAAGAGTGCTCATGTGTAAAATGACATAAAGATCTATCACAAAACCATATTCTATGACAATTTTTTGTAATCTGTGAACTAACTAATCGAGATAAATCGTTGACTAGTGCAAAATGATAAATTCTTTTGAATTGAAAAATATTATCATCATTATCATCATCATCATCATCATCATCAGCATCAAAGTCAATTTCATTATTTTCAATCATTAATAAGTGATATGTTGGTTCATCTGATTTATATTCACTTAAATAAAGTGGAACAATATCATTTTTTTTATTAATTTTATCAATTTCATAAACGTTAATGGTTAAATTGTTTAGTTTTTCAAATTTTGAAATGTCATTTAGAGAAATAGGGAAATTTTTTTTTTTGTGTTAAAAAATTTGACATCATCAATTTCTCTACCATTTTCTAAAGCACTATAATTTGCTGCAAAAACTACATTAACTTTCAAATTTCCCATTCTTTTAAAAAATTTCAGTTCTTCAGGTGTTGTTTATTTACTTAAAGTTGCTAAAGCAGTATTCATAACCTTCAAAAATTCTTTACAATAGTCAAAATTCATTGTGAATTAATAAAAATTTATTTATTTCTTGATATTTCACATCGGACATAACAATACAATGTAGTAATAAGAAATTTTTCCTCACTCTTTTATAGTCATACATTTTTCTCTATCTCTTTTTACTAAATATACTTCATCATTTTCTAAGAGATTTAGATTGAATCATTATTATTGTCAGCTGATGTGAAAATAAATTAAAATTCATGCAAAAATTACATCTTGAGAGATAATAATACTAATAATAATTGTAATAATTAATAATAATTAATAATAATTAATAATAAATAATAATTGATAATAATAATGAGTATTTTATGTCTTCTAATTTTATTGTGCTGACATATCTCATATTACACTCCAGATGATTCCTCTCTGAAATGTATGTAACTATTTTTATCATCCATGCAAAAAACCACTCATAACATTAACAGGTGATGTTTCCTTATTCTGATAATTTCTGTATAATTATTATTCTATTAAATAATTAAACAATTTATTTAAATATTAAGAAAACCAAATTTATTTGAAAAATATTTTCTACTTACCGTATGATCAGGAGATATAGTGAAACTCTGTATGTCAACTTATACTTCATAAATATACTTATTCGTTTCTCAATTTTGAAAAAAATTTACAAATTTTGGGAGACAAGTTTTTGGGGAATTTTCAAGAAAAATTTTTTTTATTAATTAACTAACAATTGCAGAACGGTCTGTGGGCCTCAGATATTTTTTATTTTACCCCCCCCCCCTCCAACGTGATGCAAAAAAAAATTTCAATTATATTGATACTAGCTAAAAGAAACGCGCGTACACGCGCGTGGTATCTATAATTTTTTATAAAAAATTAAAAATTTATTTTTATTTGACGAAAAGTTATCGGAATTTTGATCTCTCAAAATTAATAATGTTATTTTTGAAATCGTTACTGTATTACTATTTCAACATTATGGTGTTATAATAATATAATACTTATTATTGCACAGTAAATGTGACCTTTAAATTTTGTACTCAAATAAAGATTATATGCTACGATAATCGAATTGTTAGCAATATATTTAATTCACCCATCTCAGGATCCATGCAGGGTGAATTCCTATTTTGTTTACCACAAGGCCCATGAACTTAAAATCGCTTTACAATGTTAAAAAGTTCTGGATTCTTTAATTCGTCTGTGATTTCAGCACATATCATTTTATTTAAAGTTTCTGAATCGCAAATTTGTGTACGTAAACATATAGTTAAACGCACATGTGGCAATCCACGCTTTTTTCTTCTCTATGAAAGACGATACATATAAAATTGTAAATAAATTAAATTACAAGTACCTTGAGTATGCTTAAGGTTAACAGTCCATCCAGGATCACCAGAAGGAAACATTGTAGGATATGTCATGGGATCAAAATTTCCCCTAACAATAAGACTAGAAATTATTTTCTTATTATTTTCTGTTGTGCATACTGAATTTACATCAACATGTAAATCCCTCTTCAATTACTGTAGATAATTTCTTCATCTTACAGGACAAATTTTTTTCTTTGAGTATTTTCTTTTCATTCTCAGTTTCAGTAGACAGAACTCTGTTGTCATTTTTACTGGGAAAAGTCTTTAAAAAATACATAGGAATGTACATTCCTGTGTGGATGTGGATTCATATGATAATTCCGACTTAATTTCCTATTCAAATTCCTGTTTCAATTACGTATACGATTTTGTATAGGAAATCATATGGTTTCCTATATAGGGACCCATGTGGTTTCCCATATGGAAGCCTATGTGGGAATTTTCAGTGGGGTACAGATGTTGCAAATGCTATTGCATTATACTTCACACTTAACTGTATTAATCGGTTGTTGATCAACATCCACAAAAAATTCTGTTGGTTTAAAAGGAACAATCTAATTAAATATTCTATTTGATGAATATTCAAACACCCTGCATTAAGGCTATCAAAAATATAAAGTCTTATTCTATCGTAATAAACACAAATCCAATGACCAGAATTGTTATTACCGCTATAAACTATTTGAATATTTTTAACTCTTTCTCTAATTGGAACAATTAAATCAAGCATTTGTAAATACAAAGTACTTTGCATAATGAAAAAAGAATTTGAATCATTTCTTAATAATTCTTGAAATTTATACATATTCATATCATTTAACATTTCATTTACATTTTCAATAATTTTAAAATCGTCATTACTTAAAATAAAATACTCTTCTATGTTCGACATGGTATCCTTCTTCAACTTTTAAACTGTTGATAAAGCCATTTTTCAAAACAAATCGTTTATTTTAGTTTATTGCTTTAAAAAATTTACTTACATGTGTTTCACCTATAAAATATTTCATTAACTATAATTCAGCTAACTAATGCAACAATGATAGTCTTACATGAACGTGAATTAGCGTTGTTTAATCTTTTTCCATATTATATTAATTTCGATAATGATTATTATTTGACTTATTTTCCTCTGCACTTTTTATTAATATTCAAATCAATATTCAACTCACAAACTATTATTTAACCCATAAAACAACTTCAACCCTTAAAACAATATTCAAACCTCTTTCTATTTAAATACTTTTCCAAAAGCCAGCATCCTCTATTATCAGTCAATATTTTTTTTCAATATCGAAATATATTCAATACCAATGTTATCCAATATCATATTTTATTATCCTCAAAATCCAAATATCTTTAATGCCAATCTTATCCAATACCAAAAAATTTTCCAAAAACCAACTTCCACTGTGGTCAAATAATCAATATTTTTTTCCAATATCAAAATATATTCAATACTAATATTCTGCAATATCATTTTTTATCCTTAAAATCAAAATATCTTTAATGCCAAAATTATCCAATACCAAAAAATTTTTCCAAAAGCCAGCTTCCACTATTATCAAACAATCAATATTTTTGTTGCATTATCAAAATATATTCAATACTAATGTTATCAAATATCTTTCTTTATCCTCAAAATCGTAATATCTTTAATGCCAATGTTATCGAATACCAAGAAAACTAAATGGATTGAAGTATTTTTTATATGAAACATTTAAGACAACCAAAAGAAACAAATATTTTCTATACCAATATTATGCAATATCCATATTTTATGCATAAAAAAATTATTCAATAATCAATGTTTTATCTTCAAAATACATATATAATTATTAATACTATACAAAAATAGAAATATATTTTTTGGGCCCAATACAAAAATGAAAAAGACAAATATAATATAAGAAGATTCAACACAGTTATTGATCGACAAATTGCAGAAAAATATTATAAACTATATAATAATCAAGTTAAGTTACCTGAGACTATTAGAAGCTTTTTTAGCGACACTACTACAATGTTGTTGCAACGGTAGACTAACATCAGCATCTTAAATCAGCAGTAGCCGTTTCACTCCATTGAGGAGAAGTGTTATACCCCTACTCTACCAATCCGGGCCTATGTTAAGTTCTCGCGTGAGGCAGATATTACGGTAGGTCTGAGTGGCGTCCTCGGGGACAGATGTTGGTAAGTTAAGTATGGATACACCACTTCCACTCACGGGGATTAAACGGTTATCATCTATATCGCATATACAATAATAAAAAAAAATTCCCTCAACCCAAGGCTGTTAGGACGAATCGAGCGATCACAGATTGGGTCCTAAAAAGGGAAGTGGTATATCCTCACTCTATCGGCCTGTCCCGGGCTCAGACCTCGAGTAAGTCAATTACATCGGGGGCCTGTGTGGCGTTCTCGGGCTTAATGACAATATTATTTTATGACGCTTAATGAGTTTTTCAAAAAAATTAAAAATTTTTTAATTATAAACATTGTTTAATTTATTTTGACATATTCGTTTTCCTCAGAAGTTCACGATTACGAGGAGCATATATTGCTCCAATAATAGTAAATGTTAATATTGAAAAGTTTTATAATTTTAGTTCAATTCAATAAACCTACATGATGTGTTTTAAACCGATTTAACCCAAAGGTGCTGGCACCAAAAATTTTCTTCTTGCTTCTTATTCTCCAGTACATATAACCACATGGTAATTGTTCGGGCCGGGCTGGTAAAGTGGGGGACACAACTTCGCCTTATAGGACAGTATTTAAAAGGTCATGGACCATCATATGAACCCTCAACCGAAAGCTGTTCTGACAAAAAAAATTTCAGGTAGAAACCTTCGAGAACCCTAATTATCAAAGTAAAGATATATATGTATATCCCTCACAACACAAGGATATTCAGGATATCCCTGGGACGTCCTGGGGATATCCATTTGCTTTTGGCGATTCGGATATCCCTAAGATATCCTCTGGATATCCATGGACATCTCTAAGATATCCCAGGGATATCCAAACCGCCGAAAACAAATCGATATCCCCAGGTCGTCCCAAGGATATCCTGAATATCCTTTTGTTGTGAGGGATATAATCTTATAATAATGAGAAAATTCAAGTACTAAGAAAATGTGAATGAATGAAGGAATGAATACAAAGATTATTATTCTATAATTTGGTGAAAAAAAAATCATATAGGGGAGGATGGGGCATGAATAGTTAGGTAAGACGTTTTCGAATCTAGCGACCAAACCTGAATTTGTATCTGCAAACGAGTAGTATTTTTGGAAAGTCTGGTTGTTTGGCTATAATTTTGCTATACATTATTTTTCTGTAGAGTGCAATCCCTACGAGATACGAATGAAAAAGTAAAAAAAAAATTTCAACTATTCTTGCCCCAGTACCGGGGCAAGGATAGTTAAAAGAAACCAAATGCTAAAATTGTTATAGAAAATCAGTAAATTTTCGGTTTCTTTATTTTATTGGATTTAGACTATTCAATATTGATATATCAAGTATTAACAACATGTCTTGAACATTTTCTAAACATCAATTATTGCATTAAAATTCGTCTGAACTAAAATCTAGGGTTTAACCAATTTTCTTCAGATCATCACCAATTTCTTGGTCAATAAGCTTCGTTTTCCGTATATAATTACGTACTATTATGTACATCAACATAAAAAGAACAATAATTAAACATTTTTTTATAATTTGCAGTCGCATTAGCAGGATTTTATCAAGCCGTAATAACTCTAACTATCCTTGCCCCATGAGCCCATATTTAATTTTTTTCTAAATTTTAAGGAACGTCGTGAATTAATTTGAAAATAAATACGATATTCGTGTTCAGCAGGAAATTGCAATCCGGAAAACACTTACGAAAATAAATATTCGGAAGCACTAATATAGAAAACAGTATGATAAACACTACGTTGACATTTTAGCAAAACAAATTTTTTACAAAAATAAACTCCTGACTTCGCAAATGGTGGCAGATTGACTTCCAATTTTTACTATCATCTATTGGTGGTAAGACGCAAATATACCATGAATGACGCGAATTTTGAGCAAGCCGTCTAAACATAACAGCAACTAATTATCCTTACCCCTTAACTATCCTTGCTCCATCCTCCCCTACTTTAGATCAACTGTCCATGCATATTAGGCCAATTCTGCATGGACAGTTGATCTAAAGTATATGATTTTTTTTCACCAAATATCAATATAATTGAAATTTTTTTTTGCATCACGTTGGGGGGGGGGTAAAATAAAAAATATCTGAGGCCCACAGACTGTTCTGAAATTATTAGTTAATTAATAATTGTTGTTTAAAAATTTATGAACTCTCAAACTGGTTGGTCTTTTAGTTAATACAACTCGCCAACCAATGAAAGAGGAACATTTTCATTGTCATTTTTGAACTCGGGAGAAAATTTCCTGTCGAAATGTATAATGCCGGATGTGGTCGGCGACCAATTACACAGAAAATCTAAATAACTCACTCAAAATCAATGTCACATCATTTCTGTTTACTGTACACGACTCAGACGGCAATTTAGCATGCAATTGTGTAATGTGACTTTGTAATAGGTCGCCGACCAATTAGACAACATCTTTTTTCACAGCATCCGGCATTATACATTTTGACATTATTTCATACTACTGTTACTTGGTAACACTAAATGAAATTGATCGGAATCCATTATAAATTTTTTAAATCAGACTCTGGAATCCAAGAATTAAATTTATTAGGATAACCTTTTCACTTGACAAGTACTTGCTTGTATCTACCTGTACCTATTCTACGAATTACTTTTTCAACAATAAACTCAGTATCAGTCAGAAGATTTTCATTTTTACAATTGATAATTCTCGTTCATAAAACAATCCCTCTATAAGCTTATTTGATAATTCTTTTTATTCGTAAACAACTGGGGAATGAAGTCGTTCATGACAAACTCGTTTTATTATAAATATTTCTTCAGTCCATCCAGCTTCATAACCTTTCGCAAAGGGTCCTCTCTCTCTACTGATACGTACATAATCACCTTCCTTATATTTAGCTTTTTTTCTACCATGTAATACTCTTTTATTACATTTTTGTAAAATATTTAAACGTGCTGTTTGCGCATTTTCTAAAGTTACCGATGAGGGTCTCATTTTTGTAGCAGAATGTCGAGCATTATTATAACCGTGTATAATTTGTTGTAAAGCATCAATGTAACGATGTGTATTGCGATACGTAAAATACAGCCACATACGTTCCTTAAGAGTTCTATTAAATCGTTCAACAACTGGGGCTTTTGTGTTTGGATCTCTCACTTCGCGAAATCGTATACCTCGTTTTACTAACATTTGTTGAAATTCACGAGCTAAGAACTCTTTTACTCTGTCAATTTGAACACAAACAGGTTCTCTTTTTTTGTAACTATTGTCATCATTTGTATTTTCTAGAATACGATTAAAAGCATTCTTTACTTCTTCGCCACTTTTATTCTTTAGAGGTTCTACCCATGCATATTTACTTAACACATCAATCACTACTAAAAGATATACATAACCATCATTGTAATCTTTTAAATTCTCTAAATCAACAAGATCAATTTCCCAGAGATCGTCGATATTAGTAACATTATAAAAAGCACGTTGAAATTTACGTCTGACCTGTCTATACGATTCGTACTTCGACTTCGATCTTTGTGTTCACTCTCGCTACTATTACTTTCGTCATCTGTCATTAAATCTATCAAAGATTTTTTCTCATTGACTGGTTTATTTTTTAAATTTGAAGATGATGTAATATTTATATTCTTTTTCCAATATTCTGAATTTGATACAATTTCACGTGATATCTCAATATCACGAAGAAAACTAGCAAACTGACCTCGTCCTGATGGGTTTACACTTTTTCTATATCTTAAAGCATCATTAATAAGATCAATTATATTTGAATTTTCTACTGGTTTTCCATCTACAATAACTTTACCACGCAAGTCCCATTTTATGCGTTTACGTATGCCAGGTCTACGGATACTTTCTAATAAAGATTTGGCTTTTAATTCAAAAGTTTTTGGTACAGTACCAAGGATTTCCTCATTACTCATTATTTTATCTTCATTAAAATTATCATCTTCCTCATTTTCATTAGAATCAATTTCTTCATCATTGCTATTATTTAATATTTTTTTAGAACTGAACGGTTTGCGTTTTAAATTAACAAAGAATAAATATTTTTGTAAAATTTGTTGATACATTTTCCATTTTTCTCTTTCATCTATTAAAACTGTCGAATGTAATATTTTACTCATTTCGCTGTCAAGGCGGCTCATAATATTTCCAGAAGTTTGTATTGTGTCATTTCCAATTTCATTATTATTATTAAAATTTTTATTGTTTCCATTATTTAATTGTAAAAAGTTAGACTGTTGTTGTTCTTGTATTTTATGAACTTGTTTGCTGGGAATTAAAACCTTTTTCTTTGCATGTTCCATATTAGAATAACCTAGAAAAGGTTAGATATTATACTACCAATAATAGGTGCAAGTAAAAGCGGTAGAAATCCTCCACCTTTTTGAACAATGTAACGTTTCTTTTGTTTCCAACTTCCACTAGAATTTTCCAATTTTCTTAAAATTTTCCTGTGTTTTTTTAATTTACGTATTTCACATTTTTTTAAAGAAATATTACCAGCCAAAACATTAAGAGCACATTCGCAAATACACTTGATTAGTTTATTATCCGCAGTGGATAAAATTGCTCTGCGTTGATTGGAATTGAGATGATATAATGCATGCAAAACGGCAGCATTTTGTTTACTAATATGTTTACAAAGAACTCTATTCAACGCCATTATAATCGCACAACTGGTACTTGATCTATTGATGTACCAATTTTTATATTTTTCGTTGGTATATAAACCTGAGGAAAACCATCTGTAGGAAAAATATCAGTAGGAAAACGACAATTATCAGGCGTTGATTGTTTTAAATCTAAAAGTAGATAACCATGAGGTTTAGCAGTTGCATCGTGATAAGCTTCTTGAAGAAAACGTGGATTTTCAGGATAAATTTGTCGAGCAAGATGTTGAAACTGAGCCCGATCACGTGGATTTTTAAAAACAATAATATAATTTGCATTAAGTGAAATATCTCTTTGCCCATGTCCTTGATGAAATAAATTTTGAGAAATGAATATAACACTTAAATTTTTATGATGACTACCTTTTGTAAAGAGATCGACTATTGTATTATTTGAAAATTCTCTCATAAGATCATCGATAATAATCAGTTTAGCTTGGTCATTATTATTTGAATAATCAGCAGGTTGAGGTAATCCTTCTCGAAACTCTATAGATTTTCCGTACTCTACATAACCTGGTTGCTGTTTTTCCACAACCAGTTGGACCACAAATCATTGAAGTAAATGAATGTTTCCATCGTGTAGGCAATTTGAATACTGAAAGTATTTTAAAAGGTGATTCTTTTTTTATAACAAAAAACCGTAAAGTACGCTACCTATGTTAAGCTTATTTTTAGGTACCGTACATATGCCAGGCTTAATACGCTTATATGATACAGGCAAAAACACCGAAAATACGCTAATTATTCGGTGTTGCGGGAAACTCGCCTCCTATACGCTAGGTTGAGGCGAGTCGCGCCGGTCCAGGTTTGCCGCCGCTGCCATCACCCCAACCACAATCTCTGTCTCTTCCTCTCTTCTACCTACCTTTTCTTCTTCTTCTTCTCTTCGTGTAGAGTTGAGTGTAGTTTTAAATCATTTTAAAATTATTATTAATAACTGATGTTTAAAGAAAATAGAGTAAACTATTTTTGAAATGGTAGAAATGTTAAGAAAAAGGTAGAAAATAAATTCATACACACAAAATTTTCTTATAGAATATTTAGACATTTAAAATTTATTTATTGTAATGAATATTATACAAATGAAAAATCGTTTCAGAAATTTGAAACATTAATATAAAAAATGTTAGCAGAAAGTAGAGAAATATTCTTTCAGATTTATTAATTTTCTTTTTTTTTCTGGTTCATCTTCTTTATATAATTTTTCTCTTACCTCTGTACAGAGAAAAGACCATAAAGTACAAGAAATTCCAAAGAAAACAATTTCAAAATATAAATTAACAAATGTTGAAGATGCCATTTTAGATGTTACATTTTCTTTGAAGAATTCTGATTTCACATTCATTAACTGATTCACAAATTCAACAACAGGTTTTACAATTTTTGTGACTCCAAGTATTCACATAATTCATTTACAAAAATTGTTTTTACATAAAAAAACATCCAATGCAATTCTTTCCAAACTCCTTAAGCGTTCACCAATGCACACAACTATTTTATGTAATCCTTCAAATGTATTTGCCTGCATAACAATGTTACTTGTGAAATATGAATCTTTCCTCAAATTAATAGAAGATTTTATGGCAGCAATTTTCTTCTCAGCATTTTCTTCGTTACAATTTGTTTTACTAATAAGTATTGCTTTCGAATGGTATGAAGTTGTAAAGCATAAAATTGATGAATTTAGTTTTATAGGAGCTGGTTGTGCAGCGCAAAAATAACGCCCATCAAAATAGTACACAATAACGTCAAACACACGTCGCGATAGACAATTTTTCAAAAAGTGAATACCCTCTCTGTTTTTCACAGGATTTTATACCCGTTTAACCTAGACAAGAATGGACGTGTTGGTGACGTAATACCTTATGAAATCTCTACAACTCAAAGCAGGTTTTAACGTGTCAATGATGTAGACACCTACCCTTAGGATACAATACATTAACACTTAAATTATATTATAAGATGAATATTATTAAGTGTAGTATACTATTATTACATTATAGACTATTAATATAGTTATAATAATAATGTATGCAATTTTTTTTATTTATAGGCAACATTTTTTAAAAATGATAAAATATATTTTGTCACAGATGTATTATTGTATTTAAAAACAAATAGTATATCCTGTAGTATACAATAGAAATAAGTAAAGTGCCGAAATATATAACTCATTAGTCAAGGGTCTTGCACTATCTAGCGGTTTGTCTATTTTTTTTTACGGAGCCAGAGGTAAACACAAGTCTTCGCAAATGCTAAGGGTTTAGATATTGCAAATGCATTTTCGTTTACAAATTTACGTGTCTTGTTTACTAATATGATTATGTTTCCTATTGGCTAGCAGCAAAAAATAGAAACACCCATTTTCTTACGAAAATGTAAAAAAATACTTATAAGGTATCTTCAACGTGTCAGGACATCACTTTTCTCTCAGTCTTAGTGTAAGAAACTATTCTTATAATTTTCCGTGTAGTTCAATACTAACATTTTAAAAACGAAAATGTCTTACGCAAATATTTTTAAAAATATCTTTGATGCGGTGTACGGTGCTGTAGGAATCAAAGATTTTTTCCTTCGATTCCTTATTAAGCAATTGGTGCTCCAGTGCGACGATCCGGCGATTATTAATCAAATTGCCAACATTGTGAAGGGTCAACCAGCCCTCGACGAAATTGTCGAAGATCGACGTGTACGTGTGATGACCAACTTATTATCCCGGTCATCAATACCACCACCACCATCACCACTGCCAGCACAACCACTTCTTGCTTCTGGTAAGTTATTTTATTTTTATTTTATAAATGTAAAAATAAATAAATAAAAGCAAGTTATTATATTTAAAAGATACTAACAAATATTTTTTCTATTTTGTCATTGTAGATTCGGGTTCTTCAACGCAATTTTCATCTATCGAATCGAGTTTATTATTTTCTCAACCGATTCTAACATGTGACGAAGAACAACGACAAGAACCATCATCAGAAGTGAGTTTTAGTGCGACGACACACATTTATAATGATGTGAAAAATGAAAATCAGTTCAAAAATAGTGCAGTGAGTGATAATTTACCAAAGCAAATTCCGGCAAGTGTCTATAGGGCAGTGAATTTATCATCTCCAGATCACACAGTGTCGCTAGAACGTCAAAATATTATGGAGGAGGATTGCCTGCGGATTGTTGCATATTTGCAGGACAGTTCAGATGCTGATTGCAGTCAAAATGGTAAGTCTTTTTAAAATAATTAATAGTTATATAAGAAAATAGATATAGTCATTTTTTAAAAAAAATTAATAGTTAAAATTTCATACCATGCATAAATCTTTTTCTTTTCTTTTAAAAATATGCGACAACTCTTTTTTTCAATATACATACATAGTTGAGGTTTGTGACTTTTATACCAAGTTGTTACTTGCCCATGTTTCACTCAGAGTCGACACTTGTCTATTATATTCAGACTTGGCATTTGTACTTTTTTTACAAAGTAGTTACTTGCCAGTGATTCACTCAGAGTCATCACTTGTTTTTTATATTCAGAGTTGTCCCTTGTAATTTTTATACAGAGTTGTTACTAGTCCGTGTTTCACTCAGAGTCATCAGTTGTCTTTTATATTCAGATTTTTCATGTTTTCATTCAATATTATTTATTATTTACTATAAAGACTAGTGACTTCTATCATGGAGAAGTGAATTGTCACATATAATTCATTAAGTCTTAGTCATATGCTCAATGTCATGCAGTGTATTTAAGGATCCGAAGAGCCAAAAAAACTGTATCGTGATAGGTGGTGAAAAGCATTGACCCTTATGGGTGATTTCCCCAAAAAATTCAACAATTCGATTTTTCCACTTTTTCACTTTAATAATGAAAAAATTTTTCTTTCCTTTTTTTTAGAAAAAAAAACTTTAAAACTATTCGGTGCGCATTGCTTTTATACGTATTGCTTTTTATCTTCTGCCTCAATACATTGAAACTATTCGGTGCTTATTGGTTGCATGCGTATTGCTTTTTATCTTTGGCCTCGATACTTTGAAACTATTCATTATTAAAGTGAAAAAGTGGAAAAATCGAAAAGTTGAATTTTTTGGGGAAATCACCCATAAGGGTCAATGCTATTCACCACCTATCGCGATACAGTTCTTTTGGCTCTTCGGAATCTTAAATACACTGCATGACATTGAGCATATGACTAAAACTTAATGAATTTTATGTGACAACTCACTTCTCCTTGATAGAAGTCACTAGTCTTTATAGTAAGTAATAAATAATATTGATTGAAAACATGAAAAATCTGAATATAAAAGACAAGTGATGACTCTGAGTGAAACACGGACTAGTAACAACTCTGTATATTTTTCATCAATAGAATAGTAGTTTCTATTCTTTTGAAATGAATTTGGTATCGCAGAAATAACCATATCATATTTTTTTTTTGAAGTTAAGAATAAAAATAAAAAATTGTTAGGCTCGAACCCTTGATCTATATATGTCCTTTATCATTAGACCAAGTAATCGAACAAGATTTTTACTTTTTGGCACATTTACATTAAAATATTTTTAATGTAGACACTATCACGCATCGAGATGGTGGATATGTACCACAAGCTGATGAAGCGGGACCCTCTGGCATGAGCTATACTAATAATCAGTTACGTAATTTTGCAGTAAAAAATTTTGAAATTGAAAATATTACGAGTTGTTATATGCGTAAATTCAAAATACAGGGTAGTGAATATATTATAAAATTAAGTAATATACCGAGTGAAACGGTAGCTTCTGCAGCATGGTTAGAAAATACTTTAAAAAGTATTTTTAACACGATTCTAGTCCAATATAATCCGAATGATTTTATTGGGATGAAGTTTCACTCGAACACGTTAGGTCAAGGGTCTAGTTTTTTGTCGTACAGACTGGTTCGACAGGTCGCATTTGAAGACTTTTGGAGTTTATTTTTTTCTATTGCACAAAGTGCAGAAAATTTTAATCTCGACGACTCGTTCAGGGTGCATTGATGAACCAGACATAACAAAACCTTGCAATCAATGTGGGTTGGTTAGAGAATTTGTTTTCAAAGATAGTGATTTAATTCACCAATTTGTCAATGTTACATTACGTCGTATCAAAAACTCAAAAAAAATTATTTGCATCGCCCACAACGCACGTAGTTATGATGCTCAATTAATTTTAAATAACCTTGTAAATCTTGAAGCTTGTAGGAGAAAAAAACCCGAGCTTATTTTAACAGGGACAAAAATCATTTCTATGACTGTAGCTCACACTACTTTTATAGATAGTCTCAATTACTTCCACTTACCTTTATCAGCTTTACCGGCGTCTTTTGGTATAGTGGGAGTAGGAGAAAAAAAGGGTACATTTTCTCATTTATTTAATACACCTGAAAATGAGAGCTATTCAGGTCCTTTACCAGACATTAAATTTTATTCGCCTGATACAATGTCAGAAACTAATCGAAAAGAATTCATTGAATGGTACAATGAAAAAAATCCAACCCTGCATATGTTTTTAATTTTCAGGATGAATTAATTTAATACTGTAAAAACGATGTGGATATTTTACGATGTACATGTGTTGCTTTTCGTAAAATTTTCATTGAGTATGGAAATGTATGTCCTTTTAGTGAGGCTAAAACTATAGCCTCTGCTTGTAATAGATACTACAGAATAATGTGTTTACAAGAAAACACAATAGGTATTATTCCAAGAGGAGGTTATAGATTGAGAAATAATCACTCTCGAAAATCTTTAGAATGGATTTTGTTCATGGAACGTGAGCGAGGGGTTTCTATTACTCACGCAGGTAGAGGTAGAGAATACAGACTAATTGAAGGACCGATAGTTGATGGTTATTATGAGCATAACGGAATTCGTTATGTTTTTCAATATCATGGATGTTTTTGGCATGGGTGTCCAGAATGTTTTTCAACTAATCGTGATGTCAAAATAGGTCAATCTGAAACTTCTATGAATGTCCGGTATAATAGGACTCTCGCAATTCGAGATAAAATTAAACGTAATGGGTATGAGGTCATTGAGATTTGTGAGTATCAGTTTGATAGGGAAAAATCAAATAACGCAGAGTTAAAAGATTTTTTTAAAAATCACCCAATTTTAAAAAATAATAAAGTACTAAACCCTCGAGATGCTTTCTACGGAGGTCGTACAGGAAATATTATATCCTTTTATGAGATTAAAGAAGGCGAAAAAATTCAATATAAAGACGTTTGTTCTTTATATCCGTATATTTGTAAAACTGGTAAATTTCCTGTTGGACATCCAAAGTTATACATTGGTGAAGAAGAATGTAAACAACTCACTGGAGCTGAGTATGACATTACTAATGTAGAAGGTTTAGTACTCTGTCAAATTTTACCTCCTCGTGATTAGTACCATCCACTTCTTCCAGTTCGACAACACGAAAAACTAATGTTCCCTCTTTGTCGTACATGTTGTGAAACTCTTGAATCGAGTGATTGCAGTCATGAAGATGAGTGATTACGTGTACTTGAAGGAACTTGGGTTTCTGATGAATTAAAAGCGGCAGTAAATCTTGGTTATAAAATAGTAAAAATTCATGAAATTTGTCAATACAATATTGTACAATATGATCCAACTACTCGTGAAGAAGGTTTGTTTGTTTCTTATATAAATAACTTTTTAAAAATTAAACAAGAATCAAGTGGTTGGCCATCAAATTGTACAGATGAACAATCTAAACTTGATTATATTCAAAAATATGAACAGGAAGAAGGGATAAAATTGGACCCTATTAAAATACATAAAAATCTAGGGTTACGTTCTGTTGCGAAACTCTCTTTCAATTCCTTCCCGGGTAAATTCGGTCAACGTGATAATTTACCACAAACTACAATTGTAGAAACACGTATGAATTATTACGTTTACTTCATAACCCTGAGGTTGAGATTTATGACATTGTACCTGTAAACAATGATATTGTCTACGTCTGTTGGGTAAAAGGTCCGAAGCAATAACACCTGCTCCAAACACAAGTGCTGTTATTGCTGCATACACAACTGCACAAGCTCGTCTAAAGTTATATAATTACCTGTATAACTTGGATAGACGGGTGTTATATTACGATACAGATTCTTGCATTTATGTAAACAGTGGTAATCCTACAGAATATATACCCCCTGTGGGCTCTTTGTTAGGAGATTTAACGGATCAAGTTGAAAAAGATTACGGAGCAGGTAGTTATATTAATGCTTTTATTTCTAGCGGACCTAAATTTTACGCCTACAGGGTTAGAAAATCTGATGGTACCGAGTCCACGGTTTGCAAGGTTAAAGGAATTTCATTAAATTTTAAAAATTCTCTTTTAATTAATTTTCATTCGATTCGTGATCTCGTAACCAATGAAGGAAACCCTATCGAAATAACATCTAGAGTAATTCGAACTACTAAAGAACACTTGGTCGTTACAAAAGATGAAAAGAAAACCTGTCGAGTAGTAAATATGAAACGCCGTAAGGAAGAAAATTATGATACTCTACCCTCCGGTTATAAAAAACAAAGATTACTTTAGACCCATAAACATAAATATTTATTATTATAAATTATATTATTTATTTAATTTTTTTTTTACGAGGAAAGTGGAAAATCTGCATAACCCTGGAGGCCTACTTCCAAGTCAGATACCTGGAGCCCGTACTCTCAGGTTATGTGGGGATGACCGCTCTTGTTCTGGTCGACCCACTAAAAACCACACCCTTTTTTAGACTTTAACTCCACTGGCGGAACTGCTATTAAGCTTTATACATCGCTAGTGGAAGTCTCCTTACCGTTGCTCTCGCTCCTAAGTCCTTAACTAAGTGCCAGCGCCAGAAGAAGGAGAGCCAGTTAAGGTCTCCCCCGTCCCGCGCGTGCACCCAGCCGAGCAGCAGGATTTCTCCGTGTTTACCTCCTCCTGTCGTCCTCCTTCGTCCTCATTACAGTTGTAATGAAGGACTTGACGCTCCTCCAAGAGTCCGCGCTCTGCAACATAATAGAAACCATGTTCTCGGATGTGACTTCAGTGCCCACAGCCGAGAACTTGGCCTGCCTGAGTTCACGCCAGTGCCCGCAGAAAAAGAGCGTGTGCTCTGCGTCGTCAGTGTGTATTGCTTTGTCGACACCCGAACCGTTGCAATACACACATCTCGCTTCTGCTTCTATTTTCAATCGATAAAAATACTGTCCGAAACAACCATGACCTGAAAACGCTTGTGTAAGGTAGTAGCCAACTTCACCGTGTTTCCTATCTAACCATGTGGCGAGGAGGGGAATCAGGCGGTAGGTCCACCTACCTTTAGACTCACCATCCCATCTCTCCTGCCATTTTTGAACGAGTCTACTTCTGGACTCTCTGCGTATTATCGCTTTAGGGCCGAAGCCCAAACAGGGGCAGCATAAAGCTGCTTTGATTGAATCACAGTCGCCACTAGTCTACGTTTCTTTTCCCTGGGACCACCGATATTGGGCATCATCCTCGAAAGGTTTCCCATGCATTCGGTGGCTTGGAGTGACGAGATGTTAATATGTTGGCCGAAACTCAAACGTTTGTCCAACGTCACTCCCAGGTACTTCAGTTTTGTCCCCTATGAAACTACAGATCCTCCAATTTCCAACCGCGGGAATCGAAAGTCTCTCCGGTCTGTGACGAGCAGAGCCTCGGTTTTCTCGACAGCCATTTACAGGGCATGTTGGTCCAACCAAAACCCTATTCGTCGCAGACTATCATCGAGTTTTATCTGTAAAAGATTTATCTCGTTCGCACAGCACACTAAAAGCACGTCATCTGCGAACCCGGTTAGAAACGTATCTTTCAGTAAGTCCAACCTCAGGAAACCGTCATACATGACGTTCCATATGGTTAGACCTACTTTCGATCCTTGGGGAGCTCCGCATGTCATCTCTTCTTTCATATGACATGCATCGCTCTCGTACACAACCCATCTATCGCTAAGATAGTCATCTATCATTCGCAACAGATAGGTTGGCACCCCTTTACGTTTGATTGCCTCGATACTAATATCCCATCTCGCGGAATTGAACGCGTTTCGTATGTCTATGGCTACGAGTGCGCAAAATCCCTTCTTCTTCGCTGATTTGACTTTATTTGCCTTTTCAACAACCGCTAAAATCGCGTCTACCGTTGACAGGCCTTTTCTAAAGCCAAACTGGTTTTCGAATAAGCTACTTTCGCCTACCAGGATTCTCTGTAGTCTCTCCAGAATCATTCCCTGTAGAAGTTTACCCATCGTATCCAATAAACAAATTGGTGTAAACCATGAGACTTTATCTAGAGGTTTATCCCCCTTCCTAAAGAGGAACAACTTCTGTGTTTTCCAGTCACTGAAAAACCTTCCACACTCCAGACATGTATTAAAGACGTCGAGAAGTAGCTCCGGATACACAGCGATAACTTCTTTAAGAATCTCGTTGGGTATTCCATCATTGCCTGGCGCTTTGCCATTTTTCAACGTCTTTGACACCTTTTTAAGCTCTTCAAGTGTGAAGAGTTCTTCCCTCTGTACTACACAGTTAGTATAGTTCTCTCGGGGGCCACATTCCACATGGGGGAACAAAGCACGTATGATTTTTCGGACCCAAATCGGATTGTCCACACCGGGGGTTTTTTGCCGCGAATCTACTCTAAAAGCCAACCCCCATGGGTCATTTTCCGCTTCTCCGATCAGGTCCTTCCAACACTTTCTTTGGCTACTTCTTATAGCCCGCTTGAAGATCTGCCTGGCTTTATGCCACTCTTCTTGCAGTAGGAGGTCTCCCTTAGAGTGGGTATACTTCCTCCTCGCTGCATGGCATTCTCTTCTTAGACGGGCTAGCTCGTCATTCCACCAGTACAGAGCTTTCTTAGCTTTTACTTTCTGCCGGCAAGGCATTGAGTTCCTGCATGCTGCGATAATAACTAGCCTCGCCTCACGCACTTTTTCTTCCAGAGTACATGGCTTCGTCGTCCAACCGAGTTCCTGAATAAACCGGGACTCGGCTAGAGACTCCGACAATCTCTCTCTATTTAGTCTTTTGAGATTCCAGGAGGGCTTCTTGCTGCCACCTTGCAGTCTATTGTTCCCTCCCAGATTTTTCTCAGAGACTATTAACTCAATGTACTGGTGGTCGCTCATGGTCGTCTCGTCCAGAACGCACCACTCTCTTATTCTACGAACCACGCGGGGCGACGCGATTGTCAAATCGATAATCGATCCTGATAACCCGCGCCTGAATGTGAACTGCTGACCCCGGTTCATCACCACTAGGTCGTTCGCTGCGACCATATTCGCTACCAAGGTTCCTCTCCTGTCTAGGCGGCTCTCTCCCCATTCCGGCGACTTACTATTGAAGTCTCCCGCAATGAGGACATCACCGCCGAAAGCTCTAACGCTTTCTTCAAGAGCTTGAACCTCGGCATCGAATTTCTTAAAGGGATCGCTTGGGGAGAAGTAGGTATATACGTACACCTGCCACCTCTACCCAAACAAACCCCTTATCCGTCTCCAGGACTGGCCGTCCTTCGCGGATACCCTGATGGCCTCCGTCCCTCTAGACCTCTTACCTGGGGGTCGTCCCGCTTTAGGGTGAAGTCCCATGACTCCGTTGTGCGTTGCGTTTCCGTGAGCTGTGCGTTCTTTTCAAAGCGTTCCATCTCTGCTGTGATTGACGTTCCATCCCTGCAGTGACTGACGTGCCATCCCTGCAGTTGTTGTGTTTTGAATTCCTGTGTGCACTATTTCGTGGCTTTGGCAGCATTTTTAATAAATATTATATATCTTTTTTGTTTAAATGTCCGTTTGTGTAAACAAATAGTCAGTATACTTATTGTCAAATTTGTTTTGTTTAATCGAATTTGAAATAAACATGTCAGACGAAAATTGTCAAGTAAGAAAATTGTTGAGGTTATGTTTTTAAATGAAAATCAAAATATATTTATATTATTTAAAGAAAAGTCAAATAATAAAGTGTGTTTTTTATTTTTGTATAATAAAAGAAGTTTTCAATCTTTCATTTTTTTTAATGATATTTTTTAAAATTGGACCTTTATCATGTAAACATTTTAATCATGCATTTTATTATGCCCACATATTTTTAAACAAATTCAATTTTTATTTAATTTTAATCAAAAATTTTATAATTTTAATAATAAAAGTTTATTTTGAGTTTCTAACAAGGAATTGCCAATTTATTAATTTCTTAATACAACGCAAATTTTTTTAATTTAATGAATTATAATATTTCATAATAAAATGTAAATATTTATACATAATCAGTTTTGTATTTAATTACATTTTTATTCAATTCATAGGCAAAGCACAAATGTGGATATTGCGGATATTTGATAAGGAATATGAGTACTATTTTGAATCATTCATGTTTTAACAATTACGATGAAATAAAACATTACATAAAAATTGATGATAATCATATTGTTACTATGAGTAAGTTTCTTATTATGATGTTATGCTATATTATATTCGCTTTCTTTTCAAGATAATTATTTTTTTTGACTTTCTAATTTTTTCATTTTAAGTAGACAATTAACGATTTAATTAACACTTATTTCTTAAAAATAGGAAATTTTCTGTTTTTCATGAGAAAATTAAAATATATTAAATTCGATTTATATACAAAATCGAGTTATATTTGAAAAAAATTAAGATAATTGGTAGTTTGTACAACAAATTTTAATAATAATGAATAAATTAATTTCACATATTTCCCATGCAGCATAAATGAATGTAACACTAAACTTTGTTAAATTGCATCATCCACGCAATTTTGGTGAAATATCAACAAAAAAAACTTAATTAAACAAGTGATGCTATTTAATTGTTTCTTTTTTTATTACTTTAATAGAGGAGTGTTTAACCAATGAGACACAGGTGTTCAAAATCTGAATTTAAATAGTTTTTTACAGATTTTAATTATTATTTTGTACATGTACTATTTTCTGGTTATGAACAAGAATTATTTTAAAAATACAGAATAATTATTTTACAACAGATAATTTACATTTAGTCATGTTTATATTCTATAGTTAGTTCAGAGGTTAGTGGTATTGAAGAAGTTAAAGGAAAGAACTTGAAATGGAACGAAGAATGGGATGAATCTCTAATTACAGCAGTATCACAAAGGCCTGCTTTGTATAATTATCTCTTGCCCGTAAAAGAACGATCTCCGTTAAAGTTAAATGATTTATGGAATGAAATTCATAATACTTTAGGTGTGTCATCTACTGTAGTTATTATGAAAAATAGATGAAAACAACTTAAAGAATTATACATGGCAGAAAAATTAGAAAGAAATAAATACGTTCCTAGTGGTTCAGCTGCGTCAAAAAAGAAAAGGAATAAAAATAATGATGAATTTCAATTATTTGAAATGATGAGGTTTCTTGATGAGTCCAAACCAATGAGGCAAGTATTTATTTAAAAATATTAGATTATCCAAATGTGTAAGGTTAATAGTCAAAAATTTAAATAATGATTTAATTATAATTTTAATTAAGATTTAAATTATTATACTGCTATTCAAATTGCTGTGAAAGTGTTTTCGAAATTATATTTTGTCACAAATTGTTTTATCTACACTTCGTTCTTCTGGATTTAAATAGTTAACGATAAGCAATAACAAATTCTGTAGCGCTCCATAAGATATTTTTTAATAGTAAATTGCCTAAAAAATTACTATTTTAAAGCTTAATTAAAATTTCCATATTTTACAAAAAGGAGTTTTTAAAATGAAATAAAATTAATAAATTTTAATTTAATTATAGAAGATTTAAAAATTTACTTATGTTAAGTAATGGATCATTTATTATATCTAAACATTTTTATCTTATTAATCACTTGCATAATAATGTAATTGTAACAAAACGTTTGAACTTATGAAACTGTTATAGAACATTGAGTGCTTTTTCATCTGATTCTGATAATGATAATGAGAAGGAAGATGGTTATAAGTTCGAAACAAAAAAACAGAAAGTAAAAGAAAATAGTTGTAAGTAAATTATCATATTGAATATAATTTTTCTAATTATATTTATATAAAAGAAAGTTGTGAAAATAATTTGAGTTGTATTGCATAATGTATAGCCATATTATTACATGCACTCTACTGATTACTATCAAAATCTTCTCACATCAGTTACCTCAGAGGAGAAGATTACTGAATGTCCACTCTATTCTTTGGTTCCAATATTTAAAAAATTGGAAACAAAGAAGCAGGTTCGAGTTGGAAAATTATTTTAAAAAATTTTGAAGGAGGAACTACAAGATCAAACAGGATTTTCATATGACGATTAATTAATCTTAAAAAAATCATGTTATTGTTATTGCCAGTATCTGTTCGACACTTTTTGTATTATATTTTAATTATAAATACAATATTTTATCCGAATATATGTACACACATGTATATCTTTGCTAAAAGTTTAGGTTATTTAGAAAATAAAACAAAAATTAGAACTTCATTAACTTCGATTAATTAAACAAATTTGATTAATTAAAATTAAAATTATATGTCCCTAAAGTTTTGAACGTTCAAATGAACGAATTATATTATTTTATTTTTTTAAATTAAATTTTATCACAAAAATTTACTTGACATATTAAAAAATTAATTATTTACTTAACAAATGTAAGTTCAGCATTACGATAACTTTATTTGTTTGTAAGATATTTCATTTTTTATTGTTATTTAACTAAAATTGAACAAAAATACTTCATATAGGGCTTTTGGATGCTTGTTGTTAGTAAAAAATAAAATATTTTACAAACAAATAAAATTGCAATTGTTTATTAACAATTTACTTATCCAAAATACTTCATATAGGGCTCGTTGGATGCGGAATTACCTTAACTTTCAATTGGTAAGTTCAGCATTACGGTAACTTTATTCGTTTGTAAAATATTTGATTTGTTATAAACATTAATTAATTAATTAATTAATATCTCAAAAACTTTAAAAGATCCTCTTCTGAAAATTACATGTTTTGTAGGAAATTAGTCAAGCTTTCCATTGAGATAGTTAAAAATAATTTTAAAAAATCCGATTTTGAGATAAACGTAAATTAACATTTTGACCTTGAATTTCAAGGTCAAATGTTATTTAAAAAAAAAATTTATTAACAGCGTGTAGCTCGTCAAAAAAGCTTTAAAAATCATTATATATATGTTAACTTTTATGCATTCTACTTATAAATATTGTACATTGAAAAAAATTTTTTTTTTCAAAAGTCAAAAATTAAAAACGTTGTAATTCAAAAACTATTTTATTGAATTCAATAATAACTGATTTTTAGACTTTCACCAACAATAACAACATTTTAGAAAAGTATGGATTAAATTCGATAACTTTTAATTTTTTGTTCGGACATTTCAGGAATTTTGCCTCATATATATATATATATATGTATGTATATATATACTTATATATATACATATATACTTAATATACTTATTCAAATTTTTTCCGCGAAACGCAACGCATACGTTTAATTATTTCTCCAGCGTCCCATGGTTGCGTTTTAACGCACATTATATTGGACAATTTTTCTTCTACCAATCGAAACGAATATTTAGGCAGATCTGAAGGGAGAGCAATGTTTCTATTCGTTTGTAAAGTGCGTTTTTGTACCCTCTGCGTTTTTACGCATACATGGGACACTGGCAAAATAATTTAACGCACCTATACCGTTTTTAGGTTAAACTCAAAACACATGTTGACACACGTGCTAGAAACGGTATAAAATACATAAATATAAACAAGTGAAATTAAACATACTTGTTTGTAAAATATTATAAAAATAAGGTAACTAACATATAACCTTAAACTAAAAATTGTTTTTATCAATTAGAAACGTAATTAAAATGCTTCTATGAAATATATAGTTCTATAAACAATTTTTAAAGAAATATATTTTCATTAAAAATGTATAGTTTAATTAATTTCTTATTCTTATGATTCAGGTTAACATATTTTGCGTATATGATATAATCAAAGTATACAAAAAGAAATGGAATTTTCCTCATTGCATTGGTGCAATTGATGGAAAATTAGTTGTTTTGCAGGTAATTGCAAATATATTTATAAAAATTTTACAATATATTTACCTATAACATTTACCTACTTAATTTCTTTGCATAACTAAAATTTACAACAGTTTCTGGCCTTTGATAAATAAAAACTCTTCTTAAACAAGAAGTCTATATTTGTAAATTTACGGACCAAAAGGCCACAATTTTTTTTCGAAAAGAATTATTTATTATTTACAAATAACTTTAAAATTAACCAATGTAATTTGAAAATTGATTTTTCAAAAGTAAAATTCCCGATTCTAATTTAAAAAAAATAAAGACATTTCTTATAGGCTCCACAGAATTCTGGTTCAGAGTATTACAGCTACAAGGGATGGTTTAGCATGAATTTAATGGCAATAAGCGATGCCCATTATAGGTTTATGCGACCTTATCCTAGAAGCAAAACTTTAAATTTAAAAAAAAAAAATATTCAACTACCGTTTAAGTCGAGCAAGGCGAATGGTCGAAAGTGCTTTTGGAATACTTGCAGCCCGTTGAAGAATATAGCGGAAAGAGATTATAGTCTCCACTGAGCTTGTTAGAAGAATCATCCAAGCGACTACATGTCTTCATAACTGGATTATAATAGAATCTTTAAATAATCCAGACAATAATTATCAGTATACTCATTTGTCAACGGCTGATCGGTTGCAACCTGTAAACGGTAGATTATTTCAAAAAATTTTAAAGTAGATTTAACAATTTAAAAAATAAATTTCTGTATATAATACTTAATTCACTTATTATCTATAATATCTGTTTAAAATTACTTGTTGTAGACACGCATTTTAAACTAAAGAAATTTCGTTTCAGCATTAGAGAATATTCCAAGACAAAATGAAGAATCACATCAGCCTTTGCATAATCTAGATGCTAACAGAGTGCGAAACGATTTTGCCGAATATTTTGCATCGCCTGAAGGAGAATTGTCATGGCAATATGACAAAATATTACAAAATAATTTCTAAAAGTTATTTTTCACTTAAATATTTTATTACCAATGACTGAAGACAATGACACAAATTATTGTGTACTTATAATGAATAAAAATTTATTCTTTTATTTAAGTTAGTTTCTTTTAAAATTAACGCATAAATATTAAACTTCTTTTTTAGTATGTGATTAATTTTAAATTATACACATTTATGAATTAATTAAATTTTTTGGTCTTTTCACAACACACTGAATATAACATAATTCTTAAAATCATGGATGGTTACAATAAAATTATAAGATCGTAAAACTTATCACAGTTTAGCAAAAACAACTGGAAGAAACAGTTTTCAATCACATGTGACAAAATACTAATAGAAAAAAAAGATATAGTTTTAAATATATAACGCTTTCACTCTTATACATTTATCAACTTGCAAATTAAAGATAATGTTAAAACGAAATAACATTATTACATTACTTATGTTTACTTCTTTACAAGATAATAATATACTTAGTAGTAAACAAATCGTATTTCTAAGAATCATATTCAGTATTCTCGGGGCATCGGTTTCCTTGATCAATAAACTCTTTTTCCAATATTTCAATAAATATTCTATGAACTCTAAGCTGGCGCAAAGTGTCTAATTTTTTAAATGTTTCGGAAAAACTCAAAAAAAGCATGTCTGTGTGATAGTGATTTTTAATTGTGTGCGATTTAATTTTTTCTAATAATACTAACTGCAAATCTTCTTTTTTGCTCATTGCTGAAAAAAATTAATTTTTTAAAATAATTATTTTGTAAAATTAAGGAATTGTTAACAAATTTTCCTACCTTTATTTTTTTTGTAGATCAAAGGAGACGGTTTTTCTTTTCTACGTGGTTCGGCATTTTCTTTTGAGGTAGACGGCGTTCTTCTGCCGTTAATTATAAATGATAGCTTTAATAACGACTTACACAATATGCAATATTTTTCATGCTACAATCTTAATTTCATTCCGTAATAATAAAATTTTGTAAACATTACTACAAGTAGTTTGTACTTTGAATACATATTTACTTAAGTTTCATTATTTTATTTATATATTGACACTTACGTTGGAGAATTTAAAGACAATTCTGCATCAGAATCATTATCATCATTGTGTTGAACATCATTATCAATATTAACATCTTGTAAAGGTCTTTGAAATGGTTCATTGACATCATTACACAGGCCTACAAAATTTTCGATTTTGTCAGACCCAGAATCCGGACTAGTCATTTTTCATGTAATTTTTCACGCTGAATCCAAAAATGACAGCGAAATTGGTCTATCACGTCAGAATTTTGAGATATTCTAACCTGAAAGCGTGAAAAAGACCGTTTTTGGCAACATTCAACCATCTATAAAATCTTCAAAAATTTTTTTTTAACATAGGTCCAAATTTTTAAAGAAAGTACTACTATTAACTTTTCAAAATTTTCTTGGCCCGTTCCGATCCGATTTCTTTTCACTGAGATACAGCCATTTGAGTTTTACGTTACACGACCTAAAAACTTTTTAAAAAAGGAAAAATAAAATTGCAAAGAACTTCAACTAAAACTCGTTACTAGGGGGGTTTTTGGGGTCGCTGATTGCAATTTTAATGTCAGATTTTCGAAATTAAAAATTTCGGATTCAATATGGCGGATATTTTTTTAAATTCAACTGATTCGCTTGAAAATCGCGTAACTTGGGAGTATTTTAGATCTTTGATGACGATTCTGATAGCAGCCGTATTGGATCCGCCATTTTTTCGAAAATCTGGCATCGTTATCGTAATCAGCTACCTCGAAATCCCCCCGAGTAACAAGTTTCAATTTAAGTACTTAGTTTTCCTTTTTTTTAGGGTTTTCAGGTCGTGTAACGCAAAATTTAAATGGTTGTATCTGAGTGAAAAAAAATCGGATTTGAACGGGCCAAGAAAATTTTAAAAGGCAAATAGTAGTACTTTCTTTAGAAATTTGAACCAACGCTTAAAAAATTTTTTTGGAGATTTTATAGATGATTGAATGTTGCCAAAAACGGCCTTTTTACGCTTTTAGGTTAGAATATCTCGAAATCCGGACGTGATAGAGCAGTATCGCTGTCATTTTTGGATTCAGCGTGAAAAATTACATGGGAAATGACTATTCCGATTTCTGGGTCTAAAATTTGTAGGTCTGTGTTATTTAACGGTAATTCTTGCAGTGCCGAGTTATCCAATGTGTTTCTTAAAAGTTAAATTTTAGATTATATGTTGTAAAAATGTAAATAAAATATTCGAAATAATTATTAATTAATTAATTAATTATTTCTGTCAGGTCTCTAATTGTCAAAATAAAATGTTTTTATTTACATTGTCAATAGTACAAAACGTTGACTTCAAATTTTAGAAAAGAAAAATAATTAAAAAAATAGCACTATATGTATTCAAATATTATACCCATCCTCGCCACATTCTTGTAAGAATAACATCTGATTGAAGTGACGGAACAGTTTTGGATTCTGCTTGTTGTAAGCTTTTTTGAATTGATCGCGAAAATTTCTGCACGTCCGCTTTGTATCAACAACAGACCAATCTGCATATACATAATATGTCATAAATATAAATAAGTTTTGATACATTATGATTACAACTATCTTTTTAATACCAGAGATTTTTAAAACCGATTGCAGAATAATGTCAAAATATGAACTTTCAGAATGGCGTAAAGTATTTGTTTCTATTAAAAATATTATGACAAATATTAATTTAATTTTAAAAATTAAAGGGGTACAAAAAATATAGTAGATTTTTTCTTTATGAAAATACGATTTTTATATTCTTTTTGATATTAAAGTAATTAATTATTTTTTAAGAATATTAGTATAAATCTTCTGCAAAAATAAACTTACTAGAACATGTAGCTTCAGCAATTTCTTCCCACAATTTTTCTCTTTCTTCAGGAGATATCGTCTGTTGAATCTTTTTATCATATAAACCTGGTCTTTCACGGTAAGCCTCAATTAAATGAATTTCTGCAGCCATTTTTTTATCTTTCGCTGATAATTCCTCTATATTAACATAATATTTTTATAATAATAATTAATTATTAGGAGATGCAATAAAATAATAAATCTCAAATAAAATAAAGTAATTAAGAAATAATACCAAGAGTATTTATTAGAAAAACCTATTCGAATTTGAGTAAATTAAATGTAAATCAGTAATAGCATTAATTACGATAAAATTAATCATTACAAAAAGATACAAAATACTTACTCATGCTCACAACTCCATTTTTGCTTACTACCAAGGCATGTTTCGATTCGTCGAAATTTGCAAAACAATAATGTTGAAATATTTGGCAATTACTATTTCCTATTTGAAACCCGCAATTCCAACATTCGTTAGTCAACTGTAAAATTTATTTTTTTGTATCAAATTTCAAATTTTTACAGTACTTTATAGATGTTTTAAAATCAAGTTTTTAAAATAGGTTTTTATTACGCTATATGGAAAATCATCATTATTAGATAATTATCATATACTTCGTATTTAACAAAATATCGTTAAAAAAATGAAAGATTGAAAACTTCTTTTATTATACAAAAATAAAAAACACACTTTATTATTTGACTTTTCTTTAAATAATATAAATATATTTTGATTTTCATTTAAAAACATAACCTCAACAATTTTCTTACCTGACAATTTTCGTCTGACATGTTTATTTCAAATTCGATTAAACAAAACAAATTTGACAATAAGTATACTGACTATTTGTTTACACAAACGGACATTTAAACAAAAAAGATATATAATATTTATTAAAAATGCTGCCAAAGTCACGAAATAGTACACACAGGAATTCAAAACACAACAGCTGCAGGGATGGCACGTCAGTCACTGCAGGGATGGAACGTCAATCACAGCAGAGATGGAACGCTTTGAAAAGAACGCACAGCTCACGGAAACGCAACGCACAACGGAGTCATGGGACTTCACCCTTAATGCTTGACGACTCCCTGGCTTCTTCTGGGATCCTTTTTTCTTTCTTCTTCTTCTTTTTGACTTCTTAACAGGTCTCAGAATCGACCTGGGAAGATGTATCTTTATTTTTTTGAACTTCGAGAACAGGCGGGTTTTCCTTTACGGCCAACTCGACTGTTTTCCCTTTCTTCAATACCCCTGTCTCAGGGGGAGTCTAAGAGGCATCTCGTTTTTTTCCTTTTCCCGAGATCGGAGTCGCCAGGGACTTTACCCTTTGGTGACTCAGATTTCTCTTTTGAGAGAGGGAGTCAGCCTGCTCTATCCTTCGTAGGAAGCTCGCTCCCTCCTCCTTTGCGTCTTTTATTATGCCTCGAAGACTCCCACTATAGAGGTAAGCCTCCTTGGCACAATTTTTGAATTCCTTGGAATTGTTCTTGAGCATCCCGTCCCGCACTGTTTTCAGTGCTTGGACGAGGTGCTCAACAACCTCGGACTGCTTCTCCAGAAATCCAAGGATAGCTCGCCATCCTTCGACCTCCGGGCATGCAGCCCGCAACTCCAAGTTCACCATTTCTTTTTCTTTTTCAACGATGCTGACGGGGAGCTCTACACTCTCTTTTCTTCCTCTCTTTTCTGCCTTGAAGCATTTAATGTCTCATCGGCCAAGTCAGCCACCGATGAGCCACTGCAGTCATTTGATCTCGACGCTCCAGGGCCTGCTTTCGCACCCTGGGACAGCGCCACCACTAGGGCTTCCGATTTGCCCTGCTGGGTAACATTTTCTTCTATTTTTTTGTTCTCCATTTTTTTTAGATTGTATTTTTTATCGGGGTTCCTTCCCCTAGCATGTAAGTGTGTGATATATGTGTGTGAAAGACCTCCGCAATGTACTGTTATTATTTATATATTATTTTTTTATTAGGGTTCCGTACTCGGTTCGGAACCCTATTAATATCGGTTTTTTTGAAATCGTGTACCCCCCCCCTAGCGGCCACATAAATTTATCTGGAGGACTGAAAATTAGTACACATATGTATTTTCGCGTGTAGATTACAGGAAAATTATAGCGAACTTGATTGGAATTGATTAACATAGCGTTGTCAAGGAAAAACCATGAATTTTTACGAAAAATGCCTAAAAATGACTATGTACCCCCCCCCCTAGCGGCCACATCTTTTGACATAAAGAGCTCAAATTTGACACACTTACGTATTTTTACGTGAAAATTACAGGAAAATTATAGCGAACTTGATTCGGATCAATTTACATAGCGTTGTCAAGGAAAAATCAAAAATTTCGAAAAAAATAATTTATTCTCCCTAGCGCACACAATATTCAACCCAGACAGATCATATTTAGTATACAAATGTATTTTTACGGGAAAAATACAGGGGAAAAAAAGCGGTCACGATTAGAGTTGATGATTAACTTTTTATCAAGTTTTTCAAGAAAAAATGACAATTTTAGGAAAAAAATGTATTTTTCCACCAAAAACGAACAAAATTTTATTTAAAGGAAATTAAATTTATATATTTTAACGTATTTTTATGTGTAGATTACAAAAAAAATATAGCGAGCATGATTGGAGTTGATTATTATAGCGTTGTCAAGGAAAAACCATGAATTTTTACGAAAAATACCTAAAAATGAGTATGTACCCCCCCCCCTAGCGGCCACATCTTTTGACATAAAGAGCTCAAATTTGACACACTTACGTATTTTTACGTGAAAATTACAGGAAAATTATAGCGAACTTGATTCGGATTAATTTACATAGCGTTGTCAAGGAAAAATCAAAAATTTCGAAAAAAATGATTTATTCTCCCTAGCGCACACAATATTCAATCCAGACTGTTCATACTTGCTGTAAAACTCAATTTTTGCGTGAAAAATACAGGGAAAAAATGTAAGCGCGATTGGAGTTGATGATCAATTTTTATCAAATTTTTGAAGAAAAATGATAAATTTCAGAAAAAAATGTATTTTTCCGCAAAAAACGAAAAAAGTTTTTCTACAGTGATTCAAATTTATATATTTTTACGTATTTTTACGTGTAGATTACAAAAAAAATATAGCGAGGATGATTGGAGTTGATTTTTCTGGAATTAATAAACAAATTTTATTTTTTAGATAACTTTCGATTTTTCCTTGACAAGCAGCTACTAGCCTTATATCAATATCTTAAGTTTTATCTCTTTTTGACTTAGAAAGATAAAATTTAATATTCTTAATATTTTTAAAATGTAAATACAATAAAAATATTGCGAGTTGAAATAAAATTATGTTTCTTATATTTTTTTAGTAAAATATTTTTTAAAAAATAAAATCGGACAAGTGCGAGTTACACTCGCACTGAAATCGAGGGTTCCGTACTCAAAGCGAACTTATTTGGTATAAAAACAAATGTTTAAAAAATATGTGTTGTATGACAACTAATATAAGTGATACGAAGAGGAACAATTTTCTTGAATTTTACAAAATTGTTCCTTTTTGTATCACTTATATTAGTTGTCATACAACACATATTTTTTAAACATTTGTTTTTATACCAAATAAGTTCGCTTTGAGTACGGAACCCTCGATTTCAGTGCGAGTGTAACTCGCACTTGTCCGATTTTTATTTATTTTATTATCTATTAAACAATTATTAATTATTATTTATTTACTGCAAATTACCAAACTGTGATTTACTATTACTCATATATGCCACTATCTCAATTTAAGTATGTATAACATTTATATGTATAGTTGACTGTAATTGTCTTTAACGAAATTCACATTAAAATTCTTGTTCTTTTTACAGAATGGTACCTTTATCGCTGGGTGAACGAACAAAATGGATTAAAAGAGTAAAAGACTGATACAATAATTCAAAATATGGAATATGAAGTTTGTGACGAGGACTTTATGGAGGATTTTAACGTCCAAATATACCAAAACGAGCAAAAAAACAGAGAAAGTAAAGTTCTTCGTACGCCTCGTACAAACCATCGTTCTCATCCATATTCCAAAAATTGAAAAAATATATATTATGCCTAATTTTTTTTATGTAAAAATATGTAAATAAATAAATAAACATAAATAATGTATGTGAAGTTTACGATTATTCTACAAACCTTTCCCATACATTAAATTAATTTAAAAAAAATATTCAATTTTTAATTGTTTTTTATCTTTAAATAATAATGTTATAAAAAATTTTAATTCTTTAATAATATAAAAGAAAAGTATGAATTTTTTGTTTTTTATTATGAATATATTCGATATTTTCTATTTCTTATATCTATAATATATGCCTAGTATTACTAAAATTATGGACTTAAAAAAACTTGATATTGGGATCTGACATTCGTACACATGCCATCTGGTGTTGAAAAATGTAACTAGTTTTGGATAACTGTTTGTGTCACTTGCAATTGTAGTTCCGCTGTCATTGTTAATTATTTTATCATTATGAATGAAGCTACATTTTTACCGCGTGAGAAATCTTCCTGCAGAATTAAGTGTTCTGTGAGAGGCTGTGGCAGTACTGTAGCGAAAAATTTAAGCGTAATTTTCCGTAAATTTCCGAAACCAAAACAACGAGTAGTTGATGTGAAAATACGTTCGATAATTTTGAAAAAGTCGATCAATTAAAGGCCTGGAAAAATGCTTTAAAAATAAACAGTATAAAGCCTTCTATGAGAGTATGTTCTCTGCATTTCAAAATAAGTGATTACATTTTGCCAGGTAAATTTAAGATTTTAAAATTTGGAGGTTATATAATCTTTCATATTACCCGTGCATGTGAACATTTTGAAAGTTAATTTATCACTGTAAAAACGGATAAATAAATTTTTTTTCAGTTCTTGTTAACAGACTTTTACAATGAAAAATGAAATACATACATTTATAAATTTTCATATAATTTCATGAAATATAAAGGAAAATACAATACTTTTCTTGCACATGTATCGCTGGATTTGAGAAAATAATTTGTATAAAAATAAGATTTCTTTTATATTTTTATTCATGTTTGTAAATAGGAATGTAAATAGTAATTTTGTATTAAAAAAATTCACTTATACATTTATTAAATTAAGCAATATTTTTTAAACGATTTAGTTCTATTGCATCCCATGTTATTCCCATGTAAATTCACTAAAAGTGTTACCCAATTTACGCCATATTGCTTTAGGCCCCGCCCCCATGTCAGATCCCAATCTTAAGCGTAGCATTCTTCTCTCTTGCTTTTCCTCAAAATAACTTTCCCTCTCTTTCTAACCTATAGCAAAAGCATAGCCTTCTCCCACTCGCCTCTCTTTTCACTTTCGTATATATTACCATCTCTTTCTCTCCAACACATGGGTATCTTTCTCTCTCTAATACACGGGAAAATTATGGACCCCCCGCCCATATTCTCTTTCTCTCTCTTTCTCATATACACCTGTCTCTCTAACACATTGGAAAATTATGGACCCCCGCCCATATTCTGTCTCTTTCATACACATAGACTCTCTCTCTCTCTCTCTCTACAATACCCATAACACCTTACCCGCACCTACACTACACATTCTACTTTCACTAGTATATACGTCATCACCTCTCCCCCCTTCCACCTCCACCCCTGCTGCAACTTACAAATCCCACTAGACAAGGGCCCCCGCTCCGCGGACTTTCTGGCGACACTAGGCCACGCCCATAACGGCGGGCCATACGCACCCTATAATATACCTATAATACCTATTAAATGATATTTTAAAAAAGGTAATGTAACTTCTCTGCATTTGTTAAGTGATGGACCAACAACACAATACAGAATCAAAACTATGTTTTACCTTCTAGATAGAAAACTGAAACAATTTTGTCCAAACATAAAAGACTTTTCCTGGAACTATCATGAATGTGGACATGGAAAAGAAGCATTGCTTTCTGTGAAATTTATGATACACTCATCATGAATTAGGCACTATTGACTTGCATCAACTCTTATCAGATGCAGAAGAAAGTAACCACTGTTCTAATAATATTTTTACGGAGAAGTCTACTCAAACCAAGAAATTTCGCAAAGCTTTGAATTGTTGCAGACTAAAAGGAATAATTAGTAAAGGTATTAAAATAAATGTACTTCTACTTAAAAGCACTGCCCTTCTGAAAATTCCTACATAAGATCTTACAATGGGATTCTATATGAAATCCTATTAAAAAAAACCCACATTATATCTTACAAAACATTTCATATTAAATTCTAAAGATTTCCTTATTTAAAATTTTACATAAATGTATTAATATAGGAATTCATATGGGATTTCATGTGGATTCTTGCATATGATTTTACATGGAATTAAACATAGGAAATCATATGGAATTTCATATAGATTCTAAAATATTAACATAAGGTTTCACATGAATTTATATAAAGAAAAAAAATGGGGTTTTCAATTGTCTGCTTTATGTAAACGTCACTTTTTAAAAATTAGAAATTATTTAAATAAAAATCAAATAATATTACTGCAATTCATCAGAAAAGAAAAAATTTTTTTGCTTTACAATATACCTTCTGAGTTAGAGTCTCAGCTTTTATAGTATACAAGACTGACGTCAACTGGGAGAAAAAAATTATCTTCTTGTTTAAGTTCTTGTACAAGAAAATATATGGGCGATTCCACGTGAGATTTATAGTCGTGGTTTAAAATTCGGGTAGATATATTTTTTTCTTATTCTTTGCAGAAAAACATGAAATACGTATTTTTTTATTTTTGAAAAATCGGTCAAATTTTTTAGTTATGAATTTTTGAAATTTTGGCTATGGGAAAGTAGACCTTTTTTTATGGGTTATATCTCTAAAAATATTTAATTTGGTAAAATCTTGCCAAAGAATAAAAGTTTTGTTTTTTCTTCAACTTTTAAAAATTTTAGAAAATTTTTTTTTTAATTATTAATAAAAAAATTATTTTTTGTAAACAAATTAATTTTGTAGGGTTCCGTATTCGGTTCGGAAGCCTATTAATATCGGTTTTTTTGAAATCGAGTACCCCCCTTCCCTAGCGGCCACACAAATTTATCTGGAGGGCTGAAATTTAGTACACATATGTATTTTCGCGTGTAGATTACAGGAAAAATATAGCGAACTTGATTAGAATTGATTACCATAGCGTTGTCAAGGAAAAATAATTTAAGAAACATCATAAGAAGTTGTTTTAATTAAATAAGTATACTTTCCTATTCTAAAATACCATTTTATGATATTACAACACATAAATAAAACACTCAATTGCTAATAATTAAGTGACGTATAAAAAATTATGAGTGTTATAATTTAGGAGTTTTGGAAAAACTTTTAATTTTTTATACGTCACTTAATTATTAGCAATTGAGTGTTTTATTTATTTATTGTAATATCATAAAATGGTATTTTAGAATAGTAAGGTATACTTATTTAACTGAAAGCAACACAATAAGTGAAAAATTTATAAAATATAAAAAACAACTTTTAGGTTACATAGCATTTTAGCTTTCCGGTTTGTAAATTTACAACTTAATGACAGTATTTTCACTGCGTCTAAAGGCCTTTCTGCAATAGGTTCCTAAATGTTTGCGTTGCGTGACTGACGCATTGGTTCGCAAGCGCAGTGACGTCATCAAAGCATTGATACCAATCGCGAACAAAAAATTTAGTTTATGATTTTAAGAAACTGAATTTTTTAATTATAAAAATTAAATAATTAAAATTATTAAATACCGTCGAGAAACATTTGCATTAAAAATTGTAAAGTTAGAAAACAGGGATAAGAGGAACATAAACCAAACTTTTTGTTCGCGATTGGTATCAATGCTTTGATGACGTCACTGCGCTTGCGGACCAACGCGTCAGTAACGCAACGCAAACATTTAGGAACATATGGCCTTCTCCAGAATGGAGCTAAACGCGACGCAGCGCAATGCTAAGCAAATGGGGATGCGTCGCGTCTGCGTTGCGTTTAGCCCAAGGAGGAATAGTAAGGAGACCGGTCTCTGCGTTTGAAAATGTCAGAAAAACATGTACGATAAGTGCCAGGTTCAGTGCATTGTACTCAACTGGCCAAAGTAGTTGAGCATGCGCATTGGACCTCAATTTTGACAGATGAAAAGTGTGGTTATGCGATATACATATATGATGTCACAAAAAAAATCTTAGTGTTCAGTGTTTATTTCAGAAATTTTATTTACCATTGCGATATTGTATCTCCAAAATCATGTGTAAGTATATAATAATGTATGCTATTGGAATATTTAAAGTGTCAATAAATTGAAGTAATTATTAAAAGAATAATAGAGCCATAGTAATTACAAACATATTATTTATTATGTATGTCATGAAAAAGATTTTTCTTACATCCTGGCACACAGCACGACATTTTAAAATAAACATTAATAATAATTATTAAAATAATAACACATAACCCCTTCATCACAACACGCATGGAAGACTTGAGAAATATACGTCAGCCAGATCTCACTCACACACTTTTTGCGAGAGAAAGAGAGAGCACATGGCTAATGCGCATGCTCAGCTACTTTGGTGGTTGAGTAGAATGCAGTGAAACTGGCACTTATCGTGCATGTTTTTCTGACATTTTCAGAAGCGCTACTACAGCAAGATCGGTCTCCTTACTATTCCTCCGTGGTTTAGCCTTATCTGGAAAGAGCCTATTGGAGAAAGGCCTTACGTGTGGTCACTTTTTTCCAACGTCCGACGTAGTAAAATTACACTGTCATTTTTTTGTGTGTAAGTTATATGCTTAATTGTTTACATTTCATGAATTGCCACAGCACCATAAAATTTTTTACCCGTTTTAAATATACGAAAACTTATGCTTTAGATGTCATGCAATTTAACATCACCAAAACAAATTTATATACTAGATTTATAATATATATATATGGGATGTTCCACGTCAAGCGGACCAAAGCTCTGCCCAAAATTGTACGCAATATAAATAAACTTATAATATATAAAAATGTTCGTACACATGTAAACTTTCAAAAAATGAGTGGCAAATTAAAAAATTTATAATAATGCTTTTGTTATAACAAATATAAACAATCATAAATGGAAATGCGTAAGTTAAAAAATGTCTCATTTAAAGACAAAAATTTTAAATTCTAAAGTCATAGTTGTTTTTAATGTTTTCGGGGTCGCTGATTACGAATCTGATGTCAGAATTGAAAAATTCAAAATGGCGGATACAATATGGCGGCCGAATTTTTAAAAAATCGTCCAATTCGCTTAAAACTTATTACTCGGGGGTTTTCGGGGTCGCTGATTACGAATCTGATGTCAGAATTTAAAAATTCAAAATGGCGGATCCAATATGGCGTTCGAATTTTAAAAAAATCGTCCAATTCGCTTAAAACTTATTATTCGGGGGTTTTCGGGGTCGCTGATTACGAATCTGATGTCAGAAATAAGAAATTTAAAATGGCGTATCCAATATGGCGGCCGAATTTTAAAAAAATCGTCCAATTCGCTTAAAACTTATTATTCGGGGGTTTTCGGGGTCGCTGATTACGAATCTGATGTCAGAAATAAGAAATTTAAAATGGCAGACCTAATAGGGCGGAAGATTATTAAAAAAAACTATTAGAAATATTTAAAACTTGTTACTCTGGAGCTTTTTAAGTTGCCGATCACGAATTTGTCACGAGAGATTAAAGAAAAAAAATATTAATAAAAAGATCATTTGTATGGATCTTGTAAACTATAGGTTTTCGTATTCAAAATATTTTTTGCAGTTACTCATTACTACTCTAGTATTGGATAACTGCGAGTGGTGTGGTTGCATTTGAGTACCTAAATACTACTAGCTTCTTGTCTGAAGTAACTATGAATGAGTATGCTGATTGGATTTTTGTAACTGAAGGAGCTTTGGAAAATCTTTCATTTAATGAACGCTTAATTTTTTCATGCTCTTGTTTTGTGTAATAGATAAATCGTGTCGTTTTAATGTGCTCTTTAGCCCATGTAAATAGACTAGTGGCATTCAAAATAGCATTTTCTGGCTTAGCTTGTAAGCTAGCTCGAGTGGCTTCTCTCTTTAACACTGCTCCTATGCCATCGCATGCTCCTTTTCCATGAGCGGTAGCATGAAAATGCCACTCTGCCAGAACATTAAAATCATCTTCGTGATGAACTAAATTCATCATTTGAAATTTGTTTTTATAATGCTGTTTAGCACCATCAGTAAAAATTATTATTTTTTTAACATTTGTGCAAACTTTTTTAATGTCTGCAATAACTTTTTGTTGCAGTATGTAGACTGCAGCAGTATCATGCGTAGTAGATTCGGATAGCAAGACAATGCTGCAATGCTTTAATTCACCATTTTCTTTATAATAAAAAATTGCAGGATGCACTGTGCATTGGTCATTATTATAATGAAAACCTTGTACAGCATCTTGTACAACATAGGCGTAGTTTTCAGAAAAATCACACTGTAGTAACACTTCGCCTTCTTGGAGGTTTCTTTTCCTCTCTTGATAATATTCCGATTGATTTTTTGCAATGTAATGGTGTGGCAATAGTTTTGTTAATTGACTAGATAATTCGGTTACAAAGTCCTTTGAAATATAATATTTTTTCGTCAGAGTGCATCTATCAGTTGATTGCCAACAACTACAAATGATTTCAGATATTTCATTTTCTTCCAAAAGGTTTAAAATCATATTTGAAAAGTTTTCCACGCCAGGGCATAAGGTGCACTCCAAAAGGAAACAGGATGGTCCAGGATTTTCACATAAAGCAAATTTAAAGCAGTCTTTATAATCTTTTATCCTATTCTCTGAATCAGGTATCAATTTTTCAAAATTTATGGATTCAATCATCAACTTGAAATTTTGATGAATCACACACACACAGACGCTTTGTGTACCTGCTGATCCTGCGCAGACACAATTTTTGGGTCGCAATTCAGCGAATTTCGACAAGCCAATTGGAAATTCAGGATACTGCTCCTTAAATTGATTATGCAACACTTTAATGTCTACAAGCAAAAGTCTTTTTTGTAGTATCATTTTTTTTCCATTCACTCTAGCGGAAACAGTATCTTTTTTACCTGGCATAATACGACTATTCTGATCACACTCGTAATAATCTTTAACTTTATCAATTGTTTCCTCAGGTAGTGTTTTACCAAGTTTTGATTCAGGTGTTGCCAAAACTCCACCATTCTTTCTCAAATGTTTGGCTTTCCTTGCTTGTCTCTCTGAAGTACCAAACTCTGACGCAATTTGTCGTACAGTCCAGCATTCAGGAGAAATTGTCAGTATAGACATGCGTAGAGGATCGTTCATTGGTAAAGAAGAAAATTTATCCTTTAGCCCCGTTAAAAGTTGCTCTAATTGTTCTTCTCTTGACAAACATTTCCGTTTACTCTCTGGCTCTTCTGTCAATGAATTATCAAAATCACTAGTGACAACACTTTTATTACATAATTTACGACATTGCGAGCAAATTCTTGCATTTTCTGGTACTTGAGGAAATTGTTTTAATAATGTCTTTGACATTATCCTTAAATCTGAACCTTTGTGATTTTCACGGTTTAAGGGGTTAATGCATCTATCTGCATGAAGCGGATAGTTAGAAGTTTTCTTTTCACCGCCTGACATGATGGAAATGATAATTTTGAAATTAAACAATTTCGAAAAGAAATTAAGAACTTTCAATGCAAAATTGAAAAAACTTACCTTTTGACAATTAAAATAAAAATGACAGAAGAAAGTCACTGAAAATAAACAAAAAAAGAACTAAAAATAGGAAAGAAAGTATCAGAAGAATGAAGAACAGAAAGAGAAGAATAAAACAATGATTTGAAAAAATGACTGGAGAAAGAAATGTAGAGATGAAAATGAAAAGTTTTAAAAAAATTTAAAAAGATATGACTGAGAAAAAAACGAAAAATAGAAGGAATAATGGAAAGGAAAAATGGAAAGGAATAGCTCTGAAAAGAACTGATTTTTTTATGTTTGAAATGCACAAGAATACCTACCTGCAAAAGTACACGAAAAATTCGTAATATTTCTGTATCGAAAGTCTCTCGTATTTATACGTTTCACAACGCATCTCGTTGATGAGAGAAATTACCTCATTTACGATTGCGCCACCATGCGGAAAATATAGAAAACGCGGCTCTTTAATGAAGGAATCGACCTTATGTACGATTTCGCCACCTCGCGGACAAAATAAGAGTTATATATTAAGAGCGCGAATATTTAAATTTGACGAAATCTTTACAAATAATAAAAAGCAAAATTATGTTAAATTATTAAATAGAAATTAATTCAAAATAATTAAAAAATTAAGTGATAAATAAAAATCACAATTTTCACAAACAAAACGGGTTCTTAAAATTATATGTTAGAATTTTCATTTCCAAGAGTTTCTTGTGAAATAATTTTCTTTTAGAGCAATTTTTATAACTCCAAATTATTATTAGAAACAATTTTCATTAAACAGTTTTTCTACATTATAGAATAATAATAATTCGGGCAAATGAAAATTATACACAAAAAAAATTATTTTAATCAAATATAAAAGTACTTATCATTCAAATGTTTTTGCTTCCTCGTGGAGGAAGCTTTGCAGTCTTTTCGTTTATAAAATTTTTAAAAATGGTAAACATTTTTTTTAATTGAAAAATTTAAGGTAATATATAATATAATCGTCTTTCTTACGTCAAGACGAATCCATTGGTATATACAAAGTATAGATTCGATTAAAATTTAAAGAATTAATGAAAGTTAAAAAATCAAAATTTCACATTTTAGCTAAAAAATTTTGTGTTTTTTTAATTTCAAGTTAATAAATAAAATAATTTAATTCCTTGCATTGAAACGAATCGATTCGTATATATAATATAAAGTATATGTTACACCCAAAATGAATTGAAATTTTCTTACTTTTCCAAAAATTTTTATTAATTTAAATCAATTTTTAACTCGAAATATTTTAATTTAATCAATCGAATTAGAGAAATTTATAGCTTCCTCCACGAGGAAGCAAATTTTTTGCTTTACACAAGAAGGAAGCAAAATATTTATGAAATAAACATAAAGGACCCCCTCTTTGTTTAAGTTTCAACATAATCAATTTCTTATTTCTGACATCAGATTCGTAATCAGCGACCCCGAAAACCCCCGAATAATAAGTTTTAAGCGATTTGGACGATTTTTTTTTAATTCGGCCGCCATATTGGATTCGCCATTTTGAATTTTTCAATTCTGACATCAGATTTGTAATCAGCGACCCCGAAAACCCCCGAGTAATAAGTTTTAAGCGAATTGGACGATTTTTTAAAAATTCGGCCGCCATATTGGATCCGCCATTTTGAATTTTTTTAATTCTGTCATCAGATTCGTAATCAGCGACCCCGAAAACATTAAAAACAACTATGACTTTAGAATTTAAAATTTTTGTCTTTAAATGAGACATTTTTTAACTTACGCATTTCCATTTATGATTGTTTATATTTGTTATAACAAAAGCATTATTATAAATTTTTTAATTTGCCACTCATTTTTTGAAAGTTTACATGTGTACGAACATTTTTATATATTATAAGTTTATTTATATTGCGTGCAATTTTGGGCAGAGCTTTGGTCCGCTTGACGTGGAACATCCCATATATATATATATTATATATACCCAAGTAGCACGATATATCAACCAGATGTCACGGTGATATCACCGGGGTATGTCACCGTGACATCAGGAAAATGTCAAAATGTCCGCCTTACGGTGATATCACACGGCGACATCGAGGTGATATCATGGTGACATCAAGGTGATATCACAGTCATATCACAGTCATATCACGGTGATATCATGGTGATATCACCGTGATGTAACCGTGATATCATGTTGATATTTTACAGGGATTTAAAATTTTTAATAATTTAAAAAATATTAAAAAATAATAATTTTTTAAAAATTTTAAATCCCTGTAAAATATCAACATGATATCACGGTGATATCACCATGATATCACCGTGATATGACTGTGATATCACTGTGATGTCACCATGATATCACCTCGATGTCACCGTTTGATATCAGCGTAAGGCGGACATTTTGACATTTTCCTGATGTCACGGTGACATTCCCCGGTGATATCACCGTGACATCTGGTTGATATATCGTGCTACTTGGGTATTACATATATATATATATATATATATATATAGAATAATTTAAGATAATACACTAACAAATTTAAACGAAACAGAGCACAACAATACTAGTGTAGATGAACTTTTAACCGTGTTTTATGCTATAATTCTTTTTGCAGAAAGGATATAAAATTTTTTTACATGATGATAATATCAGTAAACCAAGAACAAGTGCATGGAGAATGAATAAATCCACATCAAGTATTAATATCATGCAAAGGAACAAAATATCTGCGGACAATTTTGAAAATAGGGTAATTATGATTAATTGTAAAATTTTATGTTTTTACTCCAGATTTAAAAATGTATTACATTACTGAAATGTTAATAATACAGACATATACACTGAGAAAAATTTAACATAGATTCTCCACTACACAAGTTCAGATAGTGTACCTAACCTTTCGAGCAACATCGGTACTAGCAATTTTTGGTGTACAGATACTGTACTAAATCGTTTGTTCTACAAGTTACGTCAGAATCCGTACTGGAGTGACGTTGCTACTATTCGATTGTAGTACTGCGTCAGCACGTAATTGAGGTAAAATATCTGTCGCTCAAAAAATTCAGATGTTGAGTTAAACTTCTCTCAGTGTAGATTATGATTTCATAGAATAATGAATTTGGAGATTTCTATGTTTGTGCATTATTTTTAGCAATTAAAATACTTTGTGAATTTAATTAAATCGATATCGTATCTTATTGATATTATTGACTAAGTGCAAGTGACTTCCCCGCCGAAAGAGTGGTACTAGAATGGTACTGAATTGGACTGGACTTGAGTTCCATTTCAGTACAATATCCTGATTACCTTTATGGACTGTAACTTGACTTTATTGATTAGTTGTTAACAATAGAAAAATGGTGAAACATTATTATAAATAATTATTAAAAATGACTTACAGTTATGATGTGCATCGATGATTGGTCCCATGGCGGAAAAACGAGTTGCAGTAACTGATTTGAATTTAGGACACTAAATTCCTAATTCCTACTAAAATTGACCAATCGGAAGCATTTTCCTACTTTACTTCTCCCAGAATTCAGATTTGGGTCAGAATTTCCCAAACGGATCACCTATAATTGAAAAATTTTATTTAAACCTGAAATGATATTTTTTTGACTATTTATAAGGTAAAAAACAATGTCATAAATTTTCAGACCAAAAAAAAATTTTTTGTAAAAGTTATTAACAATTAAAGTTTTTGGTAGTGTTAAATTAAATAATTTTTTTCTCGAGTTCTAATTGACCAATTTAAAAATTAAAAAATGGGTTTTTTTCGTCATGAAATGTAGTATTCAAAAATAATTTTTGTTTAAAAAATTTTTCATTTTTAATAGTTTTTTATATTATTTGTTTATAAAATGTTAATAACAAATAGTGTTCTCCATGTCCTAACAAAAAAAGAAAAATTGTGTTGCATTCCTCAAACATCTCCGAGCCTAAAACCGTTTAGAAAAAAAATGAGACTCAATTAGGGAAAAAGTTATTAATTAAAAACGATGGGGGTGCGAAGCGATACGTGACGTTACTCTGGTTGCGCAAGCCTGCCCTTATGCACCTGTGCGCACTAGTGATATATTAAACGTTTTTAAAGGTTTTAATTTTTATGTGTGATTAAAAATCACAACAAAGAAAGGAATTTTTAATTTATTTAAATAAATAATTTATTTTATTGTTATTCTTAACTATCTAAAGAAAATCATAATTCGCATTAAACAATACGTTATTTAACACACTCACACATTTAGAAATTGTGTGAATTAACAACATATAAAATATTTAGTATATAAAAATTGATAAAAATATGTAAGTATGTGAAAATAACATAAAAAATATGTAAAAACTGTACCTTCAACATATTTTTTAATATAAATACTTTCGGTTTTGGGTTTTCATGACTGGGATTGAGTTAGATGTTCTTTTGTTTTTAGAGGAAAACAAATGAATGTGGAGAATAAGTCGGTTTAATACTTTCGCGTACGGCTCTTACAATAAATGTAAAACGATTTAAAGTGAATCGCGAAATTCAATAAAATTTTCGAAAATATTTTAACGGGATTTTATAAAAAATAATCTATACATGAAAAACAAGTGAATGTTGAAATAATTCAAAGTTACAGTGCAGCGTATAGTGTCTTTCATAATATTAATCACTTATAAATTCGGTAAAATTTAAAGTGAATCGCGATATCATGCAAGTTATTTAAAATTTTGGAAGAAATTTTATCGTTGATTTCATAAAAATGGTTCGTGCAAATAAGTGTTGTAATCCACTTAGAAAAAAAAACATTCTTGCATAATCAAAAATATTAAACTAGTAACCGAACATTGGAGTGTACAGTTTTCTAATTTAATTGGACAATTCGTATGTGATTCATGTCGACTAACAATTCTGAAAAACAACTCTTCGGAACCAGTGCAACCAGCACCTGACGTTCCTGCGTCGAAAGAAGTTGAAATTAGTTCTGACGATAGTTCGAGTCCTGAAGATGAATTGTGTGATCCTTCGTATAAACCGGCAAATAAAGAATTGAAGAGAACATCCAGTAATGTTTGGCAAAATGAAGAGGGAAATCCAGTGAAATGCAAAAGAAGGGGATTACAATTTTCTCATGTGAGTCAAGAAAAATCAGACGTAGAGTCTAAACAAATTAAGGACATTCAATTTGCTTTATCAAAAGCCGTTTCCAGACAAGACAAATCATGCTGTTGACGACCTTACCAACCGACTGGAGCATTAGAAGAATGCAAAGAGAATTGAATGTTTCTCGAAGAATGGGTTCAAAGGCTAAAAAATTAAGACAGTCATCTGGTTACGGATCTTATCCTCAGCCAAAACGTGGTCGTCCATTATCTCCCGATATAATTGAAAAAGTCGTACAATTTTACGAATCAGACGAATGCAGTCGAGCTATGCCTGGTAGGAAAGATTGTGTCCCTGTTGTTAAGGACGGTAAAAAAGAATATGTGCAAAAAAGATTATTACTATTTGATATTAAAGTAATTCACGAAAAATTCAAATCAAATAATCCGAACATTAAGATGAGCCGATCCTTTTTTACTAAATTACGCCCACGTAATTGTATTCCTATGGGACGCAGTGGAAGCCATAGTGTCTGTGTATGCAAAACGCATCAGAATATGAGACTTAAATTAAATGGGATAAATGGTGCTTTGAAAAATGCGACACCACCTTGCAATTTTAAAATGCTTGACATTTTAGAAAAAATGGTATGTGAAAACCAGACACCAGATTGTTATTTTTTGGAGTGTCCCAAGTGTCCCGGAACTAATCCCATTCTTCATTCGATTCGTACAGCTTGTCAAAAGTCAAATATTGAAGAAATAAGTTTTACACAGTGGAAGACTACTGACTGGTAAGATATCTATTTTAAATGCTACAACACGTTAAGAATGTGATTGAAAAACAAAAATTATCATTCAACCAAAATTTATACTATCATTTATTATATTTCATTTATTATTTCATTTATTAATTTATTTTATTAATTCTATTTCAATATTTTATTACTATTATTATTATTATTTTTATAATTTTAATTTTATTTTATGTTATCAGTGCAACAAAGAGTACTTTTGAAAATTGATTTAATATTATCACGAATTTCTAGGGCTGAATTATGCATTGAAACTGTATCGGTTGAGGACTTCCTTGAGACACTAGATGATGATTTGTTGTTCCTTTTGAAGCATGATTTTATTGCCACATCTCAAGCAGATCATTTGCAAAATTTAAAGGAGTCAATAGGTCATGGAGATTTCATCGCAACTCTCGATTTTGCTGAAAATTATAGTTTTTTCATTCAAGATGCCATCCAATCTCATCATTGGAACAACGATCAAGTCATAATCCACCCCTACGTTATATATTACCGACATAATAATCAATTGAAACATCACAATTTCGCAATTGTGTCTGAGTGTAACAAGCATGATTCGATTGCCGTTAGTTTGTTTAACAAAAAAATGATGTCGTATTTGAAAAATATTCACGGGGAGAATAATGTAAAAAAACTAATATTTTTCTCAGACGGGGCTGGCTCACAGTATAAAAATAAGTTTAATTTTTCAAATATTGCTAATTATAAAAAAGCATTTGATATCAGTGTGGAATTGAATTTTTTTGCCACTTCACATGGGAAAGGTCCTTGTGACGGTATAGGCGGAACAATTAAAAGCCGAGGAAGAAAAGCCAGCCTCCAACGTCATTTGGAAAATCAAATAACAACGCCGACAAGTTTCTTTGAATGGGCAAAAGCATTCTTTGACAATATTGATTTTGATTTTGGAACAACAGCTGAATATAAGTCTGAGTCCAGGTCTTTAAAAACAAGACATAAGAATGCGATTGCAATTAAAGATACACGAAAACATTCGTTTGAATTTACAGACGCGGGTACAGTTTTATGTCGACTATTTTCTGCCGCAGAAACATATATTGAATGTAAAATATAACTGCATAATTATGCAGTTATGTAACTTCATTACGAACCGTTAATGTTTAAAAAATTAATTAACATTATATTTTAGCTAAGTTATTGGCATATTTTATTCTTTAAATGTTGAATAAATAAATGAACATATATAAAAAATTTATATAAATATGTAAATTTATTATAATTGTTATATATATATAATATAAAATATAATATAACAAAAGTATTATGTGAATATAATAACAATTGAAACTGTATATAGTTTCCGGGTAGTGCCAACAGTGCTGTGCGCTTGCGCGACCAGAGTAACGTCACGTATCGCTTCGCACCTTCATCGTTTTTAATTAATAACTTTTTCCCTAATTGAGTCTCATTTTTTTTCTAAACGGTTTTAGGCTCGGAGATGTTTGAGGAATGCAACACAATTTTTCTTTTTTTGTTAGGACATGGAGAACACTATTTGTTATTAACATTTTATAAACAAATAATATAAAAAACTATTAAAAATGAAAAATTTTTTAAACAAAAATTATTTTTGAATACTACATTTCATGACGAAAAAAACCCATTTTTTAATTTTTAAATTGGTCAATTAGAACTCGAGAAAAAAATTATTTAATTTAACACTACCAAAAACTTTAATTGTTAATAACTTTTACAAAAAATTTTTTTTTGGTCTGAAATTTTATGACATTGTTTTTTACCTTATAAATATTCAAAAAAACATCATTTCAGGTTTAAATAAAATTTTTCAATTATAGGTGATCCGTTTGGGAAATTCTGACCCATTTACTAATACAAACTAATAAGTAATGTTTCCAATGTTTAAGCTCGCGATATCTTGAACATTGAAACCTGCCAATAACCGAAATAAATAGCTTCCTTGTTAAATATTCAACGCTGCGCAAACTCTGCGGTTCCCAATAAGAAATTCTCAAAACGCGATAAACATGAAATCGTTATTCATAACAAAATATATATGGGCGATTCCACGTGTGATTTATAGCCGTGGTTTAAAATTCAGGTAAATATATATATTTCTTATTCTTTATAAACAAGGGGTAAATGTAATCAGCAGATATTGCAGCTTAATTTACAGATTTAAAATTAAGTTCGACCCCAATATTTTAACCTCAGCTCACCTGCAACAGGTTCTGAGTATTGACAATTTTTTTTTCGACAATTGTCAAAGCCATACTCCAATTTGTCGCTTAATGCATGCAAGATTGAAAATCAAAGTTTTACTGTTTCAGTATTTTGTCTCGAATTTGAATAAAAATGAACTAAAAATTCAAACTAAAATTTCTAATTATTCCTTATGAATCCCTTAACAAAAGCTGACTTTGATTTTTTAATTTCGTCAATTCAGTTAATAGATAATTAAGTGTTTACATTTACCCCGAGAATTCGAAAACTCGGGGTAAATGTAAACAGAATTTCTGCTGCGTTTTAAAAGAAAATAATTGAATAAATTTGCTTCTATTTCACAATTACATTATTTTGGCCCTGTAAAATTACATAAAAAACGAAATTGGATCTTCTTTTATATCTCCTTCGTGTTAGTCAGTTGCAGGTATAGACCTGCAAAGTATTGCATAGTGCATTTACGTGTTTAAAATATAGGAAAGCGATTCTTCACGATTGGTGAATAAAACTCAGGTACGTAGGAATCCTAGAATAAGAGTGAGTAGTTGATTGATTGATTGATTGGTTGCTTAGATGATTGATTTATAGATTGGTTGATTGAGTGATTGATTGGTGGATTGATTGGTGGATTGATTGGTTGATTGATTGAGTGATTGATTGATTGGTGGATTGATTGGATGATTGATTTATGGATTGGTTGATTGATTGATTTGATCAATTTTTAAAAACCTCTTTCGCGATATTGAATCCGCTATTTTGAAAATTTTAAATCTGACTTCAGATTCGTATTCAGCAACCTCGAAAACCTCCGAGTAGAGAGATTTAAGAAAATTTGATCAATTTTTAAAAATATTTTTAGGTTCATCCGACATATTGGATCCGCCATTTTGAAAATTTTAAATTTGTCTTCAAATTCGTATTCAGTGACCTCAAAAACCCCCGAGTAGCAAGATTTAAGCAAATTTGATCAATTTTTAACAATATTTTTATGTTTGTCCGCCATTTTGGATCCGCCATTTTGAAATTAAAAAATTCGATTTTAGAATCTTATTCAGCAACCTTAAAAACTTATTTTCACCAAGTTGAATGAAAATCTATTAAAATTTATTGAAGTTATTCAAGTTTTTACATTACTAGTTTTGTTATGGTAATGATTGCTTATTTTATATGTTTTATATGTCGAAACTAAGCAAATGCGTTTACATTTACCCCAAATAACCCTATACATTTTACTGATTGACAACTCTATTCTAATTACATTAATGAAAATTTCATAATTTCGTTCCAGGTAGCAGAAAATGAGATAATGGACAATACTTTTGTGATACAGGTATTTAATTTTTTAGTAATTCAGATTCACTTTCAAAACCACTTTCCTTGAACTTTTCGAAATGCACTGAGAGACTTTTAGTATTGATCATGGAAAAGTTTTCGCCAAAATTTCAATGGATTCTTCCTCTGAATGTGGAAATAAACTCATACTAAAATTTTATGTAAATTATGTTAGAATTTTTAGAATTTCGTGATTTTTTAAATGAGCTTTCAACTGGAATGAAATAATCGAAGGAGAAGAAAGCGATAATAATGAAGAAGATTATTATTTTATGGGAAATTTAGAGGAAGAACAAAGAGATTTTGGAATGTAAACGTCAACACTGTATCAAAAGCTAGAAGATAGAGAGTTCCTTCACCAGCTGAATACCCCTGCAGTTGTGAGTGAAGCGGAAATTTTAATGATGATTTTAAAATATAGTATACGCTTTAATTTACCGCACATTGCAGTCGCAAATCTTTTGAAAATGCTTAACTGTATATTTTTGAAGCCTATGTTACCAGGAAATAGATATTTGGTGGATAAGATGTTTTTTTCGAAAGAAATAGCAACTTATCGTTCCATTTGCATAGTGTGTGGAGCATATGTTTCAACTTATACTCATAAAGATGCCGAAAAAACTTGCTCTGAATGCGGCACAGTAATTAAATTACACGTTTCAAATAATATTTCATTTTATGTAACATACTCAATTGAGAATGAAATTAAAAATATTTTGGAATCTAATGATGCATACTATGATCGCATTGTCAACTTAGGAGATCATTAAAGGAATATTTATTATAATATTCACGATGGTCGCCTCTATAGAATATTTGTTAATTCTTTTGATCCGGTTGAGCGAAATCAATATGTTAGTTTAACGTTTAATTCTGATGGAGCACCTCTATTTGTTAGCTCCAGCTATTCAATTTGGCCTATTCAATTTGTGGTAATTTGGAAAAAAAACCGGATATGTCTGTTTTTTTAGAATCCGTTGTTAACAAAATTAACGAATTATCAGAGTTCGGTATTCCTTGCACAATTTAATGTAAAGAACGATTAATTAAACCCTTTGCAATATGCTGCTGCGTTGACACTGTTGCAGGAGGGCCTATGCAGGGTGTCACACAATTTAATTGGAAGACTGGTTGCAATTGGTGCTTACATCCAGGAGAATGGGTTCCCAACAATTCAAATATAGGGGGAAGTATAAAATACCCAGTCTTAGATGAAAAACCTGAAGCACGTACTGAAAAAATATGCTGAGTTCAATAGTAAATCTTGTGAATAATAGAACACCTGATTCTAGTGTAAATCGTGTCACTCCTCTAATTAATTTGATAAAGTTTAATGTTATTGAAGGTTTTGTACCTGATGATATGCATTTTGCGCGATTAGGGATTGCAAAACAAATGTGCAATTATTGGTTTGAATATAGTAAATCCACGAGTAAATCACCGTTGATATCTGTTTTGAGTTCTTCAGATATTAAACAAATGGATACATTAATCAGTAACTTTCAAGTACCCAACTTAATAATGCGTCTTTCTCGTACAATATCTGATAGAAAATTTTGGAAAGCAAAGTAATGGGAGAATTGGATACTTTATTATAGTATACCAGTGCTATATCCTTTTTTAAATAAAGATTAATTTAAGCATTGGACTACATTTGTAGAACTGTTTCATATCTCCCAGCTGACTACCATTAACAGACAACATTTAGAATCAATTGAAAGTTTTTGTATGTTTTGGAAATTATTTAACTTGCTAAGTAATTTTCTTTATCAACGCATTTGCTACTTTATCACCTCGATGTCACCTAGAATCTGACATTTTGTAGACTGGCAATTCCAGGAAGACTTCGGCAGTACTAACTAATAGTCTTTAAAAGAATATTAGTTTTAAAAAAATGTCAAGTTGACTGTCAATTCCACGTGGAAATCCTAACGGAATTGCTAGATGTCTTAAATTTTAGAATATTGATATTGATATATGATTTACTTCTTTGTAAAATTTTACTGCTTTAAACTATTCATCAAAATCAAATGTCATGAATAGCAATTTCGCGAGGATTTTCTTATGGAAATTTTTGCGCCAAGATTTTCATGCGGAAATCCGCGCGAAATTGCTAGATGTCTTGCTTTTTAGAATATTCATGTTCCTAATATTCACAAAAAATCTAAATCTTTTATTGGTTTTTAACCATCACTAAATTTACTATATATTATCCATTTTGACCTTTGAGGGGAGTAAAATTAATTTCTGAGGTAATTTTTTACATTAAGAAACTATTTTTGTTATAAAAAATTCTAAATCTTTTAATGATTTTTAACCTTTGAAAAAGTTTTATCTTATGTCCTACATATTTTAGACTGTGAAAAGAGGAAGATTAATTTCTAAAGATATTTTGTTATTACATAATATTTACAATCTTTTATTGGTTTGAGCCATTAGTAAATTTACTTTCCATTATCCATTTTGTATGTTTTAGGAAGTAAGATTCAGTTCTATGTAAATTTTTACATACATAGTCTGTTTAAGAAAAGTCACTGAGATGTGGTACTAAGCCCTTAATGACAGCTAATTTTTATGCATCAAACATTGTGATCACTTTGGAAAAATTAGTGGAAATGACCTAAACATAATGTGACAAAAAGACTTTTAGAACAAAATTTTAAATCACTATCGACAAAGACACGAAAAATGTTCCCATAGATGACGGGAACCACTCAATTGCTGCTTATGCTTAAATATTGCAATACATTGTGTTTTAAATTCAATTATTTCTAAATAAATAAATATGAATCGCTTTTATTGAATCCTGTTTTAAGTGTTCAGGGGACAGTTGTTGTATTTTACTGTATATATTTTTTTCATTTTTATAAAATTATTGTGCACGTGTTTACATAACCTCAAAGAAAATAACACTCTTTTGGTTAACCTCAAATGGAGTAAAGAAAATTCTTTTTCTTTAATCATCTATGCTGGATCATTTATATTGCCTGGATTTTACTGTTTTGTCAATAGAGGCCTGGATCATGATATAAGTTAATGAGTTGCTGAGTCAGTTGCTGCTGTTTTGGATCTGCTTTGCACGCTTTCCTTTCAAGACTCCTTTTTGCTTTTCCTCACCTTTTTGAATTTTACACTTAAATTTAAATTTTTTATTGTAAAGATTGTAGTTTTGAGCATGATAATTAATAATTTTATTATTTGCTTATCAATTGAATTTTGTTTTTGATTAAAGTTGTTATTAAAGTTTAATTTTTTTCCAGTTTTTAAAATTTTTTATTTTTTTTGTTTCTAAATTGAGATTATTTTTGAGTAAGATGTCAGACTTGTAGAGAATTCAGGAGGAAGAGTTCAATCATGGGAGTTTAAATGAAGCTTTTGGCTTTTTAATTAATTTAAACGTGTCTACCCTGCATACCGTGTGTCCCCAGGTTATACAAGATTTTCCACTTATGATGTTGGCGAATGTTGCCAATACTGCTAAACAAGATTCTCAATTACCTTCTTTTAAAAATCATCTTAAGGATTTGCCTAGAGATTATAATTTTTTACCTTCTTTTTCTGTTTTTGGTAGTAATGGTAATAAAAAAAAATCGAGAAATGTTGTTCAAATAAGTGGTTCCGATTCTTATGATTCTTTCTCTGGTGCTGTACATTGCCTTGTTGAGAAAAGGTTATTACTATCAACTAACTTGGAAGTTGGTCCTGGTTCTAAAAAATATAGTGCCTCTAGTTCGCCGCCGTTCGTTGTTCTTATGGAAAGCATTGTTTCAAGTCGCAATGTTGGAAAGCTGAATCCATTTTGTATTTTAAATTTATTGAATCCTATTATTCAGGATGGAAAAACTATTTCATGGAATGGTATTAATCAACTGAAAATTACTTGTGATGATTGGTCTAATGCGAAAATCTTATTGAATTTAAGAATCTTTCATTGGCTGCATTTAGATGTTTTATTCCTGAATCCTTCATGGGAAAGAAGGGTTTTACCACTTTATTTTCAATCGATAGATTAGTTTCTGAAATTGTTTCTTTTTTTGATCCTTCTGTTTTAAATAATATTATTTCAATTAAAAGAATTTTTAATGGTTCTACTATAACTGATCAGGTTGAATTTACTTTTTTTTCTAAATATATTCCAAGTAGTATTTCTATGAATGGGTTTGATATTGTTTTAACTGCAGCTTTCCCTAGACCGAGGAGATATTTTAAGTGTCAGAGATTCTGTCATACAGCTGCGCAATGTCGTTCTACGTTTCCTTCTTGTGAGTTTTGTGCGGGTAGGCATTATACTAGAGTCGTACTAAACGGGATTTGATAGACTCAATGAATTGTCGTTTGTCTGATTGATATAAGTTTTGTATGTATATATGTTTTTAATGATTGTTCCCTGAATACTTGAATTATTAATTAATTTGATTTCTGATTTGAATAATAATTTTTTTTGTTTTTGTTAATTTTGTGTTATTTTTTAATTGTTGTTTATTTGGTACCTTTAATTCTTATTTTGTTAATATGAGTTTCCTTAAGTATGACACTTGGAATGCTCGTAGTATTATTAATAAAAAGACGGAAGTTGAATCAATCATACGTTTATATGATTTAGATATTTTAGCCATTTCAGAGACTTCGCTTTCGTCAAGGTGTTCTGTTTGGCAGATTTCTGGGTTTTTTACATATAGAAAGGATCGTAGTGATCAACATGCTGGTGGTGGGACCTTGTTGCTTGTCAGCAATTCTCTACTGATAACTCCTTTAGTCATTAATGCAAATGTATTGTCTAAGATTGATGTTGTGGGTGTTTCTATCAATTGTAAAATTAGATCTTTACAATTTTTATCAGTGTACGCTCCTCCAGGTGCACGTTTGTCTTGTTCGATATGGGAAGACCTTGTTCAGAGTTGTGATTTAAATAAGAAGATTATATTGTGTGAAGATTTTAATGCACATGCTTGGTCTTGGGGTACCAGTCCTTCTTATTATATTAAGTTCTAAAACGACCGACACCGACCGACACCAAAAACAAATTTTTCGTTTTCTTTTTGAAGTTATTTACAGTTTTCCTTCAAAATTTGAAATCACATGCCTTACATACATGTCTATTCAAAAAAAAATGCCAAATTTTTTTTTGCGCGATTTTTTGCAAAAAAAATTTTTTTTCAATTTTTTGCAATTTTTTATTTTTTTACGATAATAAAACATAAAATACGTCACTATTTTAAATCTCAGCTAAAAAAAAATTTTTTTCACAAAGGTATGGCGATATTCAATTTCCCTCATATCCTTCTTATTATATTAAGTTCTAAAACGACCGACACCGACCGACACCAAAAACAAATTTTTCGTTTTCTTTTTGAAGTTATTTACAGTTTTCCTTCAAAATTTGAAATCACATGCCTTACATACATGTATATTCAAAAAAAAATGCCAAATTTTTTTTTGCGCGATTTTTTGCAATTTTTTGCAATTTTTTATTTTTTTACGATAATAAAACATAAAATACGTCACTATTTTAAATCTCAGCTAAAAAAAAATTTTTTTCACAAAGTTATGGCGATATTCAATTTCCCTCATATCCTTTCCTTCTTATTATATTAAGTTCTAAAACGACCGACACCGACCGACACCAAAAACAAATTTTTCGTTTTCTTTTTGAAGTTATTTACAGTTTTCCTTCAAAATTTGAAATCACATGCCTTACATACATGTCTATTCAAAAAAAAATGCCAAATTTTTTTTTGCGCGATTTATTGCAAAAAAAATTTTTTGCAATTTTTTGCAATTTTTTATTTTTTTACGATAATAAAACATAAAATACGTCACTATTTTAAATCTCAGCTAAAAAAAAATTTTTTTCACAAAGTTATGGCGATATTCAATTTCCCTCATATCCTTCTTATTATATTAAGTTCTAAAACGACCGACACCGACCGACACCAAAAACAAATTTTTCGTTTTCTTTTTGAAGTTATTTACAGTTTTCCTTCAAAATTTGAAATCACATGCCTTACATACATGTCTATTCAAAAAAAAATGCCAAATTTTTTTTTGCGCGATTTTTTGCAAAAATAATTTTTTGCAATTTTTTGCAATTTTTTATTTTTTTACGATAATAAAACATAAAATACGTCACTATTTTAAATCTCAGCTAAAAAAAAATTTTTTTCACAAAGTTATGGCGATATTCAATTTCCCTCATATCCTTCTTATTATATTAAGTTCTAAAACGACCGACACCGACCGACACCAAAAACAAATTTTTCGTTTTCTTTTTGAAGTTATTTACAGTTTTCCTTCAAAATTTGAAATCACATGCCTTACGTACATGTCTATTCAAAAAAAAATGCCAAATTTTTTTTTGCGCGATTTTTTGCAAAAAAAATTTTTTGCATTTTTTTATTTTTTTACGATAATAAAACATAAAATACGTCACTATTTTAAATCTCAGCTAAAAAAAAATTTTTTTCACAAAGTTATGGCGATATTCAATTTCCCTCATATCCTTCTTATTATATTAAGTTCTAAAACGACCGACACCGACCGACACCAAAAACAAATTTTTCGTTTTCTTTTTGAAGTTATTTACAGTTTTCCTTCAAAATTTGAAATCACATGCCTTACATACATGTCTATTCAAAAAAAAATGCCAAATTTTTTTTTGCGCGATTTTTTGCAAAAAAAATTTTTTGCAATTTTTTGCAATTTTTTATTTTTTTACGATAATAAAACATAAAATACGTCACTATTTTAAATCTCAGCTAAAAAAAAATTTTTTTCACAAAGTTATGGCGATATTCAATTTCCCTCATATCCTTCTTATTATATTAAGTTCTAAAACGACCGACACCGACCGACACCAAAAACAAATTTTTCGTTTTCTTTTTGAAGTTATTTACAGTTTTCCTTCAAAATTTGAAATCACATGCCTTACATACATGTCTATTCAAAAAAAATGCCAAATTTTTTTTTGCGCGATTTTTTGCAATTTTTTGCAATTTTTTATTTTTTTACGATAATAAAACATAAAATACGTCACTATTTTAAATCTCAGCTAAAAAAAAATTTTTTTCACAAAGTTATGGCGATATTCAATTTCCCTCATATCCTTCTTATTATATTAAGTTCTAAAACGACCGACACCGACCGACACCAAAAACAAATTTTTCGTTTTCTTTTTGAAGTTATTTACAGTTTTCCTTCAAAATTTGAAATCACATGCCTTACATACATGTCTATTCAAAAAAAAATGCCAAATTTTTTTTTGCGCGATTTTTTGCAAAAAAAATTTTTTGCATTTTTTTATTTTTTTACGATAATAAAACATAAAATACGTCACTATTTTAAATCTCAGCTAAAAAAAAATTTTTTTCACAAAGTTATGGCGATATTCAATTTCCCTCATATCCTTCTTATTATATTAAGTTCTAAAACGACCGACACCGACCGACACCAAAAACAAATTTTTCGTTTTCTTTTTGAAGTTATTTACAGTTTTCCTTCAAAATTTGAAATCACATGCCTTACATACATGTCTATTCAAAAAAAAATGCCAAATTTTTTTTTGCGCGATTTTTTGCAAAAAAATTTTTTCAATTTTTTGCAATTTTTTATTTTTTTACGATAATAAAACATAAAATACGTCACTATTTTAAATCTCAGCTAAAAAAAAATTTTTTTCACAAAGTTATGGCGATATTCAATTTCCCTCATATCCTTCTTATTATATTAAGTTCTAAAACGACCGACACCGACCGACACCAAAAACAAATTTTTCGTTTTCTTTTTGAAGTTATTTACAGTTTTCCTTCAAAATTTGAAATCACATGCCTTACATACATGTCTATTCAAAAAAAAATGCCAAATTTTTTTTTGCGCGATTTTTTGCAATTTTTTGCAATTTTTTATTTTTTTACGATAATAAAACATAAAATACGTCACTATTTTAAATCTCAGCTAAAAAAAAATTTTTTTCACAAAGTTATGGCGATATTCAATTTCCCTCATATCCTTCTTATTATATTAAGTTCTAAAACGACCGACACCGACCGACACCAAAAACAAATTTTTCGTTTTCTTTTTGAAGTTATTTACAGTTTTCCTTCAAAATTTGAAATCACATGCCTTACATACATGTCTATTCAAAAAAAAATGCCAAATTTTTTTTTGCGCGATTTTTTGCAAAAAAATTTTTTGCAATTTTTTGCAATTTTTTATTTTTTTACGATAATAAAACATAAAATACGTCACTATTTTAAATCTCAGCTAAAAAAAAATTTTTTTCACAAAGTTATGGCGATATTCAATTTCCCTCATATCCTTCTTATTATATTAAGTTCTAAAACGACCGACACCGACCGACACCAAAAACAAATTTTTCGTTTTCTTTTTGAAGTTATTTACAGTTTTCCTTCAAAATTTGAAATCACATGCCTTACATACATGTCTATTCAAAAAAAAATGCCAAATTTTTTTTTGCGCGATTTTTTGCAAAAAAAATTTTTTGCATTTTTTTATTTTTTTACGATAATAAAACATAAAATACGTCACTATTTTAAATCTCAGCTAAAAAAAAATTTTTTTCACAAAGTTATGGCGATATTCAATTTCCCTCATATCCTTCTTATTATATTAAGTTCTAAAACGACCGACACCGACCGACACCAAAAACAAATTTTTCGTTTTCTTTTTGAAGTTATTTACAGTTTTCCTTCAAAATTTGAAATCACATGCCTTACATACATGTCTATTCAAAAAAAAATGCCAAATTTTTTTTTGCGCGATTTTTTGCAAAAAAAATTTTTTGCATTTTTTTATTTTTTTACGATAATAAAACATAAAATACGTCACTATTTTAAATCTCAGCTAAAAAAAAATTTTTTTCACAAAGTTATGGCGATATTCAATTTCCCTCATATCCTTCTTATTATATTAAGTTCTAAAACGACCGACACCGACCGACACCAAAAACAAATTTTTCGTTTTCTTTTTGAAGTTATTTACAGTTTTCCTTCAAAATTTGAAATCACATGCCTTACATACATGTCTATTCAAAAAAAAATGCCAAATTTTTTTTTGCGCGATTTTTTGCAAAAAAAATTTTTTGCATTTTTTTATTTTTTTACGATAATAAAACATAAAATACGTCACTATTTTAAATCTCAGCTAAAAAAAAATTTTTTTCACAAAGTTATGGCGATATTCAATTTCCCTCATATCCTTCTTATTATATTAAGTTCTAAAACGACCGACACCGACCGACACCAAAAACAAATTTTTCGTTTTCTTTTTGAAGTTATTTACAGTTTTCCTTCAAAATTTGAAATCACATGCCTTACATACATGTCTATTCAAAAAAAAATGCCAAATTTTTTTTTGCGCGATTTTTTGCAAAAAAAATTTTTTGCAATTTTTTGCAATTTTTTATTTTTTTACGATAATAAAACATAAAATACGTCACTATTTTAAATCTCAGCTAAAAAAAAATTTTTTTCACAAAGTTATGGCGATATTCAATTTCCCTCATATCCTTCTTATTATATTAAGTTCTAAAACGACCGACACCGACCGACACCAAAAACAAATTTTTCGTTTTCTTTTTGAAGTTATTTACAGTTTTCCTTCAAAATTTGAAATCACATGCCTTACATACATGTCTATTCAAAAAAAAATGCCAAATTTTTTTTTGCGCGATTTTTTGCAAAAAAAATTTTTTGCAATTTTTTGCAATTTTTTATTTTATTACGATAATAAAACATAAAATACGTCACTATTTTAAATCTCAGCTAAAAAAAAATTTTTTTCACAAAGTTATGGCGATATTCAATTTCCCTCATATCCTTCTTATTATATTAAGTTCTAAAACGACCGACACCGACCGACACCAAAAACAAATTTTTCGTTTTCTTTTTGAAGTTATTTACAGTTTTCCTTCAAAATTTGAAATCACATGCCTTACATACATGTCTATTCAAAAAAAATGCCAAATTTTTTTTTGCGCGATTTTTTGCAATTTTTTGCAATTTTTTATTTTTTTACGATAATAAAACATAAAATACGTCACTATTTTAAATCTCAGCTAAAAAAAAATTTTTTTCACAAAGTTATGGCGATATTCAATTTCCCTCATATCCTTCTTATTATATTAAGTTCTAAAACGACCGACACCGACCGACACCAAAAACAAATTTTTCGTTTTCTTTTTGAAGTTATTTACAGTTTTCCTTCAAAATTTGAAATCACATGCCTTACATACATGTCTATTCAAAAAAAAATGCCAAATTTTTTTTTGCGCGATTTTTTGCAAAAAAAATTTTTTGCATTTTTTTATTTTTTTACGATAATAAAACATAAAATACGTCACTATTTTAAATCTCAGCTAAAAAAAAATTTTTTTCACAAAGTTATGGCGATATTCAATTTCCCTCATATCCTTCTTATTATATTAAGTTCTAAAACGACCGACACCGACCGACACCAAAAACAAATTTTTCGTTTTCTTTTTGAAGTTATTTACAGTTTTCCTTCAAAATTTGAAATCACATGCCTTACATACATGTCTATTCAAAAAAAAATGCCAAATTTTTTTTTGCGCGATTTTTTGCAAAAAAAATTTTTTGCATTTTTTTATTTTTTTACGATAATAAAACATAAAATACGTCACTATTTTAAATCTCAGCTAAAAAAAAATTTTTTTCACAAAGTTATGGCGATATTCAATTTCCCTCATATCCTTCTTATTATATTAAGTTCTAAAACGACCGACACCGACCGACACCAAAAACAAATTTTTCGTTTTCTTTTTGAAGTTATTTACAGTTTTCCTTCAAAATTTGAAATCACATGCCTTACATACATGTCTATTCAAAAAAAATGCCAAATTTTTTTTTGCGCGATTTTTTGCAATTTTTTGCAATTTTTTATTTTTTTACGATAATAAAACATAAAATACGTCACTATTTTAAATCTCAGCTAAAAAAAAATTTTTTTCACAAAGTTATGGCGATATTCAATTTCCCTCATATCCTTCTTATTATATTAAGTTCTAAAACGACCGACACCGACCGACACCAAAAACAAATTTTTCGTTTTCTTTTTGAAGTTATTTACAGTTTTCCTTCAAAATTTGAAATCACATGCCTTACATACATGTCTATTCAAAAAAAAATGCCAAATTTTTTTTTGCGCGATTTTTTGCAAAAAAAATTTTTTGCATTTTTTTATTTTTTTACGATAATAAAACATAAAATACGTCACTATTTTAAATCTCAGCTAAAAAAAATTTTTTTTCACAAAGTTATGGCGATATTCAATTTCCCTCATATCCTTCTTATTATATTAAGTTCTAAAACGACCGACACCGACCGACACCAAAAACAAATTTTTCGTTTTCTTTTTGAAGTTATTTACAGTTTTCCTTCAAAATTTGAAATCACATGCCTTACATACATGTCTATTCAAAAAAAATGCCAAATTTTTTTTTGCGCGATTTTTTGCAATTTTTTGCAATTTTTTATTTTTTTACGATAATAAAACATAAAATACGTCACTATTTTAAATCTCAGCTAAAAAAAAATTTTTTTCACAAAGTTATGGCGATATTCAATTTCCCTCATATCCTTCTTATTATATTAAGTTCTAAAACGACCGACACCGACCGACACCAAAAACAAATTTTTCGTTTTCTTTTTGAAGTTATTTACAGTTTTCCTTCAAAATTTGAAATCACATGCCTTACATACATGTCTATTCAAAAAAAATGCCAAATTTTTTTTTGCGCGATTTTTTGCAATTTTTTGCAATTTTTTATTTTTTTACGATAATAAAACATAAAATACGTCACTATTTTAAATCTCAGCTAAAAAAAAATTTTTTTCACAAAGTTATGGCGATATTCAATTTCCCTCATATCCTTCTTATTATATTAAGTTCTAAAACGACCGACACCGACCGACACCAAAAACAAATTTTTCGTTTTCTTTTTGAAGTTATTTACAGTTTTCCTTCAAAATTTGAAATCACATGCCTTACATACATGTCTATTCAAAAAAAAATGCCAAATTTTTTTTTGCGCGATTTTTTGCAAAAAAAATTTTTTGCATTTTTTTATTTTTTTACGATAATAAAACATAAAATACGTCACTATTTTAAATCTCAGCTAAAAAAAATTTTTTTTCACAAAGTTATGGCGATATTCAATTTCCCTCATATCCTTCTTATTATATTAAGTTCTAAAACGACCGACACCGACCGACACCAAAAACAAATTTTTCGTTTTCTTTTTGAAGTTATTTACAGTTTTCCTTCAAAATTTGAAATCACATGCCTTACATACATGTCTATTCAAAAAAAATGCCAAATTTTTTTTTGCGCGATTTTTTGCAATTTTTTGCAATTTTTTATTTTTTTACGATAATAAAACATAAAATACGTCACTATTTTAAATCTCAGCTAAAAAAAAATTTTTTTCACAAAGTTATGGCGATATTCAATTTCCCTCATATCCTTCTTATTATATTAAGTTCTAAAACGACCGACACCGACCGACACCAAAAACAAATTTTTCGTTTTCTTTTTGAAGTTATTTACAGTTTTCCTTCAAAATTTGAAATCACATGCCTTACATACATGTCTATTCAAAAAAAAATGCCAAATTTTTTTTTGCGCGATTTTTTGCAAAAAAAATTTTTTGCATTTTTTTATTTTTTTACGATAATAAAACATAAAATACGTCACTATTTTAAATCTCAGCTAAAAAAAAATTTTTTTCACAAAGTTATGGCGATATTCAATTTCCCTCATATCCTTCTTATTATATTAAGTTCTAAAACGACCGACACCGACCGACACCAAAAACAAATTTTTCGTTTTCTTTTTGAAGTTATTTACAGTTTTCCTTCAAAATTTGAAATCACATGCCTTACATACATGTCTATTCAAAAAAAAATGCCAAATTTTTTTTTGCGCGATTTTTTGCAAAAAAAATTTTTTGCATTTTTTTATTTTTTTACGATAATAAAACATAAAATACGTCACTATTTTAAATCTCAGCTAAAAAAAAATTTTTTTCACAAAGTTATGGCGATATTCAATTTCCCTCATATCCTTCTTATTATATTAAGTTCTAAAACGACCGACACCGACCGACACCAAAAACAAATTTTTCGTTTTCTTTTTGAAGTTATTTACAGTTTTCCTTCAAAATTTGAAATCACATGCCTTACATACATGTCTATTCAAAAAAAAATGCCAAATTTTTTTTTGCGCGATTTTTTGCAAAAAAAATTTTTTGCATTTTTTTATTTTTTTACGATAATAAAACATAAAATACGTCACTATTTTAAATCTCAGCTAAAAAAAAATTTTTTTCACAAAGTTATGGCGATATTCAATTTCCCTCATATCCTTCTTATTATATTAAGTTCTAAAACGACCGACACCGACCGACACCAAAAACAAATTTTTCGTTTTCTTTTTGAAGTTATTTACAGTTTTCCTTCAAAATTTGAAATCACATGCCTTACATACATGTCTATTCAAAAAAAAATGCCAAATTTTTTTTTGCGCGATTTTTTGCAAAAAAAATTTTTTGCATTTTTTTATTTTTTTACGATAATAAAACATAAAATACGTCACTATTTTAAATCTCAGCTAAAAAAAAATTTTTTTCACAAAGTTATGGCGATATTCAATTTCCCTCATATCCTTCTTATTATATTAAGTTCTAAAACGACCGACACCGACCGACACCAAAAACAAATTTTTCGTTTTCTTTTTGAAGTTATTTACAGTTTTCCTTCAAAATTTGAAATCACATGCCTTACATACATGTCTATTCAAAAAAAAATGCCAAATTTTTTTTTGCGCGATTTTTTGCAAAAAAAATTTTTTGCAATTTTTTGCAATTTTTTATTTTTTTACGATAATAAAACATAAAATACGTCACTATTTTAAATCTCAGCTAAAAAAAAATTTTTTTCACAAAGTTATGGCGATATTCAATTTCCCTCATATCCTTCTTATTATATTAAGTTCTAAAACGACCGACACCGACCGACACCAAAAACAAATTTTTCGTTTTCTTTTTGAAGTTATTTACAGTTTTCCTTCAAAATTTGAAATCACATGCCTTACATACATGTCTATTCAAAAAAAATGCCAAATTTTTTTTTGCGCGATTTTTTGCAATTTTTTGCAATTTTTTATTTTTTTACGATAATAAAACATAAAATACGTCACTATTTTAAATCTCAGCTAAAAAAAAATTTTTTTCACAAAGTTATGGCGATATTCAATTTCCCTCATATCCTTCTTATTATATTAAGTTCTAAAACGACCGACACCGACCGACACCAAAAACAAATTTTTCGTTTTCTTTTTGAAGTTATTTACAGTTTTCCTTCAAAATTTGAAATCACATGCCTTACATACATGTCTATTCAAAAAAAAATGCCAAATTTTTTTTTGCGCGATTTTTTGCAAAAAAAATTTTTTGCATTTTTTTATTTTTTTACGATAATAAAACATAAAATACGTCACTATTTTAAATCTCAGCTAAAAAAAAATTTTTTTCACAAAGTTATGGCGATATTCAATTTCCCTCATATCCTTCTTATTATATTAAGTTCTAAAACGACCGACACCGACCGACACCAAAAACAAATTTTTCGTTTTCTTTTTGAAGTTATTTACAGTTTTCCTTCAAAATTTGAAATCACATGCCTTACATACATGTCTATTCAAAAAAAAATGCCAAATTTTTTTTTGCGCGATTTTTTGCAAAAAAAATTTTTTGCATTTTTTTATTTTTTTACGATAATAAAACATAAAATACGTCACTATTTTAAATCTCAGCTAAAAAAAAATTTTTTTCACAAAGTTATGGCGATATTCAATTTCCCTCATATCCTTCTTATTATATTAAGTTCTAAAACGACCGACACCGACCGACACCAAAAACAAATTTTTCGTTTTCTTTTTGAAGTTATTTACAGTTTTCCTTCAAAATTTGAAATCACATGCCTTACATACATGTCTATTCAAAAAAAATGCCAAATTTTTTTTTGCGCGATTTTTTGCAATTTTTTGCAATTTTTTATTTTTTTACGATAATAAAACATAAAATACGTCACTATTTTAAATCTCAGCTAAAAAAAAATTTTTTTCACAAAGTTATGGCGATATTCAATTTCCCTCATATCCTTCTTATTATATTAAGTTCTAAAACGACCGACACCGACCGACACCAAAAACAAATTTTTCGTTTTCTTTTTGAAGTTATTTACAGTTTTCCTTCAAAATTTGAAATCACATGCCTTACATACATGTCTATTCAAAAAAAAATGCCAAATTTTTTTTTGCGCGATTTTTTGCAAAAAAAATTTTTTGCATTTTTTTATTTTTTTACGATAATAAAACATAAAATACGTCACTATTTTAAATCTCAGCTAAAAAAAAATTTTTTTCACAAAGTTATGGCGATATTCAATTTCCCTCATATCCTTCTTATTATATTAAGTTCTAAAACGACCGACACCGACCGACACCAAAAACAAATTTTTCGTTTTCTTTTTGAAGTTATTTACAGTTTTCCTTCAAAATTTGAAATCACATGCCTTACATACATGTCTATTCAAAAAAAAATGCCAAATTTTTTTTTGCGCGATTTTTTGCAATTTTTTGCAATTTTTTATTTTTTTACGATAATAAAACATAAAATACGTCACTATTTTAAATCTCAGCTAAAAAAAAATTTTTTTCACAAAGTTATGGCGATATTCAATTTCCCTCATATCCTTCTTATTATATTAAGTTCTAAAACGACCGACACCGACCGACACCAAAAACAAATTTTTCGTTTTCTTTTTGAAGTTATTTACAGTTTTCCTTCAAAATTTGAAATCACATGCCTTACATACATGTCTATTCAAAAAAAATGCCAAATTTTTTTTTGCGCGATTTTTTGCAATTTTTTGCAATTTTTTATTTTTTTACGATAATAAAACATAAAATACGTCACTATTTTAAATCTCAGCTAAAAAAAAATTTTTTTCACAAAGTTATGGCGATATTCAATTTCCCTCATATCCTTCTTATTATATTAAGTTCTAAAACGACCGACACCGACCGACACCAAAAACAAATTTTTCGTTTTCTTTTTGAAGTTATTTACAGTTTTCCTTCAAAATTTGAAATCACATGCCTTACATACATGTCTATTCAAAAAAAAATGCCAAATTTTTTTTTGCGCGATTTTTTGCAAAAAAAATTTTTTGCATTTTTTTATTTTTTTACGATAATAAAACATAAAATACGTCACTATTTTAAATCTCAGCTAAAAAAAATTTTTTTTCACAAAGTTATGGCGATATTCAATTTCCCTCATATCCTTCTTATTATATTAAGTTCTAAAACGACCGACACCGACCGACACCAAAAACAAATTTTTCGTTTTCTTTTTGAAGTTATTTACAGTTTTCCTTCAAAATTTGAAATCACATGCCTTACATACATGTCTATTCAAAAAAAATGCCAAATTTTTTTTTGCGCGATTTTTTGCAATTTTTTGCAATTTTTTATTTTTTTACGATAATAAAACATAAAATACGTCACTATTTTAAATCTCAGCTAAAAAAAAATTTTTTTCACAAAGTTATGGCGATATTCAATTTCCCTCATATCCTTCTTATTATATTAAGTTCTAAAACGACCGACACCGACCGACACCAAAAACAAATTTTTCGTTTTCTTTTTGAAGTTATTTACAGTTTTCCTTCAAAATTTGAAATCACATGCCTTACATACATGTCTATTCAAAAAAAAATGCCAAATTTTTTTTTGCGCGATTTTTTGCAAAAAAAATTTTTTGCATTTTTTTATTTTTTTACGATAATAAAACATAAAATACGTCACTATTTTAAATCTCAGCTAAAAAAAAATTTTTTTCACAAAGTTATGGCGATATTCAATTTCCCTCATATCCTTCTTATTATATTAAGTTCTAAAACGACCGACACCGACCGACACCAAAAACAAATTTTTCGTTTTCTTTTTGAAGTTATTTACAGTTTTCCTTCAAAATTTGAAATCACATGCCTTACATACATGTCTATTCAAAAAAAAATGCCAAATTTTTTTTTGCGCGATTTTTTGCAAAAAAAATTTTTTGCATTTTTTTATTTTTTTACGATAATAAAACATAAAATACGTCACTATTTTAAATCTCAGCTAAAAAAAAATTTTTTTCACAAAGTTATGGCGATATTCAATTTCCCTCATATCCTTCTTATTATATTAAGTTCTAAAACGACCGACACCGACCGACACCAAAAACAAATTTTTCGTTTTCTTTTTGAAGTTATTTACAGTTTTCCTTCAAAATTTGAAATCACATGCCTTACATACATGTCTATTCAAAAAAAATGCCAAATTTTTTTTTGCGCGATTTTTTGCAATTTTTTATTTTTTTACGATAATAAAACATAAAATACGTCACTATTTTAAATCTCAGCTAAAAAAAAATTTTTTTCACAAAGTTATGGCGATATTCAATTTCCCTCATATCCTTCTTATTATATTAAGTTCTAAAACGACCGACACCGACCGACACCAAAAACAAATTTTTCGTTTTCTTTTTGAAGTTATTTACAGTTTTCCTTCAAAATTTGAAATCACATGCCTTACATACATGTCTATTCAAAAAAAAATGCCAAATTTTTTTTTGCGCGATTTTTTGCAAAAAAAATTTTTTGCATTTTTTTATTTTTTTACGATAATAAAACATAAAATACGTCACTATTTTAAATCTCAGCTAAAAAAAAATTTTTTTCACAAAGTTATGGCGATATTCAATTTCCCTCATATCCTTCTTATTATATTAAGTTCTAAAACGACCGACACCGACCGACACCAAAAACAAATTTTTCGTTTTCTTTTTGAAGTTATTTACAGTTTTCCTTCAAAATTTGAAATCACATGCCTTACATACATGTCTATTCAAAAAAAAATGCCAAATTTTTTTTTGCGCGATTTTTTGCAAAAAAAATTTTTTGCATTTTTTTATTTTTTTACGATAATAAAACATAAAATACGTCACTATTTTAAATCTCAGCTAAAAAAAAATTTTTTTCACAAAGTTATGGCGATATTCAATTTCCCTCATATCCTTCTTATTATATTAAGTTCTAAAACGACCGACACCGACCGACACCAAAAACAAATTTTTCGTTTTCTTTTTGAAGTTATTTACAGTTTTCCTTCAAAATTTGAAATCACATGCCTTACATACATGTCTATTCAAAAAAAAATGCCAAATTTTTTTTTGCGCGATTTTTTGCAAAAATAATTTTTTGCAATTTTTTATTTTTTTACGATAATAAAACATAAAATACGTCACTATTTTAAATCTCAGCTAAAAAAAAATTTTTTTCACAAAGTTATGGCGATATTCAATTTCCCTCATATCCTTCTTATTATATTAAGTTCTAAAACGACCGACACCGACCGACACCAAAAACAAATTTTTCGTTTTCTTTTTGAAGTTATTTACAGTTTTCCTTCAAAATTTGAAATCACATGCCTTACATACATGTCTATTCAAAAAAAAATGCCAAATTTTTTTTTGCGCGATTTTTTGCAAAAAAAATTTTTTGCATTTTTTTATTTTTTTACGATAATAAAACATAAAATACGTCACTATTTTAAATCTCAGCTAAAAAAAAATTTTTTTCACAAAGTTATGGCGATATTCAATTTCCCTCATATCCTTCTTATTATATTAAGTTCTAAAACGACCGACACCGACCGACACCAAAAACAAATTTTTCGTTTTCTTTTTGAAGTTATTTACAGTTTTCCTTCAAAATTTGAAATCACATGCCTTACATACATGTCTATTCAAAAAAAAATGCCAAATTTTTTTTTGCGCGATTTTTTGCAAAAATAATTTTTTGCAATTTTTTGCAATTTTTTATTTTTTTACGATAATAAAACATAAAATACGTCACTATTTTAAATCTCAGCTAAAAAAAAATTTTTTTCACAAAGTTATGGCGATATTCAATTTCCCTCATATCCTTCTTATTATATTAAGTTCTAAAACGACCGACACCGACCGACACCAAAAACAAATTTTTCGTTTTCTTTTTGAAGTTATTTACAGTTTTCCTTCAAAATTTGAAATCACATGCCTTACGTACATGTCTATTCAAAAAAAAATGCCAAATTTTTTTTTGCGCGATTTTTTGCAAAAAAAATTTTTTGCATTTTTTTATTTTTTTACGATAATAAAACATAAAATACGTCACTATTTTAAATCTCAGCTAAAAAAAAATTTTTTTCACAAAGTTATGGCGATATTCAATTTCCCTCATATCCTTCTTATTATATTAAGTTCTAAAACGACCGACACCGACCGACACCAAAAACAAATTTTTCGTTTTCTTTTTGAAGTTATTTACAGTTTTCCTTTAAAATTTGAAATCACATGCCTTACATACATGTCTATTCAAAAAAAATGCCAAATTTTTTTTTTTTTTTTTTTAAGTTATTTGCATGAATTTTGCAAAAATTTCTATTATGAAACTTGTATTTAATATTACATCGTTTTCTGTCTTTTTTGTCTTCGGATTGAAAAGGTAGAAAATAAATACTATTTATGAAATTCATTTAAATATTGTGGTTTTATTATTAAAAAAAACAATAAATGTATGAACAGTAATTAATGAAGTAAAAGTACTAATTATTAATTTCATTTAGAAACTGTTTTTTTATTAGTATAAAAAATTTACATAATGGTATTATGAAAAGTAATTAATTAACTAAAAGTAACCTGCCTAGAAAAATTAATATTTAAGTGTTTTTTACGACATTGATTTTAGGCGCAGCTGCGATTTTCCAGCGCAGCCATTTTATATGTATATTTGTTTGTAAAGCGCAGCCGATGTTTCTGAGCGCAACCATTTATTTTTTATTAAAATTTTTAAAAGGTGCAGCCGCTCTTGTTCAGCGTAGCTTTGTATTTTTTTAACTTTTGATAGGCGCAGCCGATAATTTTTAGCGCAGCCTTTTATTATTAAATTCTGTATTATCATTAAATTGTTTGGAATAATTTTTAGTGCACTTGTTTGTATTTATGTTCAAACAAGGAGAAGTTAAGTTCTGTTTTCCACATGGTCCATGAATCATAAATTGCTTTACTAAATTAAATAAACGTGGATTAGTTATTTCACCAGGTATTTCTGCTGAAATAAAGTTGTCGATATCGTATGTTGTTCTTATTTTGTCATCTATATGTAAATATAGTAATAAGTAAATATGCGGTAATCCTCTCTTCTGAAATTCTATTACATATGTGTAAGCAATACAAGTACCAAATATTTCTTTCACAGTAATTTTATGAAGCTATTCTTTTACTTTCTGTTTAAATACTCTTGCAACTATATCTGGCCTATTTATTACATCTTCATTTTTTTAATATTATCAGTAATTTTTTTCCATTTAGGATTACATGTCATAGTTATAAACAAATCAGGTTTACCATATTTTTGAACTAAACAAATTGCATCACTAAAAGTTTGTTGTAATGCTCTAGAGCTTCCAACAAAACTAGATGGCAATATAAACATTTTACGAATTTGAACAATTTTCTTCTCTTCTTTTCTCTTATGTAAATAATCCATTAATCCAGAGTATAATTCAGTTCTCAAGATATGTTGTTGTTTCTTTATAAAATATAATCTTGCACCTTCAATTTTTACAACAGCATCGACAATAAATTGTTGGCTTAATTTACCTAAATTAAGAAATGGACTAAACTCATCTCTAACACTAATTTTAAATGAGTAAAACTGTAAAGCTGTTATATTGTTTCTTTGATCTTTTGATAATAATTTCGGCATCCAACCACTACCTCCTGCAGGATATATTAAAGGATATGTCATTGGATCTACATATCTACTTATTGCAGGGATGCTAATTGGTTTATCAAATTTAGAATATACACAAAAATCGCGTTTTATTGGAGGTTCATCATTTTCATCAACAAATACAACAGCAACTTCATTTATAACAGGAGAGTTATATCGGTTTTTATCTAAATTAATATCTCTTTTCATAATCATTTTAATTTCTCGAGGTAGATTATTATTATTAGTAACAAATTCTTATCCTTCTTTTTCTACTTCGTACATCATTTTGTACGCTTTAGCATAAGGGTTAATTTTTCTGATCAACTTATCTAAATTAGATAAAATATCATTTCTGCAGTTATTATTAATATCTTTACGACTTTGTGTAGCTAATTCATTGTCAATTATATACAGTTGACCATACTTTCTGAATTCATTTTCTTTGGGATGTAATGAATATGTGTTATGGTAAATTTGACCACACATTTTAAAGACTTGAGGACCTTTATTTTGTAGAGAAGCATATGTTGCACCAAATCTTGCAAACGCTATTGTATTGTTGTAGCTTCTTATACATTTTTTATAATGATTACTAATTGCAGTTTGACCAAAAACTATTTCCTTTACTTCTACCGGGGGTAATGGATATTCAGTTAACAAAACTTTGCCTTTATGACAACATGTACTAAACTTTTTATCCTCTGGCATTTCTGAAAGAAAATGCTGGACAAAATTAACAAATAACATCCAAATTACTATATTATTTGCTAACTTCAAACAGTTTAAATTAATATTATTATTGGCTTCTAATTTTCTTTTTCTACAATTTTCTCGATATTCTTTACATTTTTCAATATTTTGTAATTTTATTTCTTCATTCTTAATTTTTTTTTCATTTTTCGATATCTTTTACATTTCTCCTTATTTTTTAATTGAATTTTTTAAATAACTTTTTCCTATATAAACATTTTAATTGATTTTTGTCAGAATATAATTGCTGGCATTATTTTTCACAAAAAATGAAAATTTTTAATTTTTTAAAACTAATAGTATAAGTTCTGTTAATCAAGATGAAGAAGCTAAATATTTTCATTAAATGAACCACTTTATTAATGTGTTGAAATCATGGAATTGTGTTATAAATTGTTATTTAAATAATCAGGAAGATTAAAAAAAATTTAATTTAATATAACCGTGGAATATTTCATCCATATCACTGGAATATTCCCTCAATATTGCTTGGATATATTTTTTTTTTTTGGTTTTCTTAGAAAATCATTGGAATATTCCACGGTGATATTCAAGGGATGTTGAGGGGATACACCGTGCTGCTTGGGTTCCTTTATTATATAATATTAAAAAATGGAAATGGAAAATGAAAAAATGTTAATAATTTCATGCATGACTGTAATTATGGCGTCGCAAATGACTTTTACACAAATAAGACTTCTTATGATTTAAGAATTTAATTATTATTTAACAATAATAATTTAAAATTTGATATATGTTTATTTTTTTCGATATAATGAATCAATAAATCTTGTTTTTTGAATTGATGTTTCATGTTTATATTCATTACATTGTATTATAATTTTTCATTAACAGCAACACCATAAAATTTTTTTAAAAATATTTATAAAATTTGAATTTTAAATTATAAATTCTTGACAATTTTTCTAAAAAAAAAGAATAAAGCATCTCATGTCACTCCCAATTTTACACAAATGCACTCAATCAATGCACACTTCCGAAGATATAACCCTTTTAGATTTTTAAATCATTGATTACGGAGATAGCTAAAACGATTTAACATGCGTTTTGGCTTTGATAAATACGAAGATCAGTTCGATTATATATTTAATAAAATAATCAATTAATAGTACTAATTAATTATATTGAATTAAAAATATATTTTTAGATTTACAAATTTGAATACTATATAATATTAAAAAGTAGGGTATTCGTTAGGAAAAGTGGTAAGGCCCTTACCAGTTTTCCTTACATAGCATTTAGTAGCAATTGAAAAAAAGAGAAACAATTTACAATCAATATTGTAGAATAAAATCAGAATTTAAGTCAACAGACATATAAAATTTGTTTTATTACATTAAATTAAATTTTTTTTAAAAAGTAATTTGAAAATTAAAAAAATTGAATTATTATAATTTATAATGAAATAATAATTTAAAACAAAAAATAAATATACATATGAATAAACTACAATACGTAAAGAAAAAAAAGTAAAACTTCAACCGAGCGAGCGTTAGCGAGCGAGGAATATATCGCTAGTTATAATAATTCTCGTGGTTCTGATTTATCTGATACAATTGAGGATTTTGATTTATTACCATTAAATGATTCATTTCGAACATATATAAGATCGGATAGTGTTGAAAGTAATTTAGATTTAATTTTTGTTTCTTCCTCTCTTGCTCAAGTTTCATCAGTTGAAGTTAAAGCTGATTCTTTTACCTCGGATCATTTTTTAGTTATCGCCAGTTCTGATATTGAACCTAAGCACATTAAGTCTTACAATAATAAATTTAATCTTAAGACTGTTGATTGGTCTAAGTTTTCTAATGTTATTGTGAGTAAGTCTTAAGCTTCATTTTGCTATCTCACTATGTAAAAATGGTTCATCTCCGGGTCTTGACTCTATCTCAAATGATATTATTGGTCACATACTTTCTATTGGTAGGAAACTCTTATTTCGGATTTTTAATGAGTTTTATATTAAGTCTATATTTCTAGATCATTGGAAAAATGCTAGGGTGATTTTTATACCTAAAGCAGGAGGTACTCGTTTTAAACCAATTTCTCTTACTTCTAATTTGTGTAATCTATTTCAGAAAATGGTACATAAAAAATTGGAGCATTATTCCAGATAGCACGTTATTTCGCGGCGAGTACGCAACGCGAAGTTCGGTAACTCGCATTGCGAACTCCCTGCGAAGTAATGGTGAATATCAAAATGACCTCCTACTGGTGAGTTCGCTTTGCGAACTCGCCGAGAAGTTGCAATGCGAACTAATTGAAAAGTATAAATGCGAACTAACTAAAAAGTATATATGCGAACTTACTGAGAAGATTAAATGCGAATTTGTTGAATAGTTCAATTGCTAATTAACATGAGTAATTTTAATGCGAATTTGTTAAAAATTTAAAATGTTAATATAAATGAGAAATTTCTGAGAAAATAATTGAATAATAAAATAGATATTAAAAGGATAGGATGGAAAGACATAAGAAACAGCAATATTTTTATAATTTTTGAAACTAATTTATTAAACGTTGTCTTTTGCGTGTGTTTGCAAAATTAAAATAAAAAAGTTAAATTTAAAGAAAAAAAAGAAAAGTGAAACCCCAAAAAAAGACAAAACAAATAATTTTTTTTCATAATTTATTTATTTGCGTTTAAAATGCAAAATTAAAAAAGGCCTAATTTAAAGAAAAAAAAAACAAAACTCCATATAGCCTTTCGACCTTTGGAATGCCATTTGACGAATCTAAAACAGACGTATAATTATTTTTGTATTTTAGTTTGAATGGAAATATGAAATAAACAATTAATTTGAAAAGTAATAAATATTAAAAAAAAATTTTTTAATTTAAAACTTTTTTTTATTTTAAAAAATATATAAGGAAAATAATTATTTTCAACTTTATTTTTAATGTATTAAAGATACTCAGTTAAATTATTCATGTTTATTAGAAGCAAAAAGAAAATAAAATATGAATAAACTTAATTACCTTTAAAATAGTATTACAGGTAAGATTGACAGCTGCTACATATTGTAAAATGAGATTATACAATAATGTTTGTAATTTTTTATTAGGTCCCATTATCAAAGTATCGCCAAAATCTTCAATGCAATTTTCCTTGATCATAAATACAAGTGATTTCCTCCATTCGGATTGATGAATTAATTTAGTCATTGCATTTAAAATGCTAATTTACATCCAAAAAGTTTTTTTAACAACAAATAATTCTGTAATACTGTTTCTGAAAACATTAAAACAAAATTAAGTTATAAATTCGTAATTATCATCCAAAACACTGAAATTAAATTTTTTAATTAATTATTAAAAATAATGATAACACAACAAATAAACAAAAAAAAATTAATTATCTTTAAAACAATTTCATTATTTAATTCTAATTCAATTTAATTAACATTATTTTTCATTAATATTAACATAGATTTATTAAATTAAATTATTTGATTTGATAATTTTAAATTAACAAATTAATTTGTATAAAAAATTAAAAGATCGATTAAAGTTTTTAAATTAAAGTAAATTAATTATGGAGAAAGTAAATATTGGAAAGAATTGAAAAATATTTTCGAACATTTCAGAATATTAGAATAAGATGTTAAAACAAACAATAAAATTAAAAAAAAGTTAGAAATGATGGTCAGGAAGTGTTGTGAAATCGAAATGATGCAATTATCATTAAGAGGACATTTACATAAAAAATTGGCGTACCGAAATTGTAATTGACTCGTCACTTAAATAATGTCTCTTGACATTAATTATTTTATCCGCTTTGATAATTTTGTGTTTCTCCTTAAGAGCCAAATTATTTGACGAATCAATAAATATCTGTGAATGTGCAAAAACTCCAAAATTTCTTTTTTGTCTGTTATCCCACGTGTGCTGCAACATATCGAAGAAGTCAATTAATATTAATAATATTAATAAAAATAATACATCAAGGAAAAAGAATCACGAGAAAGATAGAAAAAATAAAAACCATTTTTAATATTAACTTGAACAATACATTACAAAAAAGGAGACGAGAAAGCAAGAAAAAATAAAAATAACTTCAAATCATCCGGGAAAAGTACATCATAATACAAAAGAAAACAAGAAAAAAATGAAAACAAAGAAAAAAATTTAAAATAAAAAATAGAATTTTAAATATTATAAGATGTAAACATTATTGGTATGCATTGAAAGTTGCTCCTATTTGTGCATTTTTACTTTAAAATTTCATAACTTAATCGAAAATTCTTTGCTTTAAGGTCTCTTTCTTCAAAACGCGTCTATTATTAAACTGAAGAAGAAGATTAAAAGAAAGAAGAATAAAAGAAAAATAAAAGAAAAATAAAGAGAATTTAAAATATTTAAAAGTAATTCTAAACAGAAAAATTGTCACACTTACCCCACGTCTTTGAGAAATACTAAAGCTCCAATGGAGTTGACTAAAATATTTTTCATCCAACTGTAAACTTGGAGTAAATTATCTAAATACTGTCTCGCCGAGATTAGCTTCGAAAAATTAAAATAAACATGTCCATAAGGAAATGAGTCGCACTTAAAACTGAGAGCAACTTTAAAAGTTTTATCGTACTCCGTACCTGAAAAATCGAAAAAGAATCAACAAGCTGTTCAGAAATTTTTGAACCAAAAAGATTTAATTAATTTGACATCTTTTTTCTTAACTTTTTTTTATTAAATTTAAATTTTAAATACCTTTTTAGGGTTTTTTGTTCCAGCCTTTTTTTAAGAGTTTCATCTGGTAGTTAAGCATATTTCTTTCTTTCTTCTTTCGTACATAGGTAATTTTTTTTCTCAAAAAATTAAACGCCTTCTAAACTTATTTTTTCTGCAACTTTTTTTTACATTAATAATATGTTTTCATTTTTTTAGTTAAAAATATAAAATACAGAAATTAATTTCAGCTTATTATTTGTCTTATTTTCAAAACGTACAATAAAATACGTATTCTTAAACAGTGTGTTGCAAAGGAAGCAGTGTCATCCCTCTACTAGATGGGATTCTCCAAACTTTAGATAAGACATTCGTTAATGGAACTAAGAATTCGGCTTCCTCGGGAAGAATTCCCTTATAAATATTGATACATCTAGAATCCGGGTTATCGTAAAGCGGAGCAACACAATTAATTTTTTTTATTATTAGTTATATTTCGTTGTTGCAATCGATAATGTTGAGAACTTGACCGAATACTCCATTTTTTAATAGGACTTAGCTATTCTTCGGCTCGTTGCAGTTCAATTTAAATGTTTTATTTTGCAAGATTTTTCTTATCCATCTTTTAATTGAACCTAAATAGTTTTCAAATTTAAATGAACTAAATTTATCCAAACGACCATACTGTTTAACATCATTGCACAAGTGCAACAAATTATGGACATTATGAGACACATACTTTTTTCCATAAATTGTTTCAAAGTCTTCAACAAATCGCACTAGAAATTCATGACAAACATCTATATTCCTTGGTATTTCTAAGTGAATGTCACTCACCAAAACTGATATTGCAGTATGTAAAAGCATAAAATGGTCATATATATCTCGTCTAATATTTTTCAACACTACTGGCGCTGCATAAAGTAAAAATGTACGGAACTCTGTTGCTTTCCAATGTGTATAATTCCATAGTGAACGAGGTCTTCTTACGAATTCTTATGGTACGCTGTATCGAAGAGCATTCAATTTCTTGGAAATTTTGTTTATTTCATTCCTTCGTAACTTAGTTCCGTACGGTCCTGTTATCCACAATTTAATTATTTTCTTTACAACGCCTAATAAAACAAGATGCATGTAATCCAAAGGAACTCCTGATATACAACCGAAATTCGGAATTGATTTTAAAATTGTTTCCTTCCCATTTTCAATATCATTATAATAATTACGGTTGAATCCTTCATCTGTTTTCAATTTTAATCTTTTGGGCGTAGGAAAGCATACTATTCCTTTCTTTTTTTTCTTTCTTACATGTCGTGAAATATAAATCCCGCCAATTTCACATTTGGAGTAACTGTTGTATCCGGTGTGACCCTTCAAGTAGAATGCAAAAGATTTTGCCGGAGCATCACATATAATTTTTTCACAGGATACTGTAACATTTAAAACTTGCAAACCATTTTGACACAAAGAAATGAATTCATTCACAAATTCTTTCATGAATTCATTTGCGTCGTCAGGTTTACTTTTCCCATAGAAGGCCCCAACTGGAAAAACTATATTGTCATTTATTTCGGAGCAAAGAATGAGCCATAAACTTTCTGTTCCCGATTTTGAATTAGATAAACCATCAATGTTAAATGATAATTTCACATGTTGAACCCTTTTGTTTTCATTCCGAAATTCTTTTAAAATATTTCTTCGTCTTCATCTGAAGTCTTATCGAAATTTTCACTGTCACTTAGGTAGGAGTTTTCAGATCCACTACTAGTTTCTGTATCAACTACGTCGTTTTCAATTGAAAAATTATTTAATTTACTGCAATTTACACTGTAATGAGAAAAGGGAAATATATTCTTCGAATACGAGGCAAATGAATATTTTCAAGAATGTGTTAGTTGAATCAATTAACGCTCAAGCTTGGACAAGTAGAAATAGAGTCACATAATAATTTTTCATGACTATTTAGTTGACATAACTTTCATATTGACATGTAAAAGGATAAAGAAAATTTTTTTTAAATTTATTTTAGTAAGATTTACAATTCAATATTGTTAAAAATTAAAAAAAATATATATAAGCCTGTAATCAATTTATTTCAAAATTTAGTGAAAAAGCTCACGTTAGATAAAATTGAGAATAGATATTTTTACACTTCTTAAAGATTAACAACTTTTATTTAAAAATTTATTTTGTCTCCTACATTTAAGAATTGAGCTGCCGGATATTATAACGACACATAAAATTTCTAGAGCGGTATTCGTTGGCCCCTGGCACCTTAAAAATAAATTTTTTTAAATAAATTTTTTAAAAATATTATGAAAATAAAAATTTGAAAAAATTTATTTTATTTTTAACAATTGATTTTTAAGATGCTAGGGGCCAACAAATACCGTTTTAAAAATTTTATGTGTCGTTATAATATCCGGCGGCTCAAATTGATCTCATATTAATTAATTGTTTTTTTATTACCTGAAGTAAAGGAAAGTATTTAAAGGAAGTATTTAAATCATAATAAATTTAATTACTTTACAAATTTTAGTTTTGAAAGAAAACTGTAAAGCTTCATTTGGTGAATGAAAATATAAAATATATATATATACAAATTACGAATTATATGTACAAATGTGTCAAATGCTTTAATTTCATATAATTTTCATATAAAAAAAGATTTTTAACATTGTGAAAACACGAAAAATGATATATTGACAAACAAGTCAAAAAAATTGAAAACCCTACACGGAGAGAATTCTGTGGTGATTATTATACGAAATATAACCTAGATTAATCATATGGAAGAGTCGTAGCGACTTTTGCTTGAATTAAAGTGAAATTTGCCAGGAACCCGACTCATAGTGGCTCTGAGTTCTCCTTATAAAAATTACTCGAACTCCAACTGATATTCAGGCGGAGTTTATACAACACAAGCAAATTTACGTGTACACACAGTGATGCACTGACACTTCCATGTTTACGTGTGTATGTCAGTGTACCTATACGCCGGTTAGCTTGTGTTGTATAAATTCCGCCTGAATATCAGGTGGAGTTCGAGTAATTTTTTTAATGAGAACTCAGTGCTATTATAAGTCGGTTTCCTCGCGAATTTTATTTGAATTCAAGCAAAAGTTGCTACGACTCTTCCATATGATTAATCTAGGTTATGTTTCGTATAATAATTAGTAGTAAATAATTAATTCTAAAAATATAAAAAAAGAACCGATTAAATTTTATTTTGAAAGGCTTACTTCAAGTTTTTTAATGAATTAAATTATTTAATAGTAGAAAATAATACGTGAAAAATATATTATTTAAAATTGTGTACAAAATGTCACTTGACCAATTTAAAAATAAAAAAAATTGTTCTTTATGTATTGGAGATTAGAGTATAACATAATTATTGTTTTAAGAAATTTTCACGTTCAATAGTTTTAAAAAATTTTTCTATGAAGTGTTAATATTAATAGAACATTGAGCTCTTCGTATCATATAAAAAATTTAAAATTTGTTTTATATCCACGTACCTTTTTTTGGTATAAAAGCGTTAAAACAACTTACACTAAATTAGATATAAGGTAATCAACAATAAATATTTATTTATAAATTTTTAAATACAACAATTATTATTTATTATAAAATAATAATTGTTTACGAATAATATAAAGTTGATAATGTTTTTCAATTTCCTCCTTCACTTTCTTTTTAATAATCCGGCGCAAATGTCTGTTGGAAAAGCCACACGTGCGTGGTGTTTTATATATTTTTTTAGTTTTCATTTTTGACACTGTAAAAAAATGAACAAAAATTTAATAATTTTTGTAATTTCAATAATTGTTGTAGTTATAAATATTGCAACAATTTTGGCATTATAAACTAATTTAAAATATGAACTGCTGAAGCAGAAGTTAACATTCAGATGGGAAAATAGTAAAATTGGAAAATATTTTATTTCACTTTTTTTAAAATTACACATTTTTAAATTTATGTGAATATTATTAGTCAACAAGAAAATATATCATTTAAAAATGTCAAGAATGACAAATGTTATGAAAATTTTAAATCGGATAAAATTATAAGTTTTAAATAAAAATTTGCTAAAACATTCTTAATAACTAATCATTGTTTTTTGTAATGCAGTGTTCCAGTCGTTAAAAATTTCCTAATGGCCATAATAATCATTGGCATTTTACTTATTCACACTCTAAAATTTTATAAATTAATTACATAATTTAACTAAAATCGACTTCGACTCAAACAAGATAATATAAAAATATTAACTTTTTGAAAGAAATATGATATATTTCTAATAAGTATATTATGTACATTAAACTAGAAGTTACCTAACCTCAATGTTTTTAGTTTAATATTACAAATTTTAAAAATTGGCAACGACTGTCACAGTGCCAACAATTAAATCACTTACCTTAAAAAAAGATAAACTTCAAGTTAGGGAAGATTATTAATTAATAATTAATTAATAGAAAACACTAAATTAGACAAAGTCACACATATTATTTTCGCGATAAATAGCACTTGTTGCAGACTGACCTGTAGCTATGCTAATTTCCTATAGAAATTGGCTATCGAACTTTCTAGAATGATTATCACTTCCGCTCCGTTTTTTCCGGTATTTAAAAATGAGAGAAACTATTATGATCAGGGTAATGTAATATTTTCCTTGAGAGATTATTTTTTAATTGGATAAAAATTATTTTCGGTAATTCGCTAATCTGCTCATATAAATAGAGCCCTTATAATTTGTGTCACGTGGTACCACGCGTTTCCAAGCACAGGAAGCACAAGTAGATTGTGGGATCCATCACACTGACAGTCACTGCCAGTGATACTGTTATTGGGCTGATCCAACAGAATCTATATCCTGATTGGGTAATTTGTACTGCCAGTGACTGTCAGTGACTTTCCCGAACACATGCACTGCTGTGCCGGCTCGTGTGCACATCGTGGTGATTTATTGTGCGATTAACAATTTCGAATATAGATTTCGGGGAATACGCCATCGTAAGTTTTAAAGACGGCATGGGAATCGTCTGTTCCTCATGGTTGGTGTTCGAAGAAGAGGAAATCGTCGGAAGTTTGTACCCTTCAAATATTCCTGCCAGGGAATTGGTGAAAATTTTAATAGCCAAACGATGCGAAAAATAGTGAATTCTATAAAATTATAGAATTTCATCGATACGCAGGTAATTAGACTTAATTACTAATGGTACGACCGTAAAAAATCTTCCTCAATTAAAATTTACAAAAATTCTTTTAGTATATCTCCTGAAATTTTAATTATTTTTGAAAAACTTAAATATATTTCTTCCAAAGATTACTTCTAAAATTTTTATCTAAAATTCTTCGCAAAATTAATTATTTTAATCATTTTAATTCAATTTTTCAAAAATCCAAGTCTTTTTATTCATAAATCTTTTAAATTCAATTACTGTTTAAAATTTTGTCAATAATTTTCAGAAATTAAAATTTGCAACTATTTCAATTAATAAATTAATTTTTTTCAATAATATTTTAATCAATTTCATTGAAAATTTAAGCATTTAGAACGTTTGCCAAAATTCTGAATTCGAATAATTTATACGATGACTTGGAATTTTTTCTTCTTTTAAAGTAATTTTAAATTATTGTTTTTCAAAATTTGTCTTACTTTTCTCTATAAATTTAACATATTTTAAAAAATTTGTAAAAAAATTTGGTTTCTATGCTATCTATGTTTTAAATGTTTTTTATTCATTAAGAAAATGGCTGGTGTTAAAACTTTCACCGGTAGTGTAATTAAAACAACTTTACAGCATTTTGGTTAAGAGAAATATACATTCAGATTTTACCCTATGTTTTCTCTTTTTTGAAACAAAATTTCCACTATTCCCTTTTTTAACAAATTTTATGCTATGAAGCCTGCATATTACTCGATTATTGTTTTAATTAAATAATGTATATTGCAGTTAATTATGAGTCAGCGATGAAAAAGATGGAACTGTTAGAAAAAATTAGCGATTACGAGAGTGATGAGATTAAAAATGCAGAAAAGTTAAAGAAAACCCGACATTTAAGGAAAATAAAAACAGAATATGATTATGAATTACCAAGCACCACAATAAAAAGGAAACCTTTAGGTAAGTTATTATTCTAGAAAGGATTTTCAGTTTTTTAATATTTTCGTTTTCACATTGTTTTATATTGCAGCTTTCATTGAAAATACCATTAAGCCAAAAATGATGTCAATGGAACTACCGGTGAAACCTTTGGAACAACAACATCCAGTAAAACAACTAGAAACAGAACCGGTGAATGAAGAGAGTTTGCAAAGCAAGGAGGACAGTTCACAGAGAGAGGAGGACAGTTTACTTAGGGAGGAATATACCGAAAAGATGGATAAACAAAGTGAACATATCTCAAAAGGTAAGAATGCAGTTTCTTTTAAATGACAGTAAATTAAACAAATTTCAAATTTTTAAGAAATTGTAATTGATAAAATTTTTATTTAGCAGAAGGTTTATTTGACAGAATTTAAATTTGGTAAACAATAAATTTAACCGAAATTAATTTTGACAGAAAGTAAAAATAATTTAATTTTTACATAAAATTGAAATTTGATGAAATAGACTTTCTTCGAAACTAAAATTCAATCACTTAGATTTTCAGCAAAATCAAAATTATGTCAAATTTACTTCTTTTCAAATTAAAAATCAATGAAATTAACTTAATGACAAATTAAAATTCGAAAAATTAAATTTTGTGCAAAATTAAAGAGTTATCAAATATATTTTCTAACAAATTAAAATTATGTTAAATGAAAATTCTGCCAAAATAAATTTTTCACCAAATTATCATTTCGGGAAATAAAGTTTTGTCGATTGATAATTAAGAAATTCGCTGTAGAACATATTAATGTGTCCTTTTTTATGTAATACTACTAAAAGTACAATTTCATTCTCGTAGTTGTTAATTAAAATTGCAAGTATTTTAATTCGAAAAATATTCGCATTTCAAATTTTTAAAAATACTTTTTTTAGTCCACAAAATTGAATTGACCACAAATTAAATCTACTTCCTTTTTAAGTTCTATGAAAATTTTCAATTTTCCGACTTATCGAAAAATTCATTAATTTATTGGTTATTCTTAAAATGAAATAATTTATCCAACCTACTGAAATTTCAATCTATTATATTTTATTCAATTAATAAATTTTAATCAATTAAAATTCAATTTTATTTGATGTATTCCACGCCAAATTCGAAGTCAATCTGCAATTGGATCTCCAATTTTCAAAAAACTTCTTCCTTTTACAAAAATTTTAAGTCTAGTCCGATCATGGGCAAACAATTTTTTCAATATTTTCAGAATTTTAAAAAAATGTTGAATGTTGAGTATTTGTAAAAATATTTTTTTATACTACGTACTTTGATGTATTTTGATGCGCTGATTACGAAAAAAATCATAGTGACAATACCCGAAATTTTGTTTTTTATAGTGAAAAAAATAAAATGGTCCTGCAATTTATGTTTTTTTTCGTTTATTGAGTGAAATATGCAAAATTAAAAAAAACTTTTAGACAAAAGTTCTTATTAAAATCTTCTTATTAAATTAATCTTATTAAAATACATTTTTTATATCTTATGTAATTTTTTTAATTTTTAATATATTTTTTCAGATAAAGTTCATTAACAAATTATTTTTAAAAAATTATGTGCAATAGATGTAAAATTAACTCATCTATCGAAAGATAGAAAGGAAAAAGTGAGCGAATTTGGCGAAAAAGAGTTGAAAATGTTCCCGATCAAAACGGTCGAGGAAATGACTTCCTTAGAGGGTTTCCTAAAGTCCTCCCGATTCAGGAAGAAAGTGGTAATTTTTTAATTATTTTATTATGATATATAATTTTATATATACAATAATTATCTTTCGAAAGAGCAAAAATTATAAAAATGTAAATTGATTTCAGATATCAGCTGTTATGACCTTGGGAAAGCGCTCCAACTGCAATAAAACTGTTGCTAGTGCACTTACCAATTTATTAACTTTTGAAGTTAAGACCAAGTATACATTTAAAGCTCAAAAAAAAGATAAGCCAGCCTTCGAAAAATTAAAAATTTGCGCAGTTATTTTGAGTACGTACTATCTAAACAAACCTAAAATTTTCTAAAGATAAAATAATAAATAATAAAATAAAGTAATAAATAAGTAACATAATAAATAAAGTATAAATTAATATAAATAACTAATCGGGAAAACCGGGAAATATCAGGGAATTTAAACTGATTCAGGTCTCAAATTCTTCCACTTTTTTTATTTTTTTTTAACTTTTTCGACTAATTTTAATTAAAAACGACATTTTTAAAATATAAATTGGGATTTTTTTGCTCTAACACTGAAAGAATTTAGTTATTTATTGAACATTTAATTCTTTATACAAATTAATTTGGTAATTTAAAATTATCAAATAATTTAACTTAATAAATCTGTATAAATACAAATATTTTAAATAACAAATATTTTACTATCACTTGGTTATGGTGCTTGATAATGACAATTAATAAAATTATACTGACAGGAAACCGAAAGAATTGAGGCATCTCGTTCTTATAGTTAACTGCATTTGGTAGAATCTAAAGTGCTAAACTTATGATTACTATAGACATTCATACATCTAATTATAGATTAGTAATGTAGGATCCTATTCTACTGTTGAATTTCCAAAGTAGCTTTTTTTGTTGAAATAGCTCATTTAATTTTAGTTTTCCTGACCTGGGTTAATTTCCCTAGGATATAAATGTATATTGTACTATGCACTTAAAGGGTCCCAATGGGAAATTGCCAGTGCTTACCATTGGCGCAATATTGGGCAATATTGGAAGCCAATAGATTTTTTCTTGGTTAACTACTGGCTCCCAATATTGGACAACGATTGCTAGAACCTTGGGATGATCACGACTTTGCCAAGCATTGGTAGCCAATATTGGATTAATATTGGCTTCCAAGACAAATATCGGATAAAAAAACATTGGATAATCCATGGCTACAAAGATTGTACCAATAATGGAAGCCAACATTTCCAAAACTTTGGTTAATCTGTAGCTACAAAGATTGTACCAATATTGGAAGCCAACAAAATCTTGTCAAGATTGAAAGAAAACAGATTTAATTAATTATACAACTCTAAAAAAAGAGAGGTACCAAAAAATCACCAGTCACACTTAAGCAATAGGTGAATAGAAATAAATTTTGCTCCTGACGGTGCAGGAGTCCCTTCTTATAACACTAGTCGAGCATATTGTTTTCGGGTAGAACATTCTCACATGCACCCTGGTGGTGACTCCTCTAAATTCTTTTCCAGCGCACATGGTTCTGAGCAGCGCAGCGCGGGAATTTTCAAATTTCAATTTAACTCTTTGCAATTATTGAATTAATTAAATATAAAAAAATTATTTATTTGTACATACCTAATGAATATTTAATATTTGTTTAGTAAATGTTAACAAAAAAAATTATTTTTTATTTATTTAATTAATTAGGAAAAGTGTTCACAAGTATTTTTATCCGATTCATATATTTCTTATACATATGGATCTTTTTCATAAAACATCCAAATATTTACAAGAAAAAAAACTTGTTTGATCTTTATAATAGAAGTTTTATTGTTTTGGTTTAATTGAACACATCTTGACACCTCAGATACAAAATTTAATAATCTAGCAACAGTTTAAAACACGTTTATAATAATGTAACGTAAAAATACAAAACCATTTTTCATCAAAATTTTTGAACATACACTTTTAAAAATAATTATCCTTACAACGTACTGAAATATAAACAAAAAGAAGATCTTTTAATCAGTTTCTAAATTTTCTTGTGAGAATTTGCTTTCTCTTCGTTTTGTTAATATTTTATTATGCATTTTAGCAAGTTGTAAAAAACGTGTTTATAAATTTAGTATAAATATGAAAATATTCTTAAGCAAAAATTTTAAACATATAAATAAAGAGGACTTTTTAATCATTTTCGAAATTATTTTGTGATAAACTGAAGTTTCTCTTTCATTTCCCTTCTAATAATTTAAATCCTGTTATAACAACAGGTAAAAAACACATTTACATTTAACGTAAAATTCAAAAATCCTCTTTGAACAAAAATGTTTGATACTCTTAACAGTAGCGGTTTCAGAAATCATCATCTTTATATTGTTTTATAATATAAATAAAAATGAGGTCTTCGACTCATTTTCGAAATTCTGTAGGTTAGACTGCGATTTTTCTTCGCTTTAATAATTTAACCCTGTTACAACCGCAGGTAAAAATCGCGTTTAAAATATGTTTGAACATATAAAAAAAATTTTTTTTAATCAATCTTCAAATTCGGATTCGTTTGCAATGAAGAATTCAATTCTTCATTTAAATAATTGGAATTCTCTTCTGAGAAAGAATTCAATTCTTCGTTTAAAGAAAGGGATTTTGGTTCCTCTTGTAATGGAGAATTTGGTTCTCCAGTTTTCATCGAATCGGAGTTGTTCCTCGCCTCTTCCTGTCGCAACTTTCGCCCACCTTCTCTATCTTTATATTGAGTCAGCCACACTCCTATGGCGCTGCCAATATTTTTATCGTTCGAATCCTTAATTTTAAAAGTTATCACAGCTAAAAAAAAGTTAAAAATTATAACGATAAATACAAGTGGAAAAATAATTATATTAATTTTGTATTAACTGTTACTAATATCCACTTTGATATAAGAACGAGTATCATTTTTTATAGAAAACAATATGATAAAAATTTAAAAAAAAATTAAAAACTTTAAAAAATAAATTGAATATTTTACCACTAAATAATTGTCTTGGTAAAATCCCATAGTACTTAAAACATTCATTAAATGACAATATATAAAATTAAATATGTATAAATTACCTGAAATGCACGAAAATAAAGTAGTTTCAGAAAAAGCTGCTTTTTTGACTCCTCTGAATGATTTACCCTTTCCGGAAAAGTTTTTCTGTACTTCTTTTTTTATTAATGTTGGCATTACAGCTTTTACTGCTTCATTAATGTCTTTTGTGCCAGCGATTTTACGCAATAGGTGTGTGTGCTAAAAATGAAAAAGTCATGTATGTGAAGGTAAGTTACATTAATTATATATTTAATATTACTTTTGTATGTTTTATAAATAAAACAAATTGACTTTGAATTTTAGATGTAAAAGAAATATGTTAAAAATGTTACTTTTATTGTGAATGATAATAATGTGAATGTTTACCAATTTTTGACGCAATTTTTGGTTGATTTTTAAATCAGTGTCAAAGACTTCGAAATTTTCGACAGTTGTTAAAAGGAGCTGACTGATGAATGGTTGTTCGAGAAACGTTTTTAAGTCAGATGAAGCCGCAGTTGTCTCTATAAGTTGAATAATCTCATTCCCTTTTTGTTTAACGTCGTATTCAACACGTCGTTCTGAAGCAATAATTTCTTTTTTCGTTAAAGCCTTCATTTCATCTTTTGAAACACTTACAGCTTTCAATACTTTATTTTCTGTAGCACTTAAAGCTTCAATAACTGAAAATACAAAAAAAATTTTAAGAAAAATAATATTTTAATTATACAATAAAATATCAAAAAACCAACTTACATTCTTTTTTAAATTCAGCTAAAATGGATACAACATTTTCTTCTGAATTCTGATTTTGTTTATCATTTGGTGGAGAATTTTCTGCAAAAATAAATGTTATTATTTTTAAAGTAAATATTATTTAACAATATGGGTTTACAATGATAGATTGAACAAAAAATTTAATTAAATTGGTGTGCAAATCAATTTGATTTCATTTTGAAATTTTGAAATTACTATATTATTAAAAATATTTTTAATATATTTAAAACTCACTATTTTCTGCTTCAATAGAAGACACTTGTTTCTTTAAATGTCTGTCATTCTCTGCAACTTCATCTTCGCTTGAGGTCGAGTCTTCAGGATGCCTCATAATTAATCGTCTTTCTAGTTTAAAAAAAATATATTAAATTGTTACATATAAAATAAACATTAACTCTTTCATACTAAGAGTATTTCAATAAGTATTTAATAAGAGTTTATAACACTCATTACCGCAAAGAACTTATATTTTCAATTTTCATAAATAAAATAAATAAATACATACATATACACTCTTTCGAGATATTTAGTTTGCAATTTCACTTTTTAGATTAGAAAACAAAAAATTTACTTTATTTTAAAAAAAATTTTAAGTTTTATTTATAAAAATTTTCAAAACTTTCCAAGTCAGGTTTAGAATCTCATTCTGAACTCATAAGGTAATTTAAAAAAAAGTGTAACTAAAAAATAAATTTTTAAAACTAAACAGCAAATCCTGTGAAGAATTAAAATTAAATAATTTTGATTTTTAATATTTTTTAAGATTGCAATCAAATTCTTTATGTAAATATCCTTGAAAATATAACAATTTAAAAATTAAATTTAAAATCTTCAATAATCTCTATTTTTGAGAAAAATAAATTTACGTGCTCCTATTCGCTCTATGAAAATAATACTTTTTCTTTTACTATCTGCTTTGTCTATATATGTGGCAAAAAAAGTTAAAAGACCTACGATCCATAAATAAAATAAAATAATAATAAATAAAAAATCATTAAAAAATAAAAAAATCAATTCTATCGAACCTCCTCTGGCACATTTGTAGCAGCATTTTCTATCTCCGTTTCAATATTGCTGCTTTCCACAAAACCTTGCGCACACATCCTATTCATTCTCCGAAATGCTTGCTCGTAATCACCTTTAATTATAAATATTAAAAATTGTCAAATGAATAGCAAAAGACGAATATTTGTAAATATATATTAAGATATCTATCAAGTCTTAAAGCAGTGTATTAATTATTTGAAAAAAAAGTTCCTGGAAACCCTACAAAATATTCCAATTTATTCTGACATTAATTATTTACAAAAATAGTTTTTTCCTTTTATCAAACAAATTTTATCGTGATAGATCTATTACCGGTAATGTTTAAAATTTATATTAAAAATATCACTTTCAGAAAATGATGTTTTACTTTATTATTTTTTAAAATAAATCAATTTTGTCTACATAAAAATTCTTTTAATCACATTTAATGCTTTGAATTTCATTTCTTTTTTTTATATGTTAAAATTTTTACTGTTTCGTATAAACTTAAATTTTTTAATTTAAAAATATAAATATCGTTTTCTAAGAATGAATTTAAAGAGAAAATAAAAAATAAAGTTAAAATAAATATACTAAAATGAATAAATAATTAAAATAAATAAACTATACATACGAGCTTCTGTAATCACATTTATCGGAAAAAGTTTCCAAGTTTCCCCAGGAGGAACTTCTTGTTGAATCCACTCATCCAAATTCTGGTAATCATTTTCATCAGGATATTTGCATTCCCACTTGTCCTTACTGATTTCTAATACCCAAGAAATGGGTAAAATGTTGTTACATCCCGTAACAAAAATCTTTTCTTAAAAGTATAAAGAACACGTATATACATAAAATAATATAAATTATCAAATATTAGTAGAAGGAGGGTGTATATAAGAAAATTCATTGTTCTCACCCATTCCTTCTGTTAATATTTGCAAGCAATCATGTTTACTACGAGTCGTTTTGGAAGCATTTTAGTTTGAAATAAAGGATTCTTTGTTCAATTCCTTTCTCACGATGAGTCTTATGCAGTTGCATAGGCTAATATCTACCGATGTGTTTACATCATATCAAGTCGCATGTACATTTAATAATACTCTTGGTAGTAAGAGACCTAAATGTTTAGTCTTCTTACAGCTATACTATGCCACTTGATATGATTTTCACACCATTACCAATAGAAAATTGTAGCATCCGCAACTGAAGTCAATATATGACTCATATATTGCATCGCGAGGCGCAAGCACATAAGCTTATGCTACGTGACCACAGGGTAGCTTTCGCCTCGCGTTGCAATACAATACCCCTATAGAAAAGACTGTAGATGCATATGCCGACCAGCGACCTATATCTATAAGATCCAAGAAATTGTCTTCGTGATTCTAAAATTATAATTCGATCAGGACGTGATCTCTGCTCATTTTCTCCCACTGAAGGATGATTTTGCTAGTATAAAAACCCTGCAATTAGCATGGGGCGTCGTCAGTTCTCCGGTTCTAAGATCGCACTTCACGTCAAATAATAAGTCAACACTTTGCTATTTTCGATAATTGTAAAATCTTTCAAGTCTAACAGTACAAGTAAACTCGTGTTCAAAAGAATAAGTTCTCTTGGTCGCCCGACTTGCGAGTATATTCTCAAAAAAAATCTGCAAAATCATATCAAAATACGAATAGAGACATTTGTGCAGAGATTAACGTTCTGTCGAGAGACCCTTCGGTTATGCACTTAATTTAAACTTGCAAATTTCTAAAACTAAGTAAACTCGTGTTCTTAAAGAATAAGTTCTCTTATAAATTGAATTGTGAGACATTATTAAAATTCGCATCTAACCGTCGAATTAGTGTAACTTTTGAAAATAAGTAAAATTTCGGAAGTTATGAACTAAAGACAGTGTGTGTAAAACAACGATTCTGTGTGAAGTTGAAAGAACACCGCTGCGTTAAATTCTCAAGTGTCAACCACTTGAATCATCTTGTTTTTTCGGCCCTCATAAGAGGTAGTTGTAAGTACCAATTATCTATTTGTTAACTTCTACATTTTCACATTAAATTTTAACACCTGTATTCACATCAAAACTGTACTTTTTCATATCATTTGCTTTTCAAATATTTTATTGAAATAAATCAAAAGATTACTATAAATTCGTTTTATTTCATTTCATTCAAAATTTAATCATAAAACTCATAAATCTTATAAATAATGGATAAAGTTTGACCAATTGTTAAATAAACTAATAAAGACGACCCCCATAGGATCGATAGATAACAACGATCTCACATAAAAATAAATAGTCAGAACTTACCAATCTGACTGTAATCAGCCTACCTTGCCTCCCTTATAAATTAAAATTATATTCAAAATATACATATTTATTAACCTCGCCTTTCGCTCGGGATGTAACAATGTCGACAGATTTTGGAGAATGATTGTTTGATTTTTGTGTTTTCTTTTTCCCTGGGAGAATAAACTCTACCAATAAATATTTCGCATTGCTTTTCATTTCTGTTGACATCTAAAAATATGTAAAAATTATTATTAATAATGTAATTATGATGTTTAAATTAGTACATAAAATTATGAAATAGTAAAATGCCTAAAACATATTTTCTTTCAATTGCATTTTTACAATATTTCTTCAACACCAAGTTAAATAAAAGTGAGAAACATCCTGAATATTTTCTGAAACTATTGAAACGATATTATTATAAAATTAAACTTTATATATGTAAAAATTTAAATGTATCATCCTTGGTCCTTTTTAAACAAATTTATAATATATTTTTTCCAATAGTCGCACCTTTATAGTCGCACCATAATACTTTTTTTAGGTTATGTCAGTGTTGAAAATATATCTGTTTAACATCATTTACTTGAATATCAAATAACTGAATTCAATAGGATAATTTTAATAGATGCGAGAAAAAAAATTAATTTCAGAAGTACGTACCTTTTACTTGATCTATTTTTAATCCAAAGTACTATGTATGGAATAAAAATTATTTCAACTCAACGGTCAAAAGAAACTTCACTTATTTATATTCTCATCAATTCACGTTCTTCTTGATAGAAACTATGGAAAGTCTTATTCATCACATTCTCACTGTTGCCAATCACTGAATTTATTGTTATATTATTTTATTATTTATTATTTAACAAATCACGAACAACGAGCACAGACAGTACTGAAATATTTGATTTTTTCATAGGTGTTTTTATTTTATAATTAAATATTTGTTAAATTTTAAGTTTTATTTAAATATAGTTTTTCAAGTTAAAAAGGGTAACACTGTATAGTAGTTAAAATGGCGTACGCGCGTGCGTGCAAGATTTAGCAGACAGTCTAGATTTGCCAAGGACTCATGTGGAATATTTAGGAATATTGCTCGAGTAAATCATTTTTATGAGTTATAAGAATAACTAATTAAATGTAAAAGGTAACAAAAGTGTTAGTTTTAATATATAAATTCATAATATAATGAAACAGTATTATATTTTTACTGCAACTGAGATGAAAGTATACATAAAATTTTTAGGTTATGTCTTTACAAATATTGAGTTTATAAAAAAAAAAAGATTGTACAAGGTACCATCATTGTGTTACTGATGAGAATCTACTATCAACATTTTACTATCCAAGATGTTACCCAAAGACGTAAAATATGTTAGCTTTTGGATTGTAGTCAGTACTATCAAATATTGCAAAAATTAAATGTGAGCGCATGCGCTGATTGTGGTGTATACTTCGCCTATTCAATTGCGGTCCTAGTGTTTTCACGCACGTGTTTATACATAGTGAAAAAAGTTGTGAATAAAAAAATGGACGAATTCGTTAAAAATGTATTAATGTCATGGAATATGGAATCTTTAATTCCATCTTTTGAAGGTAGGTTTATTATTTTGATTGAATTAGCGAAGACTGAAGTGTGAACGTGTTTATAACCTCAAAACAATTTTGCGTTGTTTAGACGGTGAAATTGATGAAGAATCGTTTAATTTACTGGACAAGGATACAATATCACTCATTATTCCAAAACCAGGGCCTCGCTTAAAATTTTTTAAAAAATTTCAAGATTACAAAAATCAAGTAAGTTTTTTTTTCATTTGTATAAATGTACATGTGTTTATTGAAATTTTTTTTTGGAAAAAAAACTTTTTCATATTTTTTCTTACTTTTTTTAAACTTAAAAATTAGTAAAATAATACAAATTCAATTGACTTTGTGAAAAAAATATACCGTTTGATAAATATATTTATGTTTAAGCAAGTCCTTTTTATAGACGGAGTGAAAAAATAGACATACTCTTTTTTATGTAAAAAGTTTAAATTCTTATCGAAATGTCTTATTAAAATAAAATGAAATTATTTAAGTTTACAAAAAAAGCGAGGTTAGGTTCGTGTATATTTGCCACTCGAGAACGTAAAGAGATTTAAATATGTTATCACGAGCAATTTTCTTTTTTTTAATAAATTAGTTTTTCGATTTTTTGGAAGACGTGAAGGTAAAAGAAAAAACAATCTTTCACTTTTCTTTAAATTTTAGACAACGTTTCGGTGGTCTGGTTCGCCACCATTATCAGGTCACTTTAATAAAAATTATATTCAAATAAATACAACACAAATTTAAAAAAAATTCTAACATTAAATAAAAAATAAAAAAATTAATTTTTTACCTAATTACCTTATTTTTTAATTTTTTGTTTAATGTTAGAATTTTGAAATTTTTAAATTTGTGTTGTTTTTATTTGAATATAATTTTTATTAAAGTGACCTGATGATGGTGGCGAACCAGACCACCGAAACGTTGTCTAAAATTTAAAGAAAAGTGAAAGATTGTTTTTTCTTTTACCTTCACGTCTTCCAAAAAATCGAAAAACTAATTTATTAAATAATTGTGGAAGAATAAATTAAATATTTCTTTTTTTTAAATAAATAATAATTTCAAATTTTTTTTTTAGAATCTGTCTAACAATTACAAAATTTTGGCGACTGCAGAAAATCCCATCATTTCAAGGGATAATGTAATAGAATCCAATGAAGTCGAAGAGGATAATTCTATAGAATTGGTCGATAATAATGTAGGAAATAATCAGCCAGACAAAGAAAATTTTGGGCAATTAGAAAAACGCTTCAAATCATCAGAACCTTTTTCAAATTCACTCTTTCCTGGTGTAAGTTTAACTATAAATTAAATTTAATTAACTAACAATTTATATTTATAAAGCCAATTTTAATACAAATTTCAATTTTTATTTTTTAATTGCAATAATAAATTAAATTTTATAGGGATTGCGCAAGTATCTTGAATCGTCAGCATGCGGGAAAATAGTTTTGAGTAATGAAAATAAGATTGATGAAAAAATCAGAAATCTTATAACAAAATGTGTTGTAGATCATTTACTGTTGAATTTTTTGACTGACGGAATCACGTAATTATTTCAATATTATTATTACTGTTACCTAAATTATAGTATATGTATATAAAATTAATATTATTTCCGTTTTTCAGAATTTCAAAATCTATATTTATTCAAGCTAGTGAAGAAATAGTTCATTCATTTCCACAGGAAAATAAAGGAATTTATTTTGTTCCGTATAAAAGGGCAACAAAAACATCGCCTAGAACGTTGAATTGCGGAAAATTGTGGAGCAGATTTAATTATTTGAAAAAAAGTTTAGGAAAAGATCCAACAGAAAATGACATCTCATCGGCGAACACTTATAAAATTTCTGATCCTGAAATAATTGCAGACATTAATGCATCTTTGCAATTTTTAAGAAGTAATTTGGAACCATTCGAAGAAATTTTGAAACATTGGACAAAAACTTTCTCCCATAGATGGAGTGTTCTAGAGAATAAAAGTATTTCAGATTATATGGAAGAATTTCCTATTCTCCGAATGCAAGACGGTTTGAGACTGCTTCTATCAGATTTCGATAAAAAATTTAATGTATTAACAAGCAATAAGTTATATTCGCGATGGGAAAATCTTGCACAAGCTATTTGTGCAAGCTTGATAGAAAAAAGCATTCTCACGCAAGACTCGATTACTCCTCAAAACAGAGGTACATAATTTTATTATTGTAATGCATTTATTATTTAGTAAGTATGATTAATTACTGATAATTATTTATCACCATGAATTATTAACAAAATTTTAAATTATGTATTATTTTATTGATTTATTATAATTTATTGATATACAGATGCAATCGCTTTAAATAATTTTACATATTTGTTTCCACAAATTACAAACCGAGGCAACACAAAAGATAAAGGAAAGAAATGTTGGAGACCATCACGATTAGAACGTCAGAAAAGCTTCTTTCTTCACCTCAATGTGTGCACAAATTTATTTATCGATTATTTATTTTGCTTATAATTTTTATGGCTATTAGAGTTAAATTTATAATCTTAAATTCATAAAAAAGTGGATATCTTAACCTATCTTTAAAAGAATTTAAACTTTATTTATATTTATACAACTTGTGTTTTTTTTGTAGAATGAGAGTGATTATATCCAAGAACTGAACATAAGGCAAACTAAATTAGTAAAATACGGAGATACTATTCAGCCTTTTATTGTTTGCATTGGGAAACTGAGCCTGCCTTCCAGAATCTACTTGGTGATCAACGATCAGAAATATGTTATGGAAAGTGTAGTCAAAGCGTTAGACTCTTGTTTCAAGAGTATTTTTGCGTTGAATGCAGGATACAGTGCAGAATCCATAACTGTATGGAATTTTCTACAAAGATATGTATACGACATTCACGAAACAAATGAGAAGAATTACACCGGAATTTCTTCAGTTTTAGCAGATCTAAAAAAAGCAGGATTTCAGTAGAAAAAGGTATAGAGTACCTTCAAAATCTTGTTTCCCGTTTCTAGAATTTAATTAACTACAGTATTTAAAAAAGACTGATATTTTGTTTATATGTTCGTGATAATAAATATTAAGAGAAACGTTTGCATAATATATTGGTGATAATAGATTTTAAAAAAACATATAAATACGTTTTTAAGACATTTAAAAATGTTGAAAGTTTAAAATGTTTATTAGTAGTTAGAAAAGAGAGAACTAGGTAGTAGTATGTTTTTAAATATTTTATTATAAAAATATTGAAAAAAAATTTTTATTACAAAAGAGAAAGATTTATAATTAGATTTGTATATGTACGAAGACTTCTGAAAATATTGCAAAAAAATTGTATTTTTTATTCGTATTCGCAAAATGCTTTGATATATTATAAAAAAAACTTTATACTGACAAGTACACTAGAACGTCAATCGAGAACACGTCAGTCGAGAACAGAGCAAGGGAACACTTGAAGGGAAGTGGGGAAGCGGGTAGAATTTAGGTTATGACTGACGCCAAAGTCGTACTTGTGATTTTTAAATTTAAGGTGGATTCAGTGCCCCACTAGTGAAAATCCCCTAGATAGAATTCACATTGTTGCGTAAGGCCCTTCATACGGCCCTGAGTGTTTTTATTTTCGAGCGATAAAAATCGCGTCAATCGAGAACAGCACTGCACATTCGTCTGTTCTCGATTGACGTTTTAGTGTATATTTAAGAGTTCCTCGCAATATTTATTAATCCGAAATTTATTGTACTACGAAATCTAACAATGAAGTGCTACTTATGTAAACGTTCTTTTGATTCGATCAAATTTTTGATATGCCATTATAGAATTGTTCATAAATTGGAAAAAAATAGTACCTATGTGTGTGTAGAAAATAATTGTACGCGTAGTTTTTCATTACTCGATTCATTTAGAAACCATTTACAAACAGATCACTCGCCGAAAATGAACTCGGCTCCAACTACAAAATCTAGAAGTCGAGATACAACAATTACATCTGAAAGTCAAGTATTTTTACCGGGTACCTCACTAAATAATTGCAATAATTCAACCCTTACAAGTAACGATAGTATTTGCATCGGTACTGATAATAGTAAGAAAAACGATGTAAACGAATTACCTACTGACGATGAACTCTTGGAACTTATTGAAAAACAAATGTGCACATTCATAACTTTTATTTATAGTATTAGTGTTTTACCGCGAAACATCGTTCAGGTCATTATTGATGAATTTAACAATATAAACTTACCATTACAAATAATAAAATCGAAAGTATTAACAATATTTGATCAGTATAAAGTCCCACTCGAGGTAAAAAACAAAGTTAATTCAATGTTTCAATTATATTATATGGAAAAATTTCGAACGGAGCATTTAAGACTAAAATATTTACAAAAAAATGGTCTATATATTAAACCAGAACCACATATCATTGGAGAAAATTTTGAAAATATAAATGGCATACAGACTCCAAAAAATTATAAAGCAGACACAATGAATATAGCTGAAAATTTAAAAAAGTTTCTTGAGATCGATGGTGTTTTAGACTCGATGGAAAAGTACGCAAACGATTTGCAAAATCAAAATAATTCGGTTCTTAGCAGTATTTTGCAGGGAGAGTTATGGAAAACTAAAATTGCTAATTTTGATGGTAAAACAGTCTTTCCAATTCTGTTAAATTATGATGATTTTGAGACGGGAAATTTAGTTGGGTCTCATTCAGGAATTCAACAAGTTGGTGCAGCTTATATTAGTATACCTGGAATACCACCACCTTATAATAGTTTTCTCGAGAATATTTTCCCAGCTTCTTATTTTTATACAGCAGATTTAAAAAAATTTGGGTCCAGAGTAGTTTTTTCAAAATTAATAAATTATTTTAATGAATTGGAGAAGCATGGTATTTTGGTCGAAACAAAAGAACGTAAAATACAAGTATATTTTATTTTTATAATGGCTCATGGTGATAATTTAGGAATGAATAAGATTTTAGGATATAATCAAAGTTTCAACTCAACCAACTATTGCCGATTTTGTAACGCAACGCGTCATGAAGCTCGATTCATGACATCAGTAAAAAATACACATTTGAGATCATACGAGGAATATGTACGAGATTGTGAATTAAAAACAAACGGCGTAAAAGAAAACTGCATTTTCAACGACGTATTTTCTTACCATGTATTAGAAAATTATGCTGTGGATATCATGCACGACGGTTGGGAGGGAATAACCTCATTAGAAATGGGATTAATTTTACATCGACTTATTATAGTAGACAAAATTATACCATATGAAATTTTCGACGCTAAATTATCTAATTTCAATTTTGGTTTTGAGTCTTGTAAACCTCCAAAAATAACATTCGAAAATATCAAAAATAAAAGTCTCCGAATGTCTGCAGCCGAAATGAAATGTTTCGTCACGTATGTGGGCATAATTTTTGGCTCAAAAATTCTAGAAAATAATGACTATTGGTCTTTATATATTAAACTAAGAGAAATTATGTCGCTTTTGATGCCGAAACATTTTGATTTGGAGTGTTGCGATCATTTAAAAACATTAATTCAGGAGCATCACGAATTATACATAAGATTATTTGGGCCACTTAAGCCGAAACATCATTTCTTCCTTCATTATCCTGATATAATTAAAAAAATTGGTCCCGTGTCAAATGTTTCTTCCATGTTATTTGAATCGAAACATAGAGAATGCAAATTATCCACAAATCCTGTCGCAAGTCGTGTGAATATTTCCCACACTATTGCTGTGAAACAGCAATTAAAGTTTGCACATCGACTCGCATCAGGTACTGGTTTTGAGAAAGATTTATCTCATGGTCGAATTGAAAGTATGGAGATTGATAGAGATTTAGAAGAATTTAGAGAAACTATAAGTAGTGACAAATTTTCGATTGTTCCATGGGTAAAAGTCCATAATACTACCTATAAAAATGGCTACATAGTCTCTCTAAACACTGATGGTGATTATCCTGTCTTTGGTGAGATACAAAACATTTTGTTAAACAACGAAGACAAAGATGTAATTTTCCATTTAATAATTTTTCAAACACAATTTTTCGACGAAATTTTGTGCGCTTTTAATGTTACTGTTAGTTCTAAAAAAATGTTCATTAGTCAGTCGGACTTACGATCACATAGTCCTCAAATTAAAGTGTTTAGAGATGATTTCTTAAAAATTTACATTGTTCCACGTTTATAACGGAATAAAATTAATAGTTCTTATAATTTAATTGTATTTTTTTTTAATGTGCTTATCCCTATCGCTGAATATCCTTTATCACTTGTTAAACTACATACCCATAAAAACTTTTTTAAAAAACTATAAATTCATCAACAATAATAATAAGTTGTACTAAGAAAGTAAAAAAATATAAAATTAATTTTTTATACCAAAAACTGTTCAGGAAATATAAAATTTAATTTAAATTGAAATTATTTAAAATTTTAATTTTTTATATATAATTTTTTTATTTTATTTTATATAAAATTAAAGAAAATTGGATAAAATTTGTTTGATTTAAAAAAAAATTGTTAACTTTATTATGAAATTCTTTATTCTCACTATACAGAAAATTGTTTTTATAATAAATCTAAAAAAATTGAAAAATGTTTATTACAGGAATTAGTTAAAATTTTGTAAAATCATTAAAAATGACCCCCTGTTTCTAAACATATATGAATAAAATATTGACAAAGTAATTTCCTCTTTCATTATTTTAATATTATTTAAATAATTTGCCATTTCTTAAAAAAGCGTATTAATTAAAAAATTTAAATCTCACAATTTACATTTTAGTTTTGTTAAAATCATTATATTAATAGTGTATATCTTTGATAGTACTGATAGCTATCTCTGATCGTATAACATTTTTAACATCAAAGATTGTAAATTGTACAATCAAATTTCTATAATAATCTGATAGTAAATACTACAATATATATCGCTGTCTGTATATTTAGCACTAAATATGGTTGCCCTTAACATCATTATGTTACCCAGTAGCATAAATTTCTCTCCGTGTATTATTCTTTAAAGAAGGATAACATTTATTTTTAAACGATTTTTTTTAAATGTAGTATTGTAAGAAAATAAAAATTATATAATTACTTATGTTATAAAATCTTATAGTTAACTGAAGAAGGAAATATTAAAATGCGATTATTACTACTGGTGTGCATTTGGATTTTATGCGTTGCTGTGACACTGAATTGTAAGTTCGATATTTAAAATGTTTTTTTAACATCATATTATTAAATATTGTTATTTTAATTTTAATCTTTGGGAAAATTTTAAGGAAATATAATTTTTTTGTGTTCGTAAATTTTTAGATTGATTTGGAATAATGTATTTTCTGAAGAGCAAAATGTTGAAAATAAGTGATTCATTAAAATCAAAATTTTCTATTTGTCTGAAGCTGTCGTTATTTAATATTAAAAATATATTTAATAAGAAAAAAAAATTATTTGTATTGCAAGGTGAAAGTCATGTTAGCATAAAAGTTGTAGAACATATAGAGAATTAGAGAAATTAGTAAATTTTGTTTTTTTATGAGCTTCATTTTTTAATTGAATAATTTCCTATATTTTTCAGGTAACGACTGCAATATGTCCAGTTACTATCGAACGAAAAAACATCGCGAGTTGAAGCGAAGCTTGGAAAAGGAATCCGCCAACAATATTAACAATCCTATTGCAAAACAAAATGAAAATAACAGTACCAAGGTAGAGCAGAAAGGACAAAACTCCGACGATGACGAAAAATTAGAAAACAACCACATGGTCGAGGAGCATCTAGGAAACTATGAAGCAACCGTTAATAAAAAACCACGTATTGAAGATGAATACTTACACAATGACGATGATGTAACTCTAGACCAAGATATCGTTGAGGGAATAGACGATCAGAATAACAGCAGCACTCTACCAGACAACAGTGATAGAGCATCGGCTCATCATTCTGGCACCAATACACAATCAAAAGTAAAAGTTTCGAATTTGAGAAACAGGTTGCACGTTTGGGCAATAAAGAACAGAAAGCATTTACCTCGTAACAGTATTGATGATTTGTTAACAATTTTTAGATTAGAAGGTTTCACGGACATTCCAAAGTCTTCAAAAACTCTTTTACCCTCAGATTCAACTGCGGATTATAATATAAGATTGATGGAAAGTGGTCGCGATGTTATTATTGGCGTTTTTGGTGGTGATTCAAAACCTGGGTCGGCTGAAGATTTTTTCAAAGAATTTGTGGAAGAGATGAACCTGCTGATCTGCAATGGACTACAAATTCAACAAAAATTATACTCCATAAAGCTACTTGGATTCGTTTGCGATACTCCGGCCAGAGCATTTATAAAAGGCGTTAAGGGACACACGGGTTTTTCTTCATGCGAGCGATGCGTTGTTCACGGTGCAACAGTTAAGAAAAAAAGAGTATTTCCGACAGTTGATTCAGCACCTCGAATGAATGAATCATTTCGACAACAATCGCAAAGTGATCATCATAAGGAGGATTGTTATCTTCTGAATTTAATCGATTTCGACCCAGTAAAACACGTTTTTTTAGATATTATGCATTTATTATTTCGAGGCGCAATGAAATACTTACTTGATGAATGGTATAGCACTAAAAAACGATTCGGCAAGTTAAATATAGAAGAACGACAATCGTTGAGTGAATTGTTGATCGAAGCTTCGTCAGGAATAACTTGTGAATTTCAAAGGAATAGTTTGGAAACTGGTGATTTATCGAATTGGAAAGCTACGCAGTATCGTTTCGTTTTATTGTATTGCAGCGCCATTGTTTTAAAAAAAGACACCTACGAACACTTCATGCTTTTATTTGTTGGTTGTCGCATTCTTTGCTCAGAGGAATTAGCGGCAGAACATTGTAGCTACGCAAAAACGCTTTTGCAGCAATATGTCATCTTGATGCCTACGTTTTATGGAGAAGATTGTCAAACAATGAATAACCACAATCTTTCGCATGTTGCCGATGATGTTGATCTTATAAGAAAGTCGTTGTCCTCAGTTACGGCATTTCCTTTTGAAAACTGCCTGGGATTGCTAAAATCAATGATAAAAGGACCAAATGACATAGTTCCACAACTCATCCAAAGAATCTCGGAAATAGAAAATTGTCCTGAATCACTGGAAGAATTTAAATTAGCAATAAATTGCCCTGTTCAGCGAAAACAAAACTCAATTCAGGAGGAAACTGACAAATCAGGAGCAATTGTATCTTTAACGTTGAGACAAATGAAGATTCGAAATTGTAAACCAGATAATACCGTCATATTAAAGGACAACACATTTTTTGAAGTAACTGGTTTCTCAAAGTCGCAAGAAAATAATATATCTATAGAAGGGCATAAAATCGAAGATCTAGGAAATTCTTTCGACTTCCCATGTGATTCGTCAATATTAGGAATTCGGAAACTAGGGTTATGCAGTACGAAAAAGGAGTCAATAGATGTCCAAAAAATAAAAAATAAATGTGTCTCTCTGGAGGTAAAAGAAGAAAGGCACGCTTTAAATTTATTACATATCGACTAAGAAAGGTAAATATATTTTTAGAAACATTATTATTTTAAACATTCTGAATCAATGTTATTAATTGATAATATTAAATTTAATGATTTCATTACATATTTTTTAATACAAATATTTCGTATAATAAAAAAGTCAATTATTAGATTAATTATAAATTTCTTATCATTTAATTGTTATTATGGAATATATTTTTAGTAATATTGCGATTAAAGTTATTTTTACAAAAAAAAAATTATTTTCATTAATTTATACTTATTTGAAAAAATTTATGTTGATCTCTGTGAAAAGCTTTCCACTCCATATATATTTTGTAAAGAAAAAAGAAATTTGCATTTCAAATTAATTTACAGATTAGCAGTACCTCTGTCAGCTCAAATATGAAAATTTTCAATTTATGGTGATTATCGGACATTTGGTGAAAATTATTTCTAAACTGTACTTCGAGGGAAAATACAAGCGAAAACTTTTCAACATTATTATAGAAGCTGACCACTTTTGACTCACGAACGAGCAGCGGAGACAATAAAAAATAGCTTATTTTAACTATTTATCAAATATGACTTTTTGGATTTTTTCTTCACGTTGCAGTATCGCAGACATGCATGTATAGAAAAAGTGTCACGACCAATGAAATGCCTCTCTGTATGACAAAAATCGACGAACCGTTTGCTTGCAAATTAATTTTTTATATTCCGTACAATCTATTGCAAATTACTAAATTTGTTTCATGTAATATTCTATACATGTAATTTTAATTTTAATTAAATTACTTTAGAATTTATAATGGATTTTTATTTGATAGAATTGTTAATGCCAATTAATATATAATATTTAAATATATTTAAATATATATTTAATATTAATATTTAAATATATATTAAATATATAATATTTAATATATATTATATAATAATATAATTAACAGATATCGAAGGAAATAGAAAACAGATACAAATATTTTATAATGAAAATTAACCTTATTTTAAATTTTTCAGGCAACAAAAAGCTGATGGTATACAAGTTATAGAAAATTGAAAATAATTTTTTGAATTTATCTTGGAACTTAACTTTTATTTTCTCAAAATTTATAAAAATCTATAAATAAAAATCAATTGTGTAAAATACATTGGACTGGTTTCTTGTTTTTAATATTTTCAATAGTATTTTTATTTAATGATTATTAATCAAATAAAACAGATAATAAACAAACATTCGTAAAATTTATTAATAATAACAGTAATAATATATAATATATTAATATTATAAGTAAAATAAAAAATTATTAATTACAGGATAAATTCATGATTTTTATGAATTGTGAAAATTTATTCTTTAATTACAATCTGCAAACAAAAATAATGAATAATTATAAAACTTTAAAGAAATGAGTTAAATTGAAATTTGAAAATTCCCGCGCTGCGCTGCTCAGAACAATGTGCGCTGGAAAAGAATTTAGAGGAGTCACCACCAGGGTGTATGTGAGAATGTTCTACCCGAAAACAAGATGCTCGACTAGTGTTATAAGAAGGGACTCCTGCACCGTCAGGAGCAAAATTTATTTCTATTCACCTATTGCTTAAGTGTGACTGGTGATTTTTTGGTACTGTAATATAGTTACACATAAGCCCGTATGGGGTCACTACCTATAGAGAAAGGGGGGGACTTTTAGTTGACACTCACATATATTGGTATACTCTGAGATCTTATGTAAGCAGTTCGTTTCTTATATCTAAACTCTATATTAAATATGTTCCTTTGATATTAAATAATTGTGTATTTATTCTCACGACACCACAGGTACCTCTCTTTTTATAGAGTTGTATAATTAATTAAATCTGTTTTCTTTAAATCTTGGCACGATTTTGTTGGCTTCCAATATTGGTACAATCTTTGTAGCTACAATATTTGCCTTGGAAGCCAATATTAATTCAATATTGGCTACCAATGCTTGGCAAAGTCGTGATCATCCCAAGGCTCTAGCAATCGTTGTCCAATATTGGGAGCCAATGTTGCACCTAGCTTGGCAAGATTGGCTGCCAATATTTCTCAATATTTAGCCAATAGTAAATTTCCCATTGGGGTCCTGGGTTTTTCCTCAGTATTTCGGCTGTTAGTTTATTGATAAATCTGGTCAACATCTGCTCAGCGTTCACTTCGACGGTTACTGTCCTTAGTTCTTAACTTAATTGCACTTAGGTACTCGCACCTCTCTGTAATAGTGTGGGTATGCGTCTGTGTGTACTTAGGTATGGTACGGGCTATTGCCAAAACTCGAAATCTTTAGTTGTCTACGAACCTTCAAGGAGAGAACTGCGTTCCTCAACTTTTGTATTTTCTTTTGATTAATAAATAATTTACATTGCATTAAAAAAAATAATCTGCTTGAAATCTTTTTGATTTCCAACATCTACATATAGTAAACTAATTTCTAAACAAAAAAAAATCGTAAAAAAATTTTGTATTACACGAGTTTTCAACCTTAAACGAAGAGTTTTAGTAAAAAATTTAAATCAAAGTATCGATTACACGTGTCGTTAAACGTGATACAAGTTCATAGAATTTTTGAGAAATATCAATAGGATATTCGCTAATAGGTGAAAAGATACGCCTTGAAAAACTCGACAAAACTAGAAATAAATATCCATGGGTGTCAATACATTCTTTTAAAGTTATAAGCAAAAAACGTTTTTCTTTAAATTTTAAAAATTCAATAACTTTGGATAGAGAAATAGAAATAGAAAATAAAATATTTGCTTACATCTTAAAAGATGCGTCTCAAAAAACTCTACAAAATTAAAGAAAAATATTCACATTTTTTTAAAGTTATGGGTAAAAAACGATTTTTTAAAAATTTTAAAATTAAATTACACGTGTAGTTCCATGTATAAAAAATTCTTAAAATTTCAAAAATTAAAAGTGTAATTACACGTGTTAAAGTTTATAAAATATTCAAGAAATATCAAAGTGTAGGATGTATTCCACGCCAAAGTGTAAGTCCATCAGCAATTGCATCTCCGATTTTTTTGAGATTTTTTTTCTTTTAGTACTAATTGAGACTAGCTTCCATGAATTTTTTCAAATATTTTTAGCAAGCCGTTTTCGAGTTATGCAATTTTGAAAATTGGAGAATCAGATATAAAAAATGCATTTTAATAAAATCTATAACTTCTGTTTAAACATTTTTTTTAACTTTTAATATTTTACACAATAAACGAAAGAAACCATAAATTTTGTGACTTTTTTATGGTTTTCACCATAATAATAAAATTTTTGAGTATTGTTACTATGATTTCCGTAATCAGCGCATCAAAATATATAAAAGTACGTAGTATGAGTAAAAACCAAAAATATTTTTAAAAAATTCAAAAATTTTTGAAAAATTCCGAAAATATTGTAAAAATAGTTTGCTCATTATCGGGCTAGGCTTAAAAGTTTCGTAAAAAGAAGTAGTTTTTTTGAAAAAATCGACCAGTACGTCAAATGAGAAAAATGACTTTTTATCATTAAAACCCAAAAATTTGGTAGTAATATCGTTTAAAAACACACATTCTTAAGAAAAGACTTTTAAAATTGATGCATTTTTAAGAAAGTTATGAGCATTCAAAAATGAAAAGTTATGAAAATTCTCAAATTTTCAAAATTCCATAATTCGAAAACGGCTTGCTAAAAAAATTTGATAAAATTCATGGAAGCTAGTCTCAATTAGTACTAAAAGAAAAAAAATCTCAAAAAAATCGGAGATGCAATTGTAGATGGACTTTCACTTTGGCGTGGAATACATCATAGATTACACGTGTAGTTCCACGTGTAACAATTCTTGAAATTTCAAAAAAGTTTCACATTATGAATTACACGTGTAATTACACGTGTAAAAGGTTATAAAATTTTCGAGAAATATCAAAATATCTGTTCACACCGATTGGTGATTTTCGACACAAAAACTGATAATAATTAATAAAATTCGGTTTAAGAAAAGTTTATTTAATCAGAGCGTCACTTTACAACGTTCTCGTTAGATTGCTTGTTAAGAAGTGAATATACCTCATAGAGAGGAAAACGAAGTACAATTTTAGCGCATGCGCGCGACTCAAAGCGGTAATTTTAAAAATTCAAATAATGTCAAACTTTATAAATTTAAGAATAAAAATTTAAATTCAATATTTAGTTTATTAACATTCTCCCCCCGTGAAAGAATTACTTTCACAAATGTGTTACAATAAATCATAAAAATGTCAATTTTGTTACATAAAACTAATTGAGTAGCTGCCTGCAATAACTCGCCGAGCGCTTGGCCGATCGCTCTAACGCCAGTCAAACGTTCAAAAACGTGAAAAAAATGAAAAATCAAAATTTTGATTTTTGAAAAGTGCAATCTTATAGGACATAAGATGGCGCATCTTTTTTTCCTTTCAGTTTTTTTTGTAGATCAAAAAATAGAGTTAATATATGCAAAACACTTAAAAATTTTATTTCACAAATTTTATTCAATTTTTAAACATAAATCATAGTATCTTTGACAAATTTCAATGAATCTTATTGAAAATTAATATACATACGTATTTAGGTCCATAGAAGACGACAACATAATCAAAAATATTAAAATCATGAATTGTTTATTTATAATTAATTGTAAATGAAGACTTGTCAATAATAATGTTTACTTACCTTTGTCGACATAAAGTGTGTGGGGAACTTCAGAGTTGAAGAAACTTCCAGTGAGACATTTGTTTATCATAATGTAAGGAAGTTTTTTGTAAAATTGAAAAACAATTTATCAACAACTTTAGAAAATATAGAACGTTTAAGAAAACATGCGCGACGCGCTAGCGAGTCTCCGCGCGGAGAATTGCACACAAGAGTTAAGAAGGACGTTATGTTATGTTGTGATATATTATGTTTTGAAAATGGAGCCAACATACTATCACTGTTGATATGTAACAATACACTAATTTCTTAAAAAAATGAAGAAACAGAAAATAAAGATATACCTTAATATTAATTAATAAAAAACTTATTTGCAAACTGCACAAACAGTACATACAAGCACCAAAATATTTTAAAACTATTGATTATTTAGTAAATATTAAAAAAACAGTTGTTAAAATTTAATTTGCATTTTCATAAAATTAACACATATTTTATTTGAAAAACATTTCTAAGAATGTAGTGACAATATTTGTTTCTGTATTTTCGGTCCTCTACAACTCTTGTGTGCAATTCTCCGCGCGGAGACTCGCTAGCGCGTCGCGCATGTTTTCTTAAACGTTCTATATTTTCTAAAGTTGTTGATAAATTGTTTTTCAATTTTACAAAAAACTTCCTTACATTATGATAAACAAATGTCTCACTGGAAGTTTCTTCAACTCTGAAGTTCCCCACACACTTTATGTCGACAAAGGTAAGTAAACATTATTATTGACAAGTCTTCATTTACAATTAATTATAAATAAACAATTCATGATTTTAATATTTTTGATTATGTTGTCGTCTTCTATGGACCTAAATACGTATGTATATTAATTTTCAATAAGATTCATTGAAATTTGTCAAAGATACTATGATTTATGTTTAAAAATTGAATGAAATTTGTGAAATAAAATTTTTAAGTGTTTTGCATATATTAACTCTATTTTTTGATCTACAAAAAAAACTGAAAGGAAAAAAAGATGCGCCATCTTATGTCCTATAAGATTGCACTTTTCAAAAATCAAAATTTTGATTTTTCATTTTTTTCACGTTTTTGAACGTTTGACTGGCGTTAGAGCGATCGGCCAAGCGCTCGGCGAGTTATTGCAGGCAGCTACTCAATTAAACTTCAGGCAAAGGAAACAATTTATTAACTGGTCTTTTAAAGTGTCCTTTAGAAGTTTTGATCGTAGCAACGCGCACTGTATCATCTGTTCCTGGATGTACTTTAACTATTCGAGCCACTCCCACAGCACCGAAAATTTCCTGAAAATTTCCTAAAGATTTATTTGCAAACTTCGGAAACTTTAATTGCAAAGTTTAGAGAAAATTGTATAAAGATTTAAATGTCCAAAATGAATAAATGTTTGGCGTAAAACTTGACGGAAGATTTAAATTAAATTTTCCAGAAATTTTCGACGCGAAAATTGAGTGAAGTGAAATGTTAAAGTTTCGTGAAATGTTTGGCGTAAAAGTTGACTAAAAATTTAAATTAAATATTTATTAAAAATTTATACCGAAAGTTGAGTGAAAATGTAATTTAAATATTCAGTCAATTTTTGTGATGAACATTTCCTAAAATTTTAAATTAAATTTTCAGAAAAGGTTGGACGAAAATATTTGTAAAAAATACAAAAATAATATTTAAGAAGTATTAATATCGATAATGATTAGTTGTCGCGATTTTGTTTAGCAAAGTTTTAAAAGAGCGAACTGCGGCCTCCTAAATCCCGCCGAAGTGAGGTGCCCGTGCAGGAGAGAAATGCCATTCGACATGTTTGTCTGCGAAGTTAGAAATAAGACTATTTTGAGTGTCTTCTAATTCAAAAATGCTACGCAACTCTTTTAACTCGCGATTGGCGGCAACAAAATTAGTACCATTGTCTGTGTATACGTTTGAAGGATAACCCCTTCGTGCAATAAATCGTTTGAATGAGTTCAAGAATCCCTGACAAGTCAAATCTGCAACAATTTCTAAGTGTATTGCTTTTACAGCAAAGCAAATGTATACCGCTACATAGACCTTGCTGATTGGACTATTTCATCGAGATCCTTCTTTTAATAAGAAAGGCCCACAAAAGTCGATACCTACATTTTCGAACGGTTTTTTGGGTCGAGTTATTCTGTTTCAAGGAAAATCCCCCATTAAAGGCGGATTGTTTTTTGGAGATACGCGAAAACATCTGACGCATTTATTTACAATTTTTCGTACGTAGTTTCTACCCCTTAAAATCCAATACCTTTGACGTATGATCGACAACGTTGTTTGAGCTCCAGAATGTAAAGCTTCTTTGTGTTTGTGACAAATTAATAAATCCGTAAATTAATGATTAATTGGAATCACGATAGGATGCTTTGCATTGAATGCAATCGAAGAATTACGTAAGCGTCTTCCAACTCGAATTAACCCTTGCTCATCGATAAAGGGGTTTAGAAATTTTAAAGAGCTATTTTTAGGTAGATTTTCTTTGGCATTTAGCGCTAATAATTCTTTTTCGAAATATTCATTTTGAATTAATTTAATGTTTCCGGTTTCAGCGAGTTTATATTCGTAACATCGAATTGGACCGACTGCGACATTTGCCTTTTTCCTCAATTTATTTAAAAATCTAAAGCAATATGCTGTAATTCGCAGCAATTTCAGAAACGACGAACAGTTATTGAAAATTTCGAATTCCGATTCATGTGTTACTGCTGAAAGTGATACGACTAGCTTTTTTCTTTCCAATGTTTCATCGCTTTTACCTACAAAAATTGATTTAGGCCAATGTTCTTTATTTAAAAGAATTCAGTCAGGACCGTACCACCAACGAAAACATTCGTTGATCTCACTTGGCATTATTCCTCGCGATAAAACGTCCGCAGGATTATCATCAGTTCCCACGTGATACCAATCACATACTTGGGACTAGGGTTGCCAGAGTTTCAACGCGCCGAACCGCGGATAGACGGCACTGACGTAGCCCAAAAACCGCAGGAAGCTTCAAATATTTACAAATTTATAAAAAATTTGTAAATAATTTTTTTTAATAACAATTTTATATATATATATATGAAAAAATAGATGTAAGACTAATTTAAAAGTTACTTTTTTTATTTCTTTTTATTATTATGCTAATAAAATTTTTATTTTTATATATTAAATAACTTTAATATAATATATATTAAATAACTTTAATATAATATATATTAAATAACTTTAATATAATATATATTAAATAACTTTAATATACAGGTATCGCAGGTATTAAAAGTTTTCAATAAAAACTGAAACAACATTTTAACATGAACAGGAACGTAAATTTAGAAAAACGTAGCACTGGGAACCGATGAACACTTTTCGAAGTGATTTTCAAACAAATCCACTACAAGGCGCCAATTGACAGTTTTCATACTTTTAATGATTTACTATTCGATTTTCTAGTATTGTTAAAAAAAATGTCCTAGTAGCCCAAAAAAGCAATTTTATAAGAAAAAATAGCCCAAATTGCTACTTGTAGCGAAACTGAAATTTAAGCCGCGAAACATTCCCAAAAAATAGCCCAAATCGCGCTTTGTAGCCCAATCTGGCAACACTGCTTGGGACAATTGCTGAATTTCGCCTATACGATTAGCCACAAAGGTTACAAAGTCTCGACTGCATTTTTGTAACCAACACAACACGATGGTTGAATCTGTCCAATATTTAATTTCATGAATGTCGTATTTTAAAGTCGATTTAACTTTGTCCATGAGCTGTGCCAACAAAACGGCTCCACACAATTCCAATCTCGGGATAGAAATGTTTTTGAGTGGTGCTACTCTCGATTTTGAGCAGACTAGGGAGGAATTCCCTGACCCATCCTGTTCTACCGAGATTAAATAAATACAGGCACCGAATCCGACTTCGCTAGAATCGCAAAAACCGTGAAGTTCACGTGACACCAAATTCGAAGACGAGTAAATTTTTCGAGAAACATTGATTTTGTTTATTTCAGGGAGCTCCGTCAAAAGACGTGTCGAACGATTCCTTCTGGAATTTCCTGATCCCAATCCATTTTAAGCCTCCAGAGCTCTTGCATAATTAATTTTCCCACCTTGATAACAGGCCCTAAGGCCTAAGGGATCGAATAAAGTCGCTATCTTGGATAACATTTGACGTTTTGTAATACTTTCGCGTAATCCCATTTGTATAGGATTTTGAAAAGTAAACTTATCTTGTATTTGCTAATTTAGAAAGCACTTCTGGTTTGTCAGGTAAGGTAACAACAAATTTTCCTTCACTGTCTCTTACAGTGTTTTCTTCGAAATGCTGTTCACAAAAATCCGTTTTCAAATTGTTGACCTTAGATTCGAATTTATTTTCGACATCCCAAAATTTACAAATCGATTTATTTAAATCTTCAGTGCTAACAAACTTACAACACGTAACATTTTCATTGGAATCAATTTTTTTACGTCCAACCCAATTGTCGGTTTTACCTGCGACAATCCAACCTAATTCAGTTTTTCGAAAAATAGGTGCATTTTTATTTAATCTTATTCTTTCCGACAAAATAAGATCCCAAACTAATTCGCTACCAATGATCATGTCTACGTCTGAAGATTTATTAAAATCAGGGTCAGCCAATTCAATTCCTTGTGGAATAACGATATCTGACTTTGGAATTGTCATGCAAGGAATTTTACTTGAAATACGATCCATAATTATGCAATTAATTTTACTACTAAAATCATTTACGCGCGACTTGAGTGAAACTTGTATCGATTCTGAAGAAGGAATTCTGGCTCCTTCCATCATGATGACAGTAACCTTGAATGGAGTTCGTTTTAAACCGAGTTTCGATGCTAATGCCGAAGTTATAAAACTTAACTGCGAACCAGTATCTAAAAGTGCCCTACAACGAATAGGTTTTCCCCTGGCGTCGAACACGTGAATGATGGCGGTTGACAAAAGCGAATTTGACGAATTATACGAATGGTGCGATAAAGAGCTTGTAATAGTTTCTTGATTTTTATTTATTTCATTATTCGAGTCACCGAGTGTTTCTTCATTTTTCGAAACCGATTTATCAATAGGAAAATGAAGAAGAGTATGATGCGATTGTTTACAGAGCTGACAAGGATTGTAAGTACACAATTTCGCCGAATGCGAAGAACTGCGTAAACAATTCAGACAAATGCGAGAATTTTTAACTATTTTAAATCTTTGATAAGGAGATTTCTTTTTAAAATCAGGACATTCATCTAAAGCATGTTTTGCTTTACATAACACGCAACTTATTTCTGATGCTGAAAAATGCGAAGTGACGCGATGTTCATTAAATTTTGTTGGTTTTGGATTTGACACATTTGTTTTTTGATATTCACGATTTTCTAACGAATACGCACGATTTTCAATAAATTCAAGGAGTTCTTTAATTTTAGGAGGCTCCTTGTTGTCAACTTTTTCGTTCCACGCTTGTAACGAATCAGGATCGAGTTTATTAAGAATTAAATATGATAACGGGTCATCTAAATTTTCTGTTTCACGACCTAGCGATTTTAATGTACGAATACTACCTACGAAGGCATCATGAATTTGACATAAGGCACTAGAACTTCCTTTGCGAATTGTAGGAATTTCATGCATCGCCTTATAACAAAATCCCAGTCGTTGACGATACAAAACGATGACGATTATTTTCAGGATCTGGATTCCATTTAGCCGATGAGACAGATGTGTGCTTCGTACAATTAAATTTATAGTAAAAACTTTATAAATACTGCCCAATTCGAAGTAGAGATCGTACGATAATCTCTAACTGCAGCTTTTTCCATGTGACGCGTCTTTCGAGAAACTTGATTTCTTTCGATCACCAAACTTTATTTTCGACGCCACAATCCGGCTCGAAGGACCATGTTCACACCGATTGGTGATTTTCGACACAAAAACTGACAATAATTAATAAAATTCGGTTTAAGAAAAGTTTATTTAATCAGAGCGTCACTTTACAACGTTCTCGTTAGATTGATTGTTAAGAAGTGAATATACCTCATAGAGAGGAAAACGAAGTACAATTTTAGCGCATGCGCGCGACTCAAAGCGGTAATTTTAAAAATTCAAATAATGTCAAACTTTATAAATTTAAGAATAAAAATTAAAATTCAATATTTAGTTTAAAGTATTAACAATATCAAATGCACGTGTAGTAGTTCCACGTGTAACAATTTTTGAAATTTTAAAAAACTTTTAAAGTGTGAATTACACGTGTTAAAGTTTATGAAACATTCGACAAATATCAAACTATCGATTACAAATGAAGTTCCACGTGTAACAAATTCTTGCAATTTCAAAAAGATTCAAAGTATGAATTACGCGTGTAAAAGTTTATAAAATATTTGAGAAATATCAAAGTATCTTCTGAACTTGTACTTGTTAATATTCATATACAAGAAAATGTACATGTTCTTGTACAACTTCATTTATGTTTTCGTTTAGTAAACATTAAAAACTTTAAAGGCTGCGTAGTAGTTTTCTTAGGACTTTAGAGCTGCGCAATAATTTATAGCATGCATAAGTAAAAAGTTTTAATGATTCTAAAATATTAAAATCTCAAATTAAAAAAGTTTTTTTTTAATAAACCTGTACAAGAACATGGACGGTATCATGTGTAAGTACTTGTATATGAACCTGCACAAAAATATATACAAGAACATGAACATTTTCTTATATAATAATCAAACTGCATTTGAAACTTATAATAAAAAAACTGACTCTCCACATCCTTATTCTAGACAAAATAATAGTGTTATAATTAGTGGCAATACAGCAAACGACGAAACAATAACTAATTTTGAAGAATCTATTGACACAAATTCACTAAATTTAACTGACTTTTCTTCTACCATAATCGAAACAACCTTAAAACCAGATAACTTAGAAATAAATACTGAATCAGAATCTGAATCCGAAACAGAACCTTTAGAAAATAATACAAGAACCCCATATAAGAATTTTGACAAATCAATTTCAAATAAAGACGATATTTTAGAACTATTAATTAAAGACAAACAGAACAAATTTATAAATATTACCGATAACTATAAAAGAAAAATAATGTCAGAAACACAAGAAACGATTTTTAATAATCAAGTCGTCTCACTTCGCGATGGCTTAGAAATAGTACCAATTTTTTCAGGCGATAACATACCCTTAGAACAATTTATTTCATCATGTAATGAAGCCAAAAGCCTATTACCCCAAAATGCAGAAGCAAACTTAACAAAACTTATTAAAACAAAAATTAGGGGAGAAGCTCGACAATCTTTATTAAATGATTCTTACGATAACATCAATGAATTAATAGATAGCCTAAAAAATGTGTATTCTCCAAATAAATCTATATACCAACTACAGGGTGAATTAGGAAGCATTTATCAATCGGAAAACGAAAAAGTTATTTCTTACGCAACTAGAATACGGGAAATAGGAAATAGAATTTTAGATTCACATAGGCGTAGTAATCAAGGAAGAGAAGATGAAAATTTCGTAACTGGATTTAAAAAAGATGTTTTAGATTGTTTTATTAGAGGATTAAAAACAGACATTGAAACCAGATTAGAAGACGTAAATTCATTTAAAGATGCCATAAATAATGCTATTGAAGTTGAAAGAAAATTAGCAGCAAATTTAGCTTTAAGATCTTCCCATAGGAACAGAGAGGAAAAATTAGAAACTAAAAAAGATAAAATCCACATCATGAGGGAAGAATTAATCTGTCAAATATGTAACAAAATAGGTCATTCAGCCATAGTTTGTCGTCAATTAAAACAAAATTTTAATTACCAAAGTGCAAACAGAACAAACAATTGGAATCAAACGTACAACAACCCTTTTCAATATCCGCGAAATCAGAATCGACATTATCAAAATCAATGGAACCCACATCAACAATATCAAGAACAATGGAAACCTAAACCTAACAATAGACAATATGAACAAACAAATTACAGATCTTCTCAATATCCACCTAATCAAAGGAATACTCCATATAATACTTATCAAGCTCAAAAAGAGTGTTCCTATTGTAAAAAACCTGGTCATCTTATCAGTGAATGTCGTAAAAAAATATACAATAACCAACAAACACAAAATCAACAATACAGACCACAACAAGAACAATATCAACCACAACAACAAAGATTTCAACCACAAAATCAGGGAAACTCCAGACCCCTCCCCAACACAGGTGCTGCACGGGAGGCTCGCTAATAGAAGATAATGCACCTACTACACAGAAAAGAAATATAAAAGAAATAAAAATAAATATTAGTACAGACAACCCCATTCCTTCAATAACTACAACAGTTAATGGTTTAAAATGTCCAACAAATATAATGATAGATACAGGAGCAGGTAGAAATTTATTAAAATTAAATACTATCGACCATGGAATTCAAATTGAACAAGACGAAATATTAAGATTAACAGGAATAAATAATCATCCTGTATACACACTAGGAAATATTAAATTAAATATATTTGGTTTCCCAACAATTTTCCATTTAATTCCAAATAACGTTCCAATTACAGAAGACGGAATTTTAGGTTCAGAATTTTTTTTAAAAAATAATGTTAATATAAATTACGCATTAAAATGTTTAGAAATTAAAGGTAAAAAATATTTTTTTAAAAATCCAAAAGAACCTATAAATACAATACATAACAATAGTAACCAAATTAATAATATTTCTTCTAATAAAAGAATTGAAGACATTAAAAAACTATTAAGACTTGACCATTTAAATAAAGAAGAATTATCACATGTAGAAAAACTTATTGCAACAAATTCTGACAGATTCCAACTACCAGACGAACCATTAGAAGCTACACCTCTTTTAGTGCATTCAATTCCAACTATCGACAATCGACCAATTATAACAAAACAATACAGATATCCACCAGTCCACAAAGAAGAAATAACTAGACAAGTGAACGAAGTTTTAAAAAACAAAATTATTAAACCTTCCCAGTCACCATACAATACTCCAATTTTTCTTGTACCCAAAAAACTCGATTCTCACGGAGAAAGAAAATGGAGAATGGTATTAGACTTCAGAAAATTAAACGAAAAAACAATTTCCGACAACTTTCCGTTACCGAATATTTTGGAAATTCTTGACCAAATATCTAATGCCCGTTATTTCTCAGTATTTGATTTAGCAACAGGTTTTCACCATATTGCAATTGACGAAAAAGATTCCCATAAAACTGCCTTTTCAACCCCATATGGACATTATGAATTTGACAGATGCCATTTGGTTTAAAAAATGGCCCCAGTACTTTTCAAAGACTGATGAACATTACCTTAGGTTCATTAATCGAAAATGACCTCTTTGTGTATTTAGACGACATAGTATTATATGCAGAAACTCTAGAAGAACACGAAATAAAATTCAATAAATTAATTGACCGACTTAGATACGCAAACCTACACCTGCAACCAGACAAATGCGAATTTCTTAAAACAGAAGTTGCATATTTAGGGCATATAATTGATAAAGAAGGAGTTAGGCCAGATCCAAAAAAAATAGAAGCAGTACAAAAATTTCCAACACCATAAAATGAAAAGAATATAAAACAATTTTTAGGTCTAGCCGGATATTATAGAAGATTTATAAACGGATTTTCAAAAATTTCAACACCGTTAACACAACTACTAAAAAAAGATACCCCGTTTCTATGGACTGAAAAACAACAAAATGCTTTTGACAATTTAAAAGAAAAACTATGTGAAGAACCCCTTTTGCAAAGACCAGATTTTACAAAACCGTTTGTCCTTACAAGAGATGCACCAGGATATGCCATTGGAGGCATACTTTCTCAAGGTAAAATTGGACAAGATAAACCAATTGCATACACATCCCGTACCTTAAACGATAATGAAAGAAAATTTGATACATACGAAAAAGAAGCACTAGCCATAGTTTATTGTGTACAACATTTTAGACCATATCTTTTCGGTAGAAAATTTACATTAGGCACAGATCATAAACCATTAGTATGGTTTCAAAATTCAAAAGATCCCTGCTCAAGAGTAACAAGATGGAGATTAAAATTAGCTGAATACGAATTCGATGTAATACATAAGGCAGGTAAAATGAATGTAAATGCTGACGCTCTATCTCGTATCCCTGTTGATAATATTGAAAATATTAATAAAATTAATTACATATATGAAAATTACTACAAATATACAGAATCTGATGAAGTAGACTATAGTGAAGAAGAATCCAGTGAAGAAGAATCTAATGAAGACGAATTTAGTGAAAAAGAATCCAGTGAAGAAGAATCTAATGAAGAAGAATCCAATAATGAAGAATTCAGTGCAAATAATTCTAATAAAGAAAAACTTAAGAAAGAAAAATCAAATGAAAAAGAATCAAATGAAGAATCAAGTATGAAATCATATAAATTTCAACAAATTCAAGAAAAACAATTCGATGAAGAAGAATCCATCGACAAAAAATCAAATAAACAACAAGATGGGGGTCCCTTTTTATAAAAGAAGTTTATGTTCATTTCATGAACATTTTGCTTCCTCATTGCGCAAAGCAAAAGATTTGCTTCCTCTTGGAGGAAGCAATAAATTAATAATTTATATACATATTATTTTTAAAATATGATAAATGATTTCAAAAAATATATCTTTTTCCACCTTTTCCACTCTTTCAAAAATTTTTTTTTAGGGGGTACTTTCTAAAATTGTTGTGTTCATTTTGAGATATTAATGTGACAAATGTACATACCGAATTTTAGCCAAATCCGTTAAAACGTATTAACGATATCGTGTTCACAAAAACTTTTTTAACTAAAATATGAATTTTTGAATTTTGAATTTTTTAATTTATTCTTTAAATTTCAATGAAATATAAACTTTATATATACCAATCGATTCGTCTTGATATGAGGAATACGATTTTACTATGTATTGCCTTTAATTTTGCTTTCAATAAATTTTTTCGATTAAAATCGATTTTTTTGAAAAATGTTAAAAAAAATTTTTTTGTGGGTATTTTCTAAAATCATTGTGTCCATTTTGAGATATTGATGTGACAAATATACGTACCAAATTTTAGCCAAATCCGTTAAAACGTATTAAAGTTATCGTGTTCACAAAAAAATGGATCCACACACACACACATACACACACACATACACACACACATACACACACACATACATACATCCGGACAATTGATCAGGGACTTATATATGACATTTATAAATAGAAAAAAATTTGTTTGGTGCATTTCTAATAATTTCATAATTTGAAGGACTACATAGCTTCCTCCAGAGGAAGCAAAAAGAAAAGAAAATAAACAAGTTGTAAATTCAGATGTTCATTTCATGAACATTTTGCTTCCTCTTTACGATCAGCAAAAAAATTTGCTTCCTCGTGGAGAAAGCAAAATTTTATTGCCAAAATGTGAAATTTTGATTTTTTAACTTTCATTAATTCTTTAAATTTACCTCAAATGTATACTTTATATATATCGATCGATTCGTCTTGACGTAAGGAATACAATTATTTCATATATAAACTTCAATTTAAAAAATCACAAAATTTTATAGCCAAAATGTGAATTTTTGATTTTTTAACTTTCATTAATTCTTTAAATTTACCTCAAATATATACTTTATATATATCGATTGATTCGTCTTGACGTAAGGAATACGATTTTATTATATATAACCTTAATTTTTTCTATTTAAAATTTTTTTCGATTAAAAAAAATTTTTTTGAAAAAAGACGATAAAATTTTTTTTTGGGTATTTTTCAAAATCCTTTGGTCAGATTTGAGATATTAATATGATAAATGAGCCTACCAAATTTTATCTAAATCCATTAAAACCTGTTAAAGTTATCTTCTAAACAAAAAAGGGATCCACACACACATACACACACACATACATACATCCGGACAATTGATCAGGATCTCATATAACATGTTTCTATAAAGAAAAAAATTTGTTTCCACCACTTTGAAAAGTTTTATAAACGAAAGGACTACAAAGCTTCCTCCACAAGGAAGCAAAAACACTAAAAACAACTGCAAAATAAATGTAGTTGTAACAAGAAAGCAAGCAAGGAAAAATTATGATGAAAATCTCGAAGAAAATAAGAAAATCGAATTCAATGAAGAAATAAAAAGGAAAAACGTTAAGAAAAATAAGAAAAATACAAGAAGAGAAACTAGTGAATCTGAAGAAGTATATAAAAATACGAAGAAACAAACAAAAATTATTAAAAGAAAAACTCCCCTTCAAAGAAAAAGAGGGAGACCCAAGAAACAAAATCATGAAATAAATAAATCCAATGATTCTTCTAACCCAGAATATAATAATAAAATCGGACAAGTGCGAGTTACACTCGCACTGAAATCGAGGGTTCCGTACTCGAAGCGAACTTATTTGGTATAAAAACAAATGTTTAAAAAATATGTGTTGTGTATTACGTAATATATGTGATACAAAATTGAACAATTTTAAAAAAAAATTTAAGAAAATTGTTCCTCCTTTGGTATAAAAACAAAAAAAAAATTTTAAATTTGTTTTGTATTTCAAATAATATATAAGTGATACAAAAATGAACAATTTTGTAAAATTTAAGAAAATTGTTCCTCTTCGTATCACTTATATTATTTGAAATACAAAACAAATTAAAATTTTTTTTTTGTTTTTATACCAAAGGAGGAACAATTTTCTTAAATTTTTTTAAAAAAATTGTTCATTTTTGTATCACATATATTATTTAATACACAACACATATTTTTTAAACATTTGTTTTTATACCAAATAAGTTCGCTTCGAGTACGGAACCCTCGATTTCAGTGCGAGTGTAACTCGCACTTGTCCGATTTTTTTCGTTTTTTGCGGAAAAATACATTTTTTTATTAAATTTATCATTTTTCTTCAAAAATTTGATAAAAATTGATCATCAACTCCAATCGCGCTTACATTTTTCCCCTGTATTTTTCACGCAAAAATACATTTTTTCAGCAAATGTGAACAATTTGGGTTAAATATTGTGTGCGCTAGGGAGAATAAATCATTTTTTTCGAAATTTTTGATTTTTCCTTGACAACGCTATGTAAATTGATCGGAATCAAGTTTGCTATATTTTTCCTGTAATTTTCACGTAAAAATACGTAAGTGTACCAAATTTGAGCTCTTTATGTCAAAAGATGTGGCCGCTAGGGGGGGGTACATAGTCATTTTTAGGCATTTTTCGTAAAAATTCATGGTTTTTCCTTGACAACGCTATGTTAATCAATTCCAATCAAGTTCGCTATATTTTTCCTGTAATCTACACGCGAAAATACATATGTGTACTAATTTTCAGCCCTCCAGATAAATTTGTGTGGCCGCTAGGGGGGGGGGGGTACACGATTTCAAAAAAACCGATATTAATAGGGTTCCGAACCGAGTACGGAACCCTAAAAATGAAGAAAATTATGACACTAGTTCCAGTGACAAAGAATTTTTTACAGAGGAAAGTGAAAGTGAGTCCTTAGAAGAAATATTTTTACCTAAACTTAATCCAGAAATAGAAAATACACAACATCAAGCAACAGATAATAAATCTCGACCCCCACCGGAGCCACCCCCTTCTCAAGATATTCCGTCGGTCGAACAATTACCTATAAAACGAAACATAATAGAATGTAGAGACCAACTTACAATGCGAAAAGATAATTACGCTTATTTTACTTCAATAACAGGTGAACCTAGAGATACAGGATCAAAATTACTTTTTCAAAGAAACGAATTGCCAAAATTTAAAAATTTAACCTTAGGACAAGTCAAGGAATATCACCGTGGTAATAAATATCACTTAGTATTACCAATTGATTCAAATATAAAACTGAACCTTACAGATAAACTAAATTTTATTAAATCAGCTATAAACTCATTATATGTAAAAGCTAGAGAATTAAAATTACATTCAATAAGTATATCAAAAACTGCAGAAATAAACCATATATCCTGGAATGAAATTTTAAATATTATAAATGACGTTTTTTCCGATTTTTCATTAAAAATAATTATTTGTTTGGGAATAACCCAATTCCCATCCAAAGAGAAACAAAAAGATTTGATTGAGGAAGCACATTCTTCGGCGTTAGGAGGACATAAGGGTGTATCAAAAACATACAACAGAATACGTCAAAATTTTTATTGGCAAAACATGAAATTAGACATACAAAAATATATACAATCTTGCCTTAAATGCCAAATAAAAAAATTGGTGCGCGTAAAAACTAAAAATCCAATGGTTATCACAGATACTCCAGGTACAGCGTTTGAAAAGGTCTCCATGAATATAGTAGGGCCATTACCTGTAACAGAAAAAGAAAATGAATATATATTAACGATACAAGATAATTTTACTAAATATTCTTTAGCTATTGCACTACCCAATCAACTAGCAAGTACAATAGCAGATGCTTTTATTAAAAAATTTATTTGTATTTTTGGTTCCCCAAAAGCAGTACTAACTGATCAAGGAAGAAATTTTCTTAGTAATCTCATCAAAAGATTAGCCAAAAGATTTCGCATTAGACAATTTAAAACTACAGCATTTCATCCACAATCAAATGGTTCTCTAGAAAGATCACATCATGTTCTTGCGGAATATTTAATGCAATTTGTAAATAAAAATTCTCAATGGGACGATTGGCTTGAATTAGCAACCTTTTCTTATAATACTAGTATTCATGAAGGAACACGTTGCACCCCATACGAATTAGTTTTCGGCAAACTAGCCAGACAACCATCTAGTGAATCTCCAGCAGATCATGAAAAACTTGAAACATACGATGATTATTTAATAAAACTAATAACTCGTTTACATGAAATCAGAGGAATAGCTAGAGAACATCTAATTACCGCAAAAGAAAAATCAAAAACATATTATGACAAAAAAATAAACCCCCAAAATTTTAACATAGATGACGAAGTATTTTTATTAAGCGGACCCAAACCAAAGAAATTTGGTGATCAATATACTGGACCCCATAAAGTTTTAGAAATCTTAGGAAAAGGAAATATTAAAATTGAAATAAAAAATAAACCAAAAATAGTACACGTAAATAGACTCAAAAAATCAAAATTACAGAACAAAAACTAATATATTTTTCTGTTCTAGTTTAGACTAACACCATCATAACTCGATTTACCATTGCCAGGTAAACAAGAAAAGGAATATAAAATATTTTTAATTTTTCAGAAAAACCAAAAAAAAAAAAAAAGGATAAATTTCTTTATGGTAAAATTAATTCTTTTATTTACTACCAAAACTCTTTTAATTATCTACTCCAAACATTCCTTTCAAACTTACTCCAAACAAGCCTTTTTTTTCTTAAACAAATTAAAAATACTGTACTAAATTCAATGATAATAATAAAAAAAAAATTTTTACTCAATAAAATAATGAAAATAAATACTTACCAAAATCACAATATTATTGATGAAAAACAGTCTTTTTAATATACATATCACTTCAGGTTTTTAACCGGGAATCCATATATTACCATTATTCAATTTTAATAACATATGCACAAATATATATTTTAGATATTCCATCTATCACCCTAAATTCAAATCACTCATCGATTATAATAATTTAAAAAAAAACACAAAAAATATAATAAACAAAAAAAAAACTTTTTTTTATAAATAAATACAAAAATAACAATAATAAATGAAAAAATAAAATACCATTATAAATTAAAAATTACACGAAATATTTCGTTGCAACTTCAAAATTAATTTACAATTATAAAAACCTATAATTTGAAGTAAAAAGGTGTACATTTATTTAAACATTAAAATGAAGAATTCTGAATTTTTTTTTCTCATAAAAAAAAGAATCATAATAATAATACAGATAATATATTTTTTTTATATATAATATTGAATTAACGATAGATTGTCAAGACAGGCAAATTTATATTGTAATAACATAAAATTTATAACTCTGTATTAAATAGAATTACGACGTCTCTGCGTAAAATGTTTAGAAATTAGTAACAACGTTATGTTTGAGTAAAATTAAACAAAAAATTAATGTAAAACTTCTCTAAATTAGTACTTCGATATGAAAGGACTCATCTTTTTTTTATAAGACCATGTAAACAAATAAAAACAAAAAAGGAATTTAATCACGCTCGCAATGTAATTAATAGATCAACGAATATACTTACTTTCGTTTAAATAATTTATGTAAACAAACAAAAAAAATCTACGAATATATGTAAACAAAACTGTCGACCATGTTGTTGCACTTCGTTTCACAACCATGCTCGATTTGGGGGGGGAGGTGTCACGTCACCGTAACATATTTTATAAATAAAAGTTATTATTTTTAATGAATGAATTAAATAAATAAATATATTTATAAATAAATAATTGTTTATAATTAAACAAATATTTGTAAATAAACAGTTATTTATAAATAAACAAATATATTTATAAATAAATAAATGTTTATAAATAAACAAGTATTTTTAAATAAACAAATACTTGTAAATTAACAATTATTTATAATTAAACAATTGTTTCTAAATGAATATATGTATTTATAAATAAATAATTGTGAAACAAGTATTTGTAAATAAACAAATACTTGTTAATAAACAATTATTTGTAAACAAAGAAATGTGTAAACAAATAAATGTGCAAACAAAGAATTATGTAAACAAAGAATTATGTAAACAAAGAATTATTTAAACATATAATTATGTAAACAAATAATGTTTTATAATAATGTTTTTAATGTTATATTTATAATGCAAAAGATATATATGTTGTTTTTGATGTTTGGTGGTTGAGGAATATAATTTTCAAATGAATGGACCATATGTGTGAGCCACTTCTACATAGAAGAGGGGACTAATACTGTTTACATCGGTGAGGCGGTACCGTCCTAGAAAAAGACTTCCTGGGTTAGCTGGTCCCATCGAAAGATTTACATTATAAAATTTTTGTATATAAAGGGAAATCTTTCCCATGGATCAGAATCAGTATCAGTATCAGTTGTGAAGCAGTCTAGTTCGACGAATATATATATATATATATATATATATATATATATACATAAGTGTCAGCAGTATCTCCAGTTACAAAAAATCATTCATAAGTGCTATATATATATATAAATATATAAATATATAAATACAAGTGTTCAGCAATTAAAAAAAATCAAATAAGTTAGTGAGATACAGAAAATACGGTCCAGAGTTCCAGTGCAAATTCTGTCATAAATTTTTACGAGCGACCTTTAACATCTGACATAGAAGATCTTATCTTACGTTGAGGGGTCCAGCTGTCGAAACACCAATAAAACACTCGAGGTAAACAAGAACCCAAATCTTATAGGAAGGAATATTTGATAATTGTTTCTCAACCATTAAATAATTAAAAGCATTATATTTTCTTCTAAATAAACTTTTATATTTTGTTTATTAATAAATAATTTTATTAAATAAATAATATTTTTTAGATCATTCATTTAATACCTCTTCCCAACTTAATTTATTTAATTAAGTTAAATTGAGGAAACAGATTAGGGAATAATTATAAGTTCATTAGATTAGGAAAATTTAATAATATTTAAAAATTTCAAATTTAAATTTTAGACATAACATATGAAACAAAATATATTTCAAGGATTTTTGGATTAAATCTTGATTTATTTTTACTAGTACACAATTCGCGCGCTATGCGCGGCCAATTCTTTTGCTTACCCAGATAGCATATAAGTTTGCAGCAACCTTGCGTCAAGCTTGCCGCGCAATATTGCCAACCTTGCACGACAAACTTACCGCAAGCTTCAAATGTCCCACCTGACCACCTTATCACATGGAAAAATAAAGATGAATGTCTAAAACTAAAGGGGTAATGCACATCTCTCTTTTTCACAACAACACTGAAAAAATTAAAGGAACACTGCTGTCTTTGTAGAGTGAGTTGTCTTTTACGCGAGACGGGCAGCTTACTCCGCAACAAAGAGAGCTGCTACCCTCAAAAAAGCGAACTGCTGAGTAGCAGTAGCAGTTTTAGCGAGTAACTGCTGTACTTTGACTGATTTTGACAAGTGCCTCTAAGAAAAGGACACCTACTCGCCAAAGAGCAGCAGCTCGTCCTTATTCAAGCAACAGTTAATCCTCGACAGAGAGCGTTGCTCTCTCTTATGAAGACAGCATCATTTTTTTAATTTTGTCAGTGAAGCTATATAACATTTAAGAACTTCTTCGTTTAATATTGCATTTTTATCTAGAGAATTAAAAACGACATAAAATAGCTTCGTCTAAAAATCTTACTCTTCTTTCTTTCTGTTTTCAAAATAATATAAATATATATAATATATGTATATAGCCGTGTTAAACCCCCGGAACACTTATCACAAACAATACCAACCCTTGGACAATAGAACCTTTGTTAATGAGGATTAACTCTGATTACTCAGATAATAATTTCTTTCTCCCCTTTTAATCACATGGAAAGATATAGATGAAAGTCTAAAACTGAAGAGGTAATGTATATCTCTCTTTCTTATACCAAGCAATACAACATAAGAACTTCTTCGTTTAATATTGCATTTCTCTATCTAGAGAATTCAAAATAACATAAGAATATCTATCTTCGGAATATAACATAAAAATGTCTTTCTCTACCTAATTTGCATATTTACTCGTTTCATAATAGGATTATTATTGATTTGTTAATTAAAACATGTCAAGATTTAATCCAGAAATCCCTGAAATATATTTTGTTTCATTATTAATTATAGTCTGGATGACAACTTAATCTACATATATAGTTATGTTCTTATCATTTTTTAGGGCTATATAAATTTTCCAAATAGAAATATATGGATAGTTTACATTAACGGATGTTTTAAGGGTATTTTTGGACTAAATTAGGGGTAGAAATTTTTTTAATTCATTCGTCTTTAAAATTTGTCATAATATACTACAAAGTGCCCTGATTAGTTAAACATAAAACATCGGTCTGTTTATGTAAATTACAGATAATTTGTTTAAATTTTTAAAAAATTGTTTTTAAAAAAAATCCAATCGTGATAAAGAAAGACGGGCAACGGATTCAGATTCAGAGACCAAAAATGCTTCAGGAATGTATAGTCCGGTTCACTGAGTAAAAAAAAAATTTTGTCGTCCTGTGTAATTAAACAAGCTTTTTAGCGCACAAAAGATCAAAACTCTGCATTTAAATGACAGGGCTAGGTAGCTGAAAGAATTTTAGAAGTTTATTTACATGTCTTCAAAGCATCTGTTATGGCCTTCCTGCAGGACAAAATAATGCTCGGAGTGTCGACTTTCCAGCGCAGGGGGCTGTAGGCGTCTGTCTACTTGGCCTTCTGGCAGCCCAAGCGCTTGGACGTTTCATCATTAACCCAATATGTAGATAAAATATTTTTATACACTGAATTTTTATTATTGTTAAATGTTTTTTTAACTTATTAACGCCCATGCTTAAACACATGGAAATATTTGCAATATCAAATTTGGAAACAGGACTGCGGTCCAAACAATGACTTTTGACGTTAAACATTGTTTAAAAAATAACTTGTTTAAACAAATTGTTATAAACAAATGCAAAAAATTTATGAATTTTAAAAATCTAACAACGCCATTCGATTCTACGGGAAAAATTACTAAAGGAACATGTATGACTTTTTCAAAATTTTCACTATATTTGTTATAAATAATTTATAAACAAAAAAAGCACTGTGGTGCACCCATCAGAGCCCATGCTTAGACACTAAAAAATATATGCAATATCAAAATTGGAAACAGGACTGCGGTCCAAACAATGACAATTGACGTTAAAAATTTTTTAAACAAATAATTTTTTTTAAATTCATTAATTTTTTTCATTTGATTATAACAATTTGTTTAAACAAATTATTTTTTAAACAATTTTAAACATTAAAAGTCATTGTTTGGACCGCAGTCCTGTTTCTAATTTTGATATTGCAAATGCTTCCATGTCTCTAAGCATGGGCGTTAATGGGTTAATACAGAAACGTGAGTTTATAAATTATTCATATAATTATGAATAATTGTAAGGCCTAAGAAAAGCATAAATTCTATTGGCGATTCAAACAGCTACACTAGCGCCACAGTTGAACTAATTTAGGCGTGACTCGCTCTAAAGCAGTCTCTGTTTTGACAGTTTATTTCAAATTATTTAATTATTCTGATATTTTTATTGCGTTTGTAAAATTATTTTTAAGCGTTAAATAAAAAAAAATAATTTAAAACACATGGAGTGCTACAGAGCGAGTCACGCCTAAATTAGTTCAACTGTGGCGCTAGTGTAGCTGTTTGAATCGCCAATTATAGTTAAATCATTTATAGGTCCTCGCAAACGCAATATGGGCTCTTCTTTTAGGGATTTTAAGTAGGGTTTTTTTTATTCGAGATGTAACTCTAAAAATTTAAATTTTTTCGTCTTTTTCTCATTCTTAGTAAATTTTTTTTACTTCACCTGCCCTTAAGGTATTTGTCTCGTAGATTCACTTTCGTCCGATGTTTTTGAAAATTAACTTGAGTATTCTAAATCTATTTATCAATATAATAAAACCAAGCTGCTTAAAATTGACCGTTTGTAAGTTTAAAAAATGAAAATCCAAGTTTTATAATTTACATGCATTTTGTGTCAAACCGATAAATGTTGTTACATTTTATTCTTTAATTTTTGAAAGAATCGTCAAGTTTTAATAAAAAACTAATATACGGGACATTTTGAGGAAACAATTACCTACAATAAAAATGAACAATATCTACCATTTACTTTAGAAGTTATTGAAAATACAAGTTGTACCATTTATAACAAATACACAGTAAGTGGTATCGTTGTCAAAAATAATACAATATTGCATACGAATTTTAAAAAGAAAGAGTAGAGATATTTTAAAATTGATCAACACTGTATAAAATTTGTTAATAGGAAATAATATTTTTCATAATTCTGAAGCTTTAAATGAAAAAAATTTTTTAAGGATTTTCGAACACATGATCGCGACAAATACCTTTATTCTTCTATAAATTGATAATATAAAGGTACTAGTAACTATAGTAAATAATTAACTCATAAAAATCATTTTCATTTGATTTATTTCAACAATTTCATAATAACGTAATAATGATAATAATATTACAATGTGGCGATTATGTTTTCACCAGTTAACAGGGAATCTCATGTCAATGCAACCCGTTGCCTCGAAGAAAAGCCCAGTATAGAAGTATAACAAACGTTTATTTTTATTGTTCAATATGAATTTACTATTATCATACCAGGCTATTTTCGAGGCTTTTTAATTAAAATACATCAGATCAGCTAAATTATTATTTTAAGGTAATAAATGCATCGTTTCACCAGCGCTGTTCGCCGAGCAGAGCAGTATTAATATTGTTTCGTTTTAATCGCTGGTGGGCTGGTTATCACTTCAAATCAAATACACGATTACAGTTCACATTGACAAAAAAAGAGACTCGTTGTTGAAAAATGTATAGTACTCTGTCGAATGTGTTTCATTTAAAATTTCTTAATCAGATTATTGTATGTTAATATATCGTCGATTGGGACGAAAACTGTACCGTTTTAAAAAAGTTATGAAAACATTGCCATTTTAAATTATTTTAAAAAAAGCTTCATTTCGAAATTGACAAATTTTTGTCTATTAATTTAGTTTGAAAACATTAGGAAGGCGTTTATTAGGTTAAAAATATCTATGAAAACAAACGTAACTAATTTAAATATTGCGTCGTTTATAATTGTATCTTTTAATATTTTTACATTTTGGTGACGACAACCTCAATTTAGTGAACAGATTTGTCAATTTCGAAATAGCATTGTTTTCATAACTTTTTTCGAAACGGGATAGTTCTCCTTCTAAGGAACTATATATATATGAATATAAATAATTCAGTAACATTCAACAATTTGTTACGTATTTCAACAAAATGTATACGCTCTGAATAGTGTCGATTTTATTGTTATTTCGGCGAAATTATCATTTTTCAAGGACAAGTCATAATTCCTGCTCAAAAATTATTCGTGTACCAAATTTGCAGTGCGCAAGGATATAAAGTACATAAGTCAGATCGTAATAATCGATTTACATTTTCTGCACGCTTTGTTTCTCGTAATTTATTGGTAAGTTGGAAGAATTAGATTTAGCGCATAGAGAAAGAGAAAGATAGTGAGAGAGAGAGAGAGTGATCTCAATAAAGTCGACCCTAACTTCTAATTGTCTACCTTGAACCACCCCTAAATTACAATCAAGGTATTACTACGGCGCTATCAATTACAGACTAGTTTTAATATTCATTAATTGATTATTGATTTCATGTTTTTACGAATACGATTTTAGCATTCAATAGTTTAAATATGTATAGATTATGTTTAGCGGTACATATTTAGTAGTTTCAGTTTAAATTTAGAGATTATTTTTTTTAGCATTTTTATCAATATATTTATATATGTATTAATCAGATTCACAAAGAAAATCAGAGCATCTTACGTTTTGCGCGAGTAACCTAATATGTGAGTTAAAAAAATTTTTGTAAAAACTGGTCTATTAGTATAATTATATAATACTATGTGAATAATACCTTTTATCATGGTAGAAATCACTTTTAAAATAGTAATTTAAGTTTTTAAAAATTGTTATTATTATTTTCGACTCAACGTACGTAACCTTTCATTAAAATTGTTTAGTCATTTTGACCAAACTATAAACTGACATTATTAATGTATTCTGTTGCTTCACTGCGAAGTCTGAAATTTAAATGTTAAGATATACATACTCCGACATGAATATAAAAGAAAATCGATGTCGACGAAACGTCATTTAATTTAATTATTTAATTTAATGCATTTATTCAGTAGGTATTTCACAATACTTTATTGTTTCATGTCAAACTGACGTTTTGTCTTTTCGTTTTTTCATTCAGCGGCTGAATGGTTTAAATATTATTAAAGACAGGAGTACTTCTACTGTAATATTGTTTTAAAGATTCTAAATAAAATATTTATCAAAGATAAATATATTATTCTTTCAGTTTAAAACGATTAGTCAATATATTTAATGATCTATTATGAATAAAAAAATGTCAAAAAAAAAAAGTTTGGGGAATTTTTATTAAATGTTTTTAAAAACAAAATTAAGCATAAGAAAATTTAAATTATTGAATAAATTTTAAGTATACCTTTGTTAATTAGACGGAGAAATTTTGTTCCAGAAGTATTCCTACATTTTTTCAATAACTGAGGATTCAAGAAAATTTCAGATTAACCTTTAAAAAAAGTACAAAAATCATTCAAGAATTTGTAGATAATTTTATAATGACATTGAAAGAATTCTTCTTGGCGCCGCGAACAGAAAATTTCAATCACTGTGCTCTAAAAAGTTCATGAACCTTTTTATAAGACGCAGTATACTGTCCAAGCGTTAAATAGTGCTTGGTCAAATATGTTTTCAATCTATAATATCATAACTTGTTTACATAGCTAAGAAACATAAGAAAGAGATAATTTGAAGTCTCGAAGAAATTATTGGAGTATTCAGAAAGAGAATGTTTCCCTGTGGGCAAAAAACCATGTTCGTTCTAAAAACGTTTTAAGGACGTTCTTAGAACGTTTCATGTCCACCAAATAATGTTCTGGAACATTTTAAGAACATGGATGTTCAAATAATGTTCCAGAACATTATTTGGTGGACATGAAACGTTCTAAAAACGTTCTTTAAACGTTTTTAGAACGTACATGGTTTTTTGCCCACAGGGTTTTCTTGCATCTAGTTCACAGTTTTTCCGTGTAGAATTCAAAGTTAACTTTTTATATTATTTGTATCCTTTTTCAATACCTAAAGACAGATTATTGATCCATAAATCCTTCATTTAAAAATGATGTACATTTTCATCTTGTCAAGTAATTGAGTGACTTCAGTCTCTATCTTCAGATATTTAAAATCGGTACGTTTTTGATTTTGGAATATAAACTACACTGAGAAAAGTTTAGTGAACACATACTGTACTAAATCGTTCATTCCACAAGTAGGGTTAAATTTCTCGCAGTCGATACTGAACTAAAGTCAATCATCTTTTTTAAGTTAATATTTCTTCGCTTCGGTAGAGAACTATGCCGTTTAGAAAAAGTTGTAAAAACAATGCCCTTTCAAATAATAATAGAAAAAATGATATTTTGAAGTAAACAAAATTTTTAGTAAATTAAGATTGTCAACAAGATAAGAAAAATTTATTTTTGTTACTAAAATTGTATAAAGAATAAAAAATACAGTTACATACGACGCAATATTTAAACTAACTGCGTTTTTATTGACATTATTAACATGTAACATATTAACATAATGCCTTCCTATTGTTTCCAATCTAAATTTTAAAAAATTTGTTATTTTCGAAATTGCATTTTTTTCAAACGTCAATTGAAATGACATAGTTTTCAAAACTTTTTTGAATTTTTATACTTCTCTACCCAGTAGACGATTATTATACGATTTTGACTATAAACTTAAGGTAAAAGTTCTATCCCTTAATATAAATGTTTGGGTGGGTAATCGTCATTTTTATACTGCTAAATTTAATACAAAAAGATGAATCTGGCTGTAGTAATATTACAGACTTTTTTTTATCAGAGCGCAGTATTAAAGTTCGTTTTTTCAGATTCAGGTATCAAGATATGACTTTGATATTAAGAAAATCAAATATTACGGATGAAATAAAAAAAATATCAAATAAATAACAGTTTTTATAAAAAAAACACTGTTAAACTCAACAAAATTTATTGATCGATAAAATAGTTGTACTTTTAATATTGTTGATGTCATCTGAATACTTGACATAGAAAGGATTTTATCACAAACACTTGAAAAATGATTTAAGGTAGTTCACGTGCGATGCTGCATGTATACTACCTTAAATTGAAATAAATAAAATATATTAAATAAAAAATTTCAAATATTGGTAAAGTCATACGAAAAGATAAACACTCGGGAGTTTTTGTTAAAACAGATAACAAATATTAAGTTTACCTTGAAAAATTTATCGAATAAAGCGTTCTGGAGATATTTTGGCGACAAAAAATTATGACACACACTCACTTCGTATACATGCCTATTAGATGAAAATTAGTAGACATAAACTATTTTTGGAAAATCGACTCTGATGAAAATCCTTGTTCAAAATATTGTACAGGGAAATTTTAGTAACCATTTTCAAAATGTGTTAATTAATCTGTGAATGTTAATTTTGCAGTAAATTTCTTTAAATTTCAAGTATGCCAACTTATTCTTTGAAAGTTCTAAAGTAATTAATTTGAAAATACAACTATACAACTGAAAGAGTGACCATACCTTCCAGTAGCACAATGTGACAGTCAAATGTTTTATTATTTAAAATTTTAGTTTGGGAGTTAATATGTTAAGATTTGGATTTTTAATTATAGCATCCTGCCTTCGATAAAGTATAATTTTATATAGGGTATCTTTATAAATGATAAAGTCTCTTATAATTATATAACCTTACTATACTAATAAAATGTTTTTCTTTATAATTTTTAGTCGTTCCTATTTTGGTTTCTTTACTTTATTAGGCAAGTAAATAGGAATTGTATATCCCGAATTTCTGAACTATTGTCTCAAACCATTCAAACCGCTTACATTGGATTGTCTTTTCGTATACAACTATAATACACGTTTTTGGCAGCGATGTCATTATTTCCCAGGTTTCTTACAAAGATAAAAATTAGTTGATAGAAAAAGTCTCACACAGCACTGAAACTTTAAAGAACATTTAGTAAAGGTTTAAGTCCAATTTACGGAATATTTAGTTGCAATGTTCAGTAAACTTTTGCTGTAAACATTTAAACATGGCGGACATTTTAATATCACTATGCTCGAAAAAGGTTCTTTTTGGAACAAACTTGGCATATAGTGTATTAACCTAATTTGGGTACGCTGAATTCCATGGCGTTAGCCGTTCTTCAAAATAGGATCAAATTTTTAAAATAATCGACATTTTGTTTTTTGCCCATTCTCAAAATACAACAACAAAACTGACACTGGATTCGAAATCAGTGACACCTAAAATCCCCGAGTAAGAAGTTTCAGGTCAATTTTATTCTGTTTGATTAGAAGAAATGTTGTACTTTGATAATGGGCAAAAAAAACAAAATGGCGATTATTTTAAAAATTTGACCCGATCTTGAAGAACGGCCAACGCCATTGAATTCAGCTTACCCAAATTAGGTTAATACACTATATGCCAAGTTTGTTCATTTTTTGAAATGAAACAGTGTATTTATTTAATCTTTACTAAACATTGCAACTAAATATTCCGTTGTTTGGACTTAAACTTTTAATAAATATTCATTGAAATGTCGGTGCTGTATGGGGTTATTTACCCTCTAAAATGCTGACAATTTATTTCGGAAATTAAAAATGTTATTATGTCTATATTAATATTTGTTTTCACTTAAAGTACAGGAAATTTTTTTTACTGGTCACTATTATAGCAGATAATATCTCTAAATGGTTATACGATAAAATTTTTCGATGGACAAATTGAGCCACCGCGTGCAATAACAGGTACGCTTGGACTGTCTGTCCTTACCGCAATATCTACTTCGAATTTCGTAGAGGGGGACAAAATTCAGTCTCCTTACTGGCCCGGTCTTGTTTCCACTGCGCAACTCGAAGTAGATATTGTGGTTGGTATCCACAGCCCGAGCGTACCTGTTGTTATTACACGCGGCGGCTCAATTCTTCAATGAAAGTGTTTCTAAAACCGATTTTAAAAAAATCACTGCTATCAAATTGACGCAATCTATACACTTACTTTCAAGAGAAAGAAGGGGCCTCAAACAGCGAATTCAATATGGCAGGCGATATTTAAAAAAAGAAAAGAAAACACTTGAAACTCGTTACTCGAAGTTTTCGGGTTCGCTAATTATAAATCTTTGATTATATTTTAAAAATTAGAGAATGCCTCTTTTAGTAAGGAAAGACAAATTATTTATTTATGTCGCCTAATATGAAAAATATAACCCCAAAAACTCAAAAGTTTAAACTATTTTCTTTGATTTTAAATAAATTCTTTCAATATATTAGATAAACCATTTAAAAATTTAAAAATTCCAAGGGTATGAATATAAACCTTGAGCATTCCCTTCTTTGTTTTTGATTCTGTTATACGGTAAAATAACAAAAAATTTTATATTAATTTACTCAGAAAAAATTAGCAATTAACTCACAAAAATAAGTGTTGACATCACTTCATTTAATTTTAGGCAGTATACAAGGAATTGTAAATATTCTGTAACTTTTCAAAAAACTTCAACATCGAAATTAAAGGAGAATTTATTTTTTATGAGGCAAATTAAAACATATTTCTTTACCAATTTAATTAGATCTAATTTTAAGAAAATCATGTTGTAATTTAAAAATCAATACGCCTACATCTTAGGGTTTCGTGGCTTCTAATGGGTCATTTTCAATATTTACGATAATTTAAAAAAAATTTAGTCTTAAGTCTTAAGTATGAGACTTAAGGCATAAACATAAGTCTTATGTCTTAAGACTTAAGAACTACGGACGGACGCCCGAGTCTCGCTATAAGGGTTTCGGCATGCGGCCACGGAACCCTAAAAACATTATCAGTGGAAGAAAGACTAAAAGAAGACATCTTTTAGATATCAATGTCCGTTTCAAGAACGTCTGAAAGACGTCGTTTAGATATTCTTGGAACGGACATATCTTAAAGACGTCATTAACACATGTCAGACATTTTTGGAACAAACATACGATCAATCTTAATTATTGAATAGGGGTTATATTTTAAAAAGAAATCAAAACTAGTCTTCGATTCTATATTGTCAGTAAGCAATTTTCCAACTCGGATGTAATAATATTCTGTATTACATTATTAAAAAGAAAATGTGACATTAAGAAGAAATAAGTCGTGTTTAATATTCGACAAAGTTGCCATGCGGACTTCTATATTGTTGCAATGCGCAAAAGTTCCTCATTGGATGATCCTTACTCCTAATTGATCAATAATGTCACGAAACAATTAATTGTAAGAAGCAAAATAATTATAAAAGTTGGTCCCTGAATTCACAAAAATATGCGGATGTCAGACTATAAATAGCTATCGATGCTTATTGTTGATAAAATAATAAAATATAATTTTAAATTGAAATAAACAAAAAACGAAGACACTCGGACAAAGATTCTTTAATTGTTCTATAACATTTCGAAATCTAACTGATTTATTTTGTTTTGTGCAAGTTTTATTTTTGTGTATTTTATTGTTAATTTAATGTCTTATTTTATGTTTTACAAATTGGATTACTATTATTTTTTAGTATGTTATTTTTTTGTTTTTAATTTGACATTCTCAATTGACTTGAATGTAATTCCAAACACTAATTTTTATATATCTGACTCCAGTTATGTCTCCAATGTATGATTGCATTTTATTTAATGACGATTTGATTTTTATTTTATTTGACAATTTTAGAATGGACGAGATAAATTTTAATTTATAATTTAATGTTTTAATTTGGTAAGATTATGTGTTCATTATGTATCATTAATTTTTTGAATTATTGTATTAGTTTTTTAACTTGTTTTGTAATCAATTTATGTTTAAATGATATTTTTAACCTAAAGAATGCATTTTTACTTTACCAAAGATGCACGGCAGACGTTCCAAATAGATGGGAAAGAGTTTTCTTAGCATTTTACATTGCAAATTTACCAATAGAAACGTCTGCGGTGCAGAAATTATTTCCATATAGGACTGTGGTTTGTTCAATTAATCAAAAATTATAACAATCTTCGTGAACGTCCATAAGCTAAATCATAAATGAATTGTCTCAGAAAAATTGTATCAACTGCCTCTAAGGGGCCATTCATTAATTACGTAAGGGTCCTTAGGGGGAGGGGGGGTTTATAAAATCTCTACATGGTCTTACGTGGGGGGGTGGGGGGTAGAAGCTAATCTTACGTAAGATTTTGCCAAGTATTTTTCATTTGTATTGATGTAATTAATTTTTTAATTACATTAATATTGTTAAAAACTTACGTAAGAAGGGGGAGGGGGGGTCTGAAAAATCTTATGTATCCTTACATGGGGGTAGGAGGGGGTCAAAATTAGCCAAAATCGTCCTTACGTAATTAATGAATGGCCCCTAAAGTATATTTTATCAATTTATTAAAAACACCTGCGCTTTATGTGAATAAGTTTTTCTAAGAATAAATTATTTGGAAATTCGTTCATTTGACCCACAAAAAACTAATCTTTCTATTTTTTAACAATAAACCTCCCGTAAGAATTCTAACGATATCTTAACAGGATCACATATAGGAACTAATCATTTTTCCTTTAGACCCTCATCTCTATAATCACGATTATCGGGAATATTCCAATATATCAACTGTTCCTAGCCTCCCCTATTGAATATGAAGTAATAAAGATAAACATTCGAATTTTCTTAGAAATTTATTAATTTGCGTCAAGACCCATATCGAGTTAGTTTAAAACTGAGATAAACTGAATATAATTATAAATAATTGAATTTATCACACGGTTGTCTTAGTTAAAGGATGAAAATTGAGTAAAACGATCACTCCGAGTTAAGTTTTAAAAAAGAATTAAAACAATTTCTTTACGTTTCGACAGCGCAGCTGTCCTCTTCAGAAAATACAAATTTTATTAATAATTACAGTTAGATTACATAATATATAGAAAAATTATTAATATTAAAGTTGTATATAATTTAATTACCGGAGAGAAACGAAAATCGACATCTATGTCATATAGCTGTTGATTTGACAGTGGTGAAACAAATATAAATTTTTCGAAGGACATAAAATTAGCTGTGATGAGGTGAATGACCGTCTCTGTCAACAGAAAACAAAATAAAAGAAATATCAAGGTAAATCAAATTAGATTAAAGAGTTATGAATATTTCTTTTCATTTAGAAATTGAATATAACGATTATTAAGATTTTGTATATCATCCTTTTTATTGACAGGGTTTTTTTTGCAAATTAATGTGTGTCATCTCTGATATTGAACGTTTTTTATAGTTACTTTCTCTGTCTAAAATTTTAAAATTGTCCTAATGAAAAGTGTGTGTGTAAGAATCATTGTGTACAGCAATTACGTTATTTTTAGAATTTATATGTTGTTTAATACGAATACCAACCATTCTTTTTGATTGTCCAACATAAGATGCGGGGTAATTTTTGCAATTTATTTTATAAACTGTATTAGTATTTTCAAGTTCTTTGTTTTTGTCTTTGCTTTTTGTAACTAAATTGTGGTTCATGTTGTTGTTTTTACAAGGAATGGATAAAATGCTATAGTTTTTTTAGATATGAGGAAGTTTTTTCATAAAGGTTCGGAACGTAGGGTAAAAAAATCTTTGGTATCATTGTGTAAAAAGTGTTATTTTTTTAATAGACGAATGTTGAAAATTGGACTCAATAGAATGCATACGTTTAATTATATATTTATTTATAAATTCTAAGGGGTAATTGTTTTTTAGTAAAACTTCTTTGACGAATTCGATGTTTTTTGCATGGAATTTTTTGATTGGGACAATTTTAAAATTTTAGACAGAGAAAGTAACTACAAAAAACGTTTAATATCAGAAGAGATGACACACATTAATTTGCAAAAAAAATCCTGTCAATAAAAAGGATGATATACAAAATCTTAATAATCGTTATATTCAATTTCTAAATGAAAAGAAATATTCATAACTCTTCTATCTAATTTGATTTACCTCGACATTTCTTTTATTTTGTTTTCTGTTGACAGAGACGGTCATTCACCTCATCACATAATTTTATGTCCTTCGAAAAATTTATATTTGTTTCACCACTGTCAAATCAACAGCTATATGACATAGATGTCGATTTTCGTTTCTCTCCGGTAATTAAATTATATACAACTTTAATATTAATAATTTTTCTATATATTATGTAATCTAACCGTAATTATTAATAAAATTTGTAGTTTCTGAAGAGGACAGCTGCGCTGTCGAAACGTAAAGAAATTGTTTAAATTTTTTTTTAAAACTTGACTCGGAGTGATCGTTTTACTCAATTTTCATCCTTTAAACTGAATATACCCTGATAGATTTGATGTACCCAATATCCACCCAGCTGGGTGAATATTGAGTGGATATTAAATATAAAGTAAAAAATTGATAAATCAGCTTTAATTAGATAAAATTGTTAAAAAAAGTTGTGTAATTGAGAAATTGTCTTCATAAAAGTTCATTTCTGCATTGCTTATGTTAAATTAATTTACAATTATTTAATTATTAATAAAAAAAGTATAATTTGTCCAAAACCTGTCACTTTAGATATGCACGATATTTTTTATTTCACATGCACAATTCTTTAACAAAATTTTTTGTTTTTGATAACACGTTACAGAAAATTAATAATTTACTTATGCTATTTTTGTTTATACTAATTTATTTATACCAATATACAATTAATTAATAATTCTTTACCAAAGAGAGACCTAATTAATTATCGCCCTATAAAAACCGCACTGAACCGCCTTCAGATGGCAGCAGCATGCAGAAAGCACAAAGTTGTAGTTGTCATTATCTTACTCATAGTTAGTAATTATTAGTATTATTTCGGAATTGGAACGTATTTTCTTATAGGTATCGTGTATCTTTAATGTGACAGGTTTGACAAATTACTTTATTATTAATAATAATTAAATAATTTTAAATTAATTTAACATAAGCAATGCAGAAATAGATTCTTATAAGAAGACCATAATTAAAGGTGATTTATGGATTTTTTTTACTTTTTATGTAATAACCACTCAATATCCATATGGGTGGATATTATAGAAATTAAATCCACCATGGTATTAATTTTTTTTCAAATAATTCTATGTTTTTTTTAAGATTTTCAACTTACTAAAAAGTAATTTATTTCTGCATTTAAACAATATAATAGACCTTATTGCAGACTTCTCGAATAATGGTCTTAATTTCACATTTTCATTTCAATTAAATAACTTCTAATATTTGGAAATAATAACATATATTTTCATTACTTTACATAGCCGCAAAAGCTGTATTTATTTCTTTTTTAACATTTTAAATTTGTAAATTTTGAGATTGCCACGCACCTCAATTTACTGAAAATCTTTATTTCCGAAATTGAACATTGCCTACTACGACTATGTGGAAACGAGGAGTCTAAATTTTTATTTTTACAGGATACGTGAGAGGTGGAGTTATCCAAAAAATAAAGAAAATTGGCATTATTTTGCTCTCACCCCCTACGATTTAATTGCATCAAAAAAAGATACCACTGCCACTCAAATTTTGCATGTACTTTAAATGAAAAAAATAATTTATCGTTCATTATATATAAAATTTTTAAAAATCAATATTTTTCCACCGGACTATTCTCTTTCTCTTTAAAAATGTTCAAAAATGACATATAATTGCTTAGATGTCAAATTTTTTATTTTAATATTTTTACAGGATTCTGAAAATTCTTCTATAAATGCAAAAATTGAGAATTATTTTCTTTTTCAATTTTTATAAAAAAAATTTTTGTGTTACCTGCATTAATCGAGATATTGGGACAAAGGTATGATGAACAATTTGAAGTAGTAAAGAGGTAAATTAAAAGATTTTTTTGGGTGGTGGAGTTAGGAAGTAATGAGGATTGAAAGAGAGGTCTGAATGGATTGATGAGGATAAGACGTGGAGGCAGAAAAAGAGTTTGTGTGAATGGAGTAAGATGGATGGTGAGACAGGATATAGAAGAGGTTGTCAAAATATATAATTAGTGAGAGGTAGAGGGTGAAGGGAAAATAGATAAAAGGGTTAATAGGGGAATGAAATGTGGAAGGTATATGAATGGAGGAATAGATGTATGGTGTAGTGCCACTGTAAAAAGAAGGTACTAAAACAGTACCGATTTTAGGTATCAAAATAGAACCAAATAACAATTTAGTACCTTAAGTTGGTATTAAATTAATAACTTTCTTTTTACAGTGTGAGTATGAAATGAAGGGATTGAACGGCGTTTGGAGAAGGGGCATGTTTTAAGTATATGTAGATGAAGAGTGAAATATGGTTGTGGTGGTGAATGGGTATTTAAAAATGGATGAAAAGTGGATGCTTTTCTTCATATAGTAATGTAAAGATTAAAGAAGTGGGTTTTAATGGGAACGAAGCCAATGGGCAAAAGGAACTGTAAACGGAAGCCCGCGAATTTGTAGTAGTAGGAAGTTATGTTAAGCTTATGATTAGATTAAGATTTATATGTAATCATGTTAATGCAGGAAGAAGAGTAAATAAAAATATATATTTAGTGAATTAAGACGTCAATATTGCATTTGAAATCACTTTGCCAATAATTTTTCAAACTAAAAAAAGAGAAATTTGAGCTTTTAATCCATCTGGATAATTAGAATTCCGTAAAAGTGTCATTCTGTATTGTACTTTACGTTTTTAGTGTCTGATTTAAATATATATATATAGATTCCTTTTATCTATAGTATCGAGAAATGGTTAGGCTTTTATTATGTATACCCATTGATAAAAAATATGTATATGGTTGTTAGTTTTTCTAACAATGTTCTGCCAGTAGTAATTTAAAAATTATTGCAGTAAAACTTTTTTGACAAAACACTCAGTTTGACATTTATAAAAAATATATATATATATATATGTATGTATATACATAATGTATTAGTGAGCTTTTTATAAGCAATTATGCACATCACTATCCTAACTTATACGAGTATGATTCTCATATCTTTATACCTTGTCAGTATAACATCGGCCCAGCATTATTTAAATTAGCTAAGAATTTGGCACTTGGACTTGTGTATCTAATTATTCTAATCACGTCATGTCATTATTAATTATTCTGCACCTCGGGTAGTTTTCCTGTTACAATATACTACTATTCCTACACGTGGTGCATATAACTATTAACCAGCCAGTTCGAGTGGCTTTTTATTATTTAACATTTTTTTAATAATAACAATACGATCATCATCGTGCTGAATAACTTTTCACATGCGTTGACAAAAAATACGATATCAAGTGTTAACATGAATTTTTTTCTTACATGTATTGCAGAAAATCACATGTGCTTTCAATTCTTTCATTCATATAATGAAAACAATTTTCAATTTTATCTGAATATTGATGAGTCTTCTTAGTAATTGGTATAGAACAGTGTATTTCGAAACTTTCAACTCATGAGGTTTGAATTGCAAACTATACACTGAAAAAACCTGGCTTCAAGTTTAGTAGCATACGCTATTCAATTTGAAACGCATAAAAAATGAACTGCGTAGGTACCACGTTCTATGTCGTTTAATATTGGCTCATTTTGAGATGCAATAAAAATGAGTCCACGTTTTTTCTATGATATAGCTGTGAAATATTTTCAAATATTATTGCATTCTTAGGTCGCATAATTATTTTATATTGATATGTTAAATTTTTAAAATAAAAAAAATAGAGTTGTAGTCAAAGTAATTATGATAAGCAAATATTAGAAAATTTCAAAATTTATTATACGAACTTGATCATGCAACTCGAAAAACGCAACTTATTCAAAAAGTAAATTAAATTGATCTACCTCCTTGAGGATTTTTATTCTAACCGTATTACTACAGATGCAAAATACTGTACAATAATGTCCGTATAAAATTCTTATCGTGGCTATTAGCTCTCCATTATTAGTCTAAAAGCAGTCAATTTTTAAACACTCATATCTTGTAGATGAAATTAATAAATCACAATTTTTAATAATGCTCTCTAAATCTGAATAAGTGAAAATTTCGCTGTTTCATTCAGCGAATTAATATCCACTGCAGAATCAGTGAAGTTCACTAATTCTTAGCGACATCACATACAGTTTCTCATTGATGAAACCAGCGAATTTTTGACTGATACAATCAGCGAAATATGAATTTCACTGATTTAGTGAGTGACTATTCGCTGATTCCCTGCATACTCTGGGCTGATTAAAATAGCGACTATTCGCTAGTAATCAGCGAATTTTCATTAATTCAAATTTAGAGAGTGGGTTTTTTTCGAATATTAGATTGTACCTCATCATGACTTTAAAATTATTATTTACATCTGAGTAAATATCTGTCTTTCTTTAAAAAATTGTTATTCAATTCTAAATTTTGCAATTTACTTTTTAATTTCAAGTTTAAATTTTTACACTACAATTTTGCGCTGCTCAATTTTTCAGTACGAAAAATATTAACTATATACCCAGGGTGTCTAGCAACCTTGAATTCATTGAAAACCTGGAAAAGTTCGAATGTTTATTTGATGGAATATTTAACCCTCCGTCCAACATCTGGGCCCAGCCAGATCTTTTTCGTCTTTAATCGTTAATTAATTTCTAGTTTAGTTAGCGACTTGTGCTTCTAGGTAGCTTTATAAAATCTCATTGGCTAACTATTTATAAAAAATATGACGAAAAAGTTCTTAAATATGATTTTATAAGGATAATATACCACATATCAGCGAACCTATACTTAATGTCTGGCTGAACTTTTAAACATTTTCTGTAAAAAAATGCATTTTGATCAGTTTTCTAGCTTTATACTTTTTACATAAAAAAGTATAGGGGTTCAGCTGGGCACCATGTGTCGGTCTGAAGATTATCGAATCATGTGTCAGACGGAGGGTTGAATGTATGTATAAATATCCATTTCATCGAATTTCCAAAATGTAGAATGTATATTTGACTTAATTTACAAAAGTTTTCCCCCCGTATAGCAAAAACTCTGATGTTTAAAAATGATCAATATTTTAGATAGATATGAATTTATCGCGGAGAATGTAAAATTTGATTTTAGATATGTTTAATAATTACAATATAATCATAAAAACTTAATGTATAAGTTTATTATTATGTATTACAATTATAATTTATTATCAATTTTTAATTTTTATCATTGTATTTATCACAACTATTTAAAATCATATTTATAATTCTCCGATACGAAATTATATCTGTCCAAAATACTTATAGTTTTAAACATCAGAAAACGCGTTCAAGTTTTTATTATATCGTGAAAAAAGGTGTATATTAGCACGTCTTTAGAATACATCGAAACTCAAAATATGTTTATATTTTGATTTTTTAATTTTACTAGAAATAAATATAAAAAATTTAATATGACTGATTTTTATTAAACCTATGACCGCTGTTCCTAGTTTACTTGATATAATAATACTTAAAATGAATTTTCTGTTGTTAAATTAAGTTATGTATATTGAATTAGTCACATTGTTTATCAAAGATCAATTAACAATCAGAAAAATATTCCAATTTTGCCATAAAGTTTTACCTACTGAATATGTCAAATTTTATAAGTAACATGAAACAAAATAATTTGAAAATATTTAGTAATATTCGTAAATATTAAATATTTAACATTTAATTTAAATATTAACACACTCATGCAAAAAAATTTTTTTTGCTTTTTTGGCAAATTGTTTAATTATATTAATTTTGAAATGATAAAGCCTATTATGGTTATGTGGTTATAAATATTTTTTTTTTAAATTCTCAACTAGTTTCGAACAATAAGTTGTTCTTTTTCAAGGGATATTTTATAATGATATCTATTATATTAATGTATCTTTTTTTTATTATAAAATTATTAATATTATAAATATAAATTTTATATCGACGAATAATCAAGAAATAAATTAAAATAAATATTTAAAACCGAATAAACACGGTAGGCCTTATAATTTCAAAATTAAAAGAATAAGAATGTTATAAAATTTTAATTGGAATATGAAAATAATTTATTTTCATTTATACTACATATTAATGTTGCAATAAAAATGAAACTTAACACAAACTTACCAAGTACAATAAATACATGCATACAAAGAAATTATTTTTGTGGCCTGGGGTACAGACAATGTTTATTATTATAAGTTTTTGGAGTCGCTAAAACCGAATCCGCTGTCGATTTTATCTTATCAAGTCATGATTTTGACATAATTAAAAAACCGTCACAAGAATACAAAAAATTAAAATAATTGAGTGTCCCGATCAAATAACTCGACCGACGCTCGGACGAACGCTCTATTACCAGTCAAGTACACGGAAAAAAATAGTTTGCGAAACTTTCGTAAACTAGTTTTTCACTTTTGGACGGTCCCCAAGTTTGGAAATCTTTCATTAACTTTTTCCAAGATTTCACGAACGTTCATCACTCTCTTCATAACAATCAATGTCTGCGCACGCGCACAAAAAAAAGTTCGTGAAATCTTGGAAAATGTTAATGAAAGATTTCCAAACTTTGGGCCCGTCCAAAAGTAAACAACTAGTTTACGAAAGTTTCACGAACAATTTTTTTCCGTGTAGCAGTGACAGCTTGTGGGCGGCTCACTGCTACCCGACTACCATTAGAGCGTGCGTCCGAGCGTCGGTCGAGTTATTTGATCGGGACACTCAATTCCACCCTGAAATTCAGACCATATTTATAAACATTGGATTCTGTTTCATCGACCTCAAAAACGTATAATAAACATAGTCTGAATCCCAGAATTAGATTATTCTTCATTTCTTGTTTTTCTATAAAGATTTTTTGAGGTTATGTCAATATCCTAACGTGGTGGGTTAAAATAGATAGTGGATTCGATTTCAGTGACCCCAAAAACGTACAAATCTTGGTATTCTTCTAAAATACATTTATGAATTTAACGTATTCAGTAGTAAAACCTCAATCTTAAATTTAGTTAACTTTTCAGATTTTTTTTATACCTATTCACATTTGATAGTAAAGGTATCTCATATGGAGTGACGAGTTATCGTCAGTACGCGTTTAGTAAGAAACATTTAGTAATGCTGAATAAATATTATTGATGAAGATTACGAAGCAGCCCCTGGCGGATTCGATTTGCGTAATGTCTACTTAACTAAGCGGACTTTAGGTAGACATTAGGTAGACATGTAAAAAAACGTATAAAAAAGCTATTAATCGACTTATTATGATAAAAAAAAGTTGATAAAAGGGTAAATGAATGTTTATAGAGTAAATTCGTACAAAATTTGTAATTAATAAAGCAATAAATAATTAATAATGAATGGAAATGTGCGCGAGGTACCTGATCAGTTCAGCTGTACAATTATTTTCGTGCTATTTTCATGAAAAGAATATAAATTAACTGCAAAAACAATTGATATTTATAAAAAAGTGTAAAATTGATTTAATTTGAGTGTTTGCAATACGAATTATTAAATAATAAATAAGTTTTTATCAAATGTGACTAGTGTTGTGAAAACCTGTGAAAACTAATGAGTTACTACATTACCGATCGCATATGATAATAAAAAGTTCTCGATGAGTGTAACAAAAAAGCTGCAATCATGTCCGTAATTTTGGACGAGAAACAATTATGAAATCAACAATTATTTGTATAACTTTATTCTGCATTTTAAAATTCATTTTTTATTTTCTTTCAAAGCAAAAGCTTGGAAGAAAACATGCTCGCACTGTATTGAAAAACTGGTGGCGCCATCTCTCATATGCGATCGGTAATGTAGTAACTCATTAGTTTTCACAGGTTTTCACAACACTATTCACATTTGATAAAAACTTAATTATTATTTAATAATTCGTATTGCAAACAATAAAATTAAATCAATTTTACACTTTTTTATAAATATCAATTGTTTTTGCAGTTAATTTATATTCTTTTCATGAAAATAGCACGAAAATAATTGTACAGCTGAACTGATCAGGTACCTCGCGCACATTTCCATTCATTATTAATTATTTATTGCTTTATTAATTACAAATTTTGTACGAATTTACTCTATAAACATTCATTTACCCTTTTATCAACTTTTTTTTATCATAATAAGTCGATTAATAGCTTTTTTATACGTTTTTTTACATGTCTACCTAATGTCTACCTAAAGTCCGCTTAGTTAAGTAGACATTACGCAAATCGAATCCGCCAGGGAGCGTTTATTTTTGTCCTGTTAATTATACTAAACAGAGTAGTAAAGTTTACTATTTGCTACAAGTTTGCTACAAACTTGCTGCCCTAATTTTCTGGAAAATGTACTAACTGTGGTAGCATTCACTTATGTATTAAAAAAAATATATATATATGTATATTAAAGTTTCAAATTCATTTGGAAATCAGAAAATTTTTTCAAATTATAAAAACATAATATTTCAAGTTTTTGCAGCTTAAAAAGTAATATGAAGAATAAAATTTGAAATCTAAATTTCATACCTGATGTAATAATTTAAAAAAGAAATCAAATAACTTATAAGTATGACATTCAAAGTACTCTCGTTGAGTCAGTGATGAACTTTAAAGAACATCAAAGATTATTATTTTACATTAAAATTCATGTCAACACTTTAATTCTAATATATTACAAAATAATTTCGTAGACGTAGATAAATAATAGTAGTTTTAAAAGTATTAAGCAAATAGTTCAACAAATAATAGAATGCATAAAAGTATAATGATAATAGATATTTTTTTCTTCCATTATTGTAATTATGTAGATTAATTTTTTTCGATTATTGGAAGAGTGCATTCTTCCAATAATCGGAAAATTATTTTTCATGGAAAATGGAAAACTAATTCACTTTATCATGGTGCTTTAGAAACAATACCAGGTGTGACAAAAATAGGTGTAAATATTATATACATATATATAGGTTAGAAATTCTTTGGAATAAAAATCATAAAATTTTCTTTTCTCAAGACATTGTATAAAAAAAGTTAAATATTATCTTTCAAATCTTATGTAAATTGTAAAGATTAAAATTATTCTGATTTAAAAAAGTCACATTTTAATTAATTTATTTGTCATAAACATAACCTTAGGCTAGTTCAAAAGTCAGGAAACAAAAGGTTTTTATGTATTTAATAAAATAGTCTTAAGTTTTGAGATTATGTTCATGACTATAAATTAATTAACCACTAGTTGTTCTTCAAAATAGAATAATTTTTAATCTTTACAATTTACATGAAATTTAAAAGATAATATTTCACTTTTTATACGATATCATGAAATAAGGAGTTTTATAATTTTTATTCAAACGAATTTCTAACCTGTAAATAATACTGAAATATTTCTACACATTTTTGTCAAACCTGTTATTGCTAATGAGCACTGTGATATTTAACTAATTCATAAAAGTATATATAACATGTTTCATTATATTTTTAACCATTTTTTTGAATAAAGTAATGAAATTTAAAAAATACATTTTTTGTATATTTATATTTTATATATTTATATATTTTGATGTTAAGTTTTTAAAGAAAAGTAGAAAATTTAAAAAAGTTTTATTGAAAACGTACTATTTTTACAGTAATTGTATATGAGATTGTATTGTCATAAATTAATCTTTTAATTTGAATCCTGCAACTTTCAGGTACCTACATTTAATCCTCAAATTGTCTTTTAAATTTTAAGTTTTTTGCTTCCTCATAGAGGTAACAAAATTGTGTTGTTGAAATTTTACCATTGCAATTTTTTGACATATACTTTGATGTTTTCTTACCCCAGGAATCCAAAAACGATGTTTTTAAAAATTATCCGCATGTGTGTGTATTTACTATAACATAATATTAAACCCAATATCTCAAAAACATAAAGAGCAACAGATTTGCATTTTTTAAATTGTAGGTTTCATAGGGGAACATAAAATGAAGTTATAAATGTTTATAGGCTTTAAAATTTCTTAAATAACACTAAAAATTATCATTTGTATTTTTGCTCAAGTAAATACAAAATAAAAATACAAAGACTTATAAATTTGTAATATACAGTATTTATGCTATATTTCCCTTAATAAAATAATTTTTTTGAGATTATAAATGTTTTGTTTATATTATATTAATTTATTTATTGGACTATATCGACTGAATACTTTTAAAACTTTAATTTAAATATTATAATAATGTATTTTGCACTGCTTATTATGAGCATCAACCGTTACAGATTAAGTTTTCATACAAGTATCCTAATCATACACAAACTTAAGAACAATTTAATTATTATTTTACATAACAAACTTTTTAACATGTGTCGTTGCAATTCTACATAGAAAATTTAAGACCTAATATACTTTAATATCATAGAAATCAAAACTTGCATATACATTTAATACAAAATATGCATATTAGTTCTTATGTTCTATGTAGAATATGCAATCACTTTTTAAGTAATTGCAATAAAATTTCTGTTACTGCATAAGGGGCCATTAATAAATTACGTTGCACTATTTTTCACCATTTTCGACTCTCCCCCTGTTGCACATTTTGCATACACTAGCGCCATTTTTTCTATTGAATGTTGCAAATCCTTGACCCCCCCTCCCCTTCAAGCGCAACGTAATTTATGGATGGCCCCTAAGTAATAAAGTAATATTTAACAAAGCAGATGTAACATTCTAATGAATTATTTCGGCTAAATATATTTTGTTAGGTGTTAAAAATGTTTGAGTTCCTATATTTAAAAGTCAATAAATTATTAATTTGCTATGAATTTAACTTTAGAAATATTTTGAAAGTGGATCGAGCACATTACTAACAGTTCAATAAAATTTACATAATATACTGACTTTAATATATTTGAGATACTGATTTAAGAAAGTAATATATTTTTGATCAATATAGGTACAAAACATGAAAATCTAATTTGGAAAACAATATTATAGGCTCAGTCCAGATCTTGTATATACAAGATCGAGCTCGGCTTTTAAAAATAATTCAAATTACTTATAAAATTGTTATTAAAAATATGGAATTTTTTAATTTACAGTTTTACAAAAATATTTATTAAAAAGAGTGAACATTTTTGTATAATAAGGGTGTCGATTATATAATTTTATTTGACTTTGACATCAAAGTCAAATTTATTTTTCGATTTCACTTTGTGTAATTAAAAAAGTTAATATTTTTTATTATCTAAAAATATTTTTTACAGTTTAATGATGATTCAAGTAAAATACTTATCGATGAAAAATTATTGTGCTTTTTATTTTAAAAATAAATAATTTATTTATCATTCAATTTGTGTTTAGAATAAACTAAAATTTTTGACTAGTGAATTTATAATTTATTTATCTACTATAGACTCTGATTTATAATGTTGAAGTAGAAGTCGACCGAATAATCATTTTTAAAATTATTTGTGGTGATGAGTTCAACATACAGCAGATATCATAGACCAAGTGAATACTTTTTATTTTTCAAACAAAATTGATATAGTTGAAAATAGTGAAGGTAAAAAATTTAATCAAATTTACTTTTTCTTTTTAATTATTATTCACTCGATTTCTACTTCAGTGTTAATAATTAGTCCACTAGAAAATTAAATATAAAAGCCATTTGTCAATAAAAAATAAATTTAAAGTCAAAGTGAAATCAAAAATAGAAATTTGTCTTTGACGTTCAGACGAATTTAACTTTAACGTCAAAGTCAAATTACATAAGCGACACCCGATATAAGTTTAATTAATTTATTGCAAACGGCTGTTGAATTATTAATCCAAAAATGTTAATGTTAATACAAAAAAAACCTAACAAAAATTTCAAATTTCAAAAGACGGTTATAAGTGTTTTTTGATTTTATTGTGAACTACAGATTTTTATAAAATTTTTAACATTTTAGAAAATCAATGAAATTTTTTTTGACACAATTGAGCTGGACTGAGCCAATACATTTTTTGCAATAACTGAAAATACACTGATTGTTTAAAATTTTGAATTATTGATTTAAGACCGAAAAGGATTAGAAGAATTAATCCTAGAAAGTAAGATGGATAAGCTAATAATATTTTAGGTGATATAGTTTTACTATGGAATAAAGGGAAAAAGAGAAATTGTTGAAGTGTAAAAATGGTGTTATGGACTGAGCAAAATAGACTGAAAACAAGGTTGAGAATTTGCATGAAGAATATAATAAATAGGTAACTTATTTTACGTTACCCGTTTAGTTAATGTGTTAGTTTAAACGAAGTGTATTTTTGTAGAACAGAAGAGATTACGTGATGTGTTTGAAATTTTGGTATATATATGTTATTTCATTTTCATCGTCGTACTGCAAAATAAAATTTTAGTTTTTATTCAAAACTTTTTTTAACGACGACGTTTCGATTTCTACATTCGCCTCCATCATCAGGTCACTGTAATAAAACAAAAATAACACACATTCAAAAACTCACAAAATATCACTTAAAAAAATTAGTTTTTAATAATAAAAATAAATTAATGAATTTTTACCTAGTTAAATATTAATTATATGAATAATTCGTCAACAAAATTAACCAAATAAATAATTAAAATTAATTAAAAAAGATAAAATTTCTTTTTCGATTTTTGAAAGAAATCACATACATTGTTATTGTAAGTGATTAGTCAAATTGAAATGAGTCATTAATTTATTTAAATTAGTTAAAAAAAATTTTCCTTTGAGTATTTTTTTGAATGTGAATTATTTCTATTTTATTAAAGCGATTTGATGATGGTGGCGAACCTATTGCCATCGAAACATCATCGTTATAAAAGAAGTTTTTAAATTTTTTTATCACCCAATCTTCCGAAATCGAATAAATAATTCTATATAATATAATAATGGAAGAGAAAAACTTTTCTTCTAAAACTTTAGTTAACTCAACTTGGAATCTATAAATTTGAAGAAATGTAATATTGAGAATTAATTTCCGTCGAAAATAAAACAAACTAATCTTTGAAATAATCAATTGCTCGATACACTGGCTTAACTTAAGTAATTTCAAGTATAGCAGCCCGTAATTTTAATTAAATATATACGTAGATAGCGTTATGTAACTAGTCAACGTTCTACCGATCTTTTTATAATTCTTACAAAGTATATTTTTCACCTTTTTGGAATCGAAATTTGTCGATCGGGCATTATTATTTTATATGATCTACGTTTATACTTTATTTAATTATCATTTATAACATCATCAACAACGTTTTTATTAGTTTAACTTTAGTATTTATATAGAAGGTAATGTGATTGGCTTTCGCGTCAATGCCACTGGCCGTATAATGAAATTTTATTAAAACTGTTTAATATCGTTCTTGCGACTATCCGTAAACAAAACTGTCATTTTTCGCGTTTTATCGTAATTTAAATGTTCATTTAAAAATTCTAGAAACACATTTTGATTACTATTATGATAAGTAAGTGGAGAGGGAAGAGTATAAAATAAGTCGAGATGAAGTTACATGCATACAGAGAATATTATTATATGTAAATATATGTGTGTATGTATATATGTATGTGCACACAATAATTCATGCACACACACACACAAATAAATATATACACATATGTACATGATTAGACAGTTATGATAAGTTGTACTTGTAAAATTGAGCACAGTTGCATGAAACGTGAGGACAAAGTATCGTTCAAAGATTTGTTAACGGATAATCCAATTCGGACTTGCATGTTAAGATTTTTAGCCATTGTTATACGTTACAAATGGCCAAAAAGCATAAGAATATGCTGAAGATCGAATAGAAACTGCCGGTGTTTATTGAGAACTAGAATAGATAATAACTGAAACTTTCTTAAAAAGTAAATTTTTTACTAAATCTGTGGTAAGAGTATATTTCCATATTCTCTTAACCCTGAATTCGCTTAACCTATAAAAATTGCGCTATCGCACGCCACACAATCATACTATAAATCTTCATAATCGTATTTACTTACTAGTGATACAGATAATAAAATTCACTGGCATTTGAATCACCTTGGCAGTTCAATAATGTGTTTGAGAGTACAACGTGTGCGCTTTGCTTCTTAGCACGTAACTGTTAATGTGTTATTGTGGTCATTAAATACTGCCCACAAAAGAAATCAATTCTTTATGATCGTAATAAATTTAGATAGACTGTGATTTCAGTCTTGGGTCCATTTTAATTCCGTGTACTCTGTGTTTGTTCTACTCCAGTCAAATAGTTTTTATACATATAACAAACTGTCCAGTTAAAATTACTATTTCGGCCACATGAAAATCATGACTTTATAGAAATTAAGAAATAAAATTAATTTCTAACGAATTTTCAATGAGTTAAATTTCACTGTTATTTAAATTTACAGAAACAGTGTTAAAATAGAATTTTTTTTTTTTTTTAATTAAATAACATATAAGATGGCTGGAGTATGGCATGTATAAGTGTGTACGTACTTCGTACCTGCTAAAAACCACCGAATAATTTTCAAACCGTATTCACTACGATTAGCATAAAAAAGTTAAGGCAAAAATCCACATGAAAATTTTCTAAAATAAGTTCTTAATGATTCTTATATGATGATTAAATCTAAAGGTATTCTATATGATTTATTATAGAATCCACGCTTTTGCAAGAAGATTCTAATTAGCTCAGTTTTAAAATTTTGTTAATTCTTTTTGCCTACCTAAAGCTCCAGATTTATATAAAAGAAGTAATTTAATTTAGGTGGGAAATTTTAGAAATGGATTTTTAACTGGGACGAATGTTGTGTATTATTAGGTTGGAATGAAAAAGTTTTTAAGTATGAAGAAACTGCTACTTAAAACATTTAACATATGACATAAATATTCTCTGTTTTTTAATCATACCTTTTAATGTGCTTTCAAAAATTTATACTAATAATATGTAAAAATTTTTAGTTCGTACCATTCCTAGTTGAGCATCAATATATTTTTAATTTTTGTTATAATTTAATACGTTAAAATATTAAATACATATTCAAACAATAAGTTTCATTTAAAATAGTTTTCCTGCCGAAGGTAAGATAACTATAGCATTCATCAACATTAAAATTAATAAGGAAAATACTATTAAAATCCGAAGACAGCGGCGGTAAGAATATATTTATTTATGTTCAGAACTTTTTCGTTCCACACTAGTAAGTAAATAAAATGTATGGATGTTTTTATGTATATATGTATGTAATAGTATGTATATTTGCGTTAAGTTATAAAATTAAAGAAAAGCTTTAAAAATATTTTCAACCTGTCTCTGTGTATTATTACCCAAAAACCGGAAATTGTTAAAACGCTCACTAAATACTCAAAAGATTCCTGTTGATGCTCATGGAATATTTAGTAAACATTTCATGCGAATTTTTTTTATGGGGTATGTTCATCTGAAAGTGTTTTTTCTAAGGCGTATTTTATAACTCAACAACGATAAACGTGTCGAGATCAGATAAAAGACAGATTTTTTCGTATTGATTTTCTATTGTAAAGCAGTCTCACTTCAGATAACACTCGTTTCAGACCAAAAATCACACGTCACGAGCATAACAAACGAAAGCGATCGCAATGGGACTATTACCCGTAACAAGAACAAGTTTATCATCAACTGAGCATCGGCTTCTTTTTTCACTTTCGGCATCAATCTTGAAATTTTCGAATCACGTGACGATAATATGTGGAGCAGAAAACAGGACGGTGATGGTAGCAATGATAGTGAATAGAGTAAATATAATTAGGCACATCCTGTCAATCACCATCGCAGCAAACTTCCAGTCGTTCGTTACCTTGGTATTTACTTCTTCGTCTTTTAGTTGATCAGTAATAATCTGAAAATATCGATTATTTTGTTAAACAAACTATTTATCTGAATTTATTTTATATTAATGAAATATGCCCAGGCAATTTTTATGTAGAACAAAAAAACGGTGAAAATCGGTTCATATATTGTGTAGCGAAGATTGATGAATTATGAGACACTTTTTCAAACCCATGTAATTTCCACAAAAATTAAGTTTCTATAGCAAATTTCAAAATGGTATGTGTTACTAGGAGGAATAATCTACATTATGCTTAATCAGTTTCGTAAAATAATTTTCTTTTGAAAAAATGTCGAGGGTTAGCAAAAAACGTCCTTTTTCTTTTTTCAAACAACTGAAACTAATATGAACTGAAAATAATATAAAAATGAAATGAAATTATAAAATTAAGAAATCAAGAAGAACGATTGAATTGATTGGAATGCCCAAAGTGATAATGTGTACTGATTTTTGCACCATTACGTGCGCATTTCAAGTCGGGTTACCTTCTTCGTTTTTTGTAATGTATAGGGCATACAGGTTAGAAAAAGAGTATTAAAGTAGAGTAATTGTTTAAAAAATACAACAAAAGTAGTAAACATTTTAAATTAAAATTTAAAGGTATTTTTTTATCAAATAACATTTATTTTACTTAGGGTCAGTTGAGGTGAATGTGGACAAAATCGCTATTTTTCACAAATTACGTAATTTTCATCCTTTAAAAAGTAATATTTGCGGGTTTATTTTTTTTAATATGTTATTTACGTTCCCAGGATTAATTTTATACACCAGAAAAAAATTTAGATAAGCTTTAAACGCATGAAACTGACTGTCCCCATTTACTCCAAAATTTAGAAAATTTCATAAAATTTGGGGTAAATGGGGATAGCATACACGAAGAAAACCTAAAAGCACTAAGTATTTTTTTTCACAGCACTGGCTACTGTTATTATTATTATATTATTACTGCAATTTTTCTTGTCAAACATTGATTTTAATTGGCATGTTTATAAACAGTTAATGAATAACAGAAATAAAGACTTTAAAAAGTCTTTTTAAAAACTATCGGTTTAAAATTTTTTTTTAGTTATATAGCAAATAAAGTTATTATATTATAATGAAATAAAAAATAATTATTTTTAAAATAAATTATTACAGGTAAATTTTAAATATTTATTTGTATTTCACAAGTTTTGAAATTTTAAGATTTCTTAGCTAATATCAAATTACAACTTAATCTAAATTTATAGATAATTATGATTTAAAAATAATAAGTTTCAACATTATTATATTAAATATTTATCTCGTGAAGTAAAAAAAATTATTATTTCTTACGTTTATTAATAAAAAGTAATTTATTTAATATTATTAAAGTTTATTGCTTCTTATTTAATTAAATATAAATAATTTAAGTCAAATAATCTATTTTTTATAAAAATATTAGAAAACATCTAAAATTGATTAAAATTATTTTGAACGCTTGTTTAAAATTGTTGTCTATTTTTATTAAAGGTTGAATGTTCTTTTATTTCTTTAATCCTAAAAAATAATTCTACACAGTACTCAGAGCTGTGAGAACAGCAGTCACGACTTCGAGCAAAGAATTTATTGCTACATTCGTATCTCTGAATAATCTGTTGTCAACTAATATGAAACAAAACTCTGATTACTATAAAAAAAAAGTTGTGATTATTTTCTGCAGAGCATTCAGTGCTGTATAGAGAACTTTCAGAACCCTGGAATTTAATTTTTTGGTTTACAAAGTAACCAGTGCTGTGAGAAAAATACTCAGTGCTTTCAGATTTTCTCCATGTAATTTCTAAGAAAGTTTTAAGAAAAAAATTTCCTTAAGGTATCACATCGGCACTAATCGGAGTCAAAAGTTTGTAGCTCGCATTACTACTTCCCGCACTATACTTTCGCCCTCAACTCCCTATACTCTCAGCCCATACTGTACCTACTTCTACAAATACACTCGTACACGTATACCCCACACTAGCAGCGATTGGAAGGAGTAGGAGGTTTGACAACGTCGCTATAAGTCTCGCTTTGACTACTGTGGACTACTGTCTCTCTCTAACTAATGTTACCATCCTGCGATGTTGCCACATCAAAGTGGCGGGTGTGCTATATATTGCAAATGACGTCATGAAATAGAATTTTTAATTTATAATTACAAATAAACGGCACGGTAAATTATAAATTTCTTTGTATATTTTAGTTCCAAATTTATTCGTGAATTCAACATTAGTTTTTGAAAAAAATTTATAGAAAACTTCTGATGATATTTATGAAAATGTACTTCTCCCCCATACATTAGTCTTGTCTCCCATGCAAAATAAGCAACTTTGATTGCTAATATCTCTGGTTCCGTACGGCGAAAATTCTTCATATTTTGCAAATTTGTCAAGAATGATAATAAGAACATATGGGAAAATTTTCAAGAAAATTTATAGAAAACGGTTTTACCGATGTGATACCTTAAGTATATTACTGTATTAAGGGATGACAAAACTTGAAAAAAATTTGTAGTAGATATATAATAGTTGAACCAATTAAAATTTTTTTATTTTTTTTTATTTCACTTTTTTCTCTCGCTTTTGAAAAAAAAGACTTAAAAATCATACCAATTTTTTTTCTTATTCCTTATGAGTCCCATAACAGAAATTCACTTGAATTTTTGATTTTTGTTAATTTGGTTAATAATGACAAGCTGTCCCCATTTACCCCAAATATTTTTAAATCTGTTTTTTTAAATGCTCGACAAAATACTGAAACAGTTTGACGTTGATTTTCAAGTTTTTATGCATTGAGCGATAACTGTTTTTATCTTGCTGCCAATTGTGAAGATAATAGTTTGGCAATACTCAAAACCTCTTGCAGGTGATCTGAGGTTAAAATATTGACGTTGAACTTAATTTTAAAACTGTAAATTAAGCTCCAAAACTTCTTGTCCCCATTTACCCCAACTGACCCTATACACTTATTTAGAACATATTTAACATCAATTCTTAAAAATTTTCGACTTTACATGAACAATTTTTTAAGTTAAAACTAAATTAATGATTCATAAATTGTATTTATCAATTTTTCCGATATTACTCAAAATTGCTTCATTTCTCAAAATGTGCTCATAAAATGCCAATAGGGCAGGAGTATAAACGGAAAAAAATACGATTTTAATAGACTGAACATTTAAACTTAAAGACATCATTTGCAACTGGAAATAGAGACAGCCATCTAGATGCTGAATGTTTCAATAAAGATCATGACTATTTATGACTATTATGACTATTGCTATGTGAAGAGAAGGACCTAAAAAGTTTCTAAAATACGTTGTTACGATCTTTATAAACATTATTGTTTAAAAAATAATTGTTTAATATTTTTTCGCCGATAAAATGACCGAATCCGTTTAAATCTTCTTACTCGAGGGTTTTTGGGATCGCTGAACACGAATCCGGTGTTAGTTTTCAAAATTCAAAATGGCGCATCCAATATGGCGGACGACAATTTCAAAAATCAATCCAATTTACTTGAAAATAGTTACTCGGGGGTTTTTGGGGTCGCTGATTACGAATCTGGAATCAGTTTTAAAAAATTCAAAATGACGGATCCAAAATAGTGGACGATTATCTTTTAAATGTATTTAATTGGCTTCAGAATCGTTAATTAGGAGTTTTCAAGGTCGGTGAACACGAATCTGAAGGTAACCCGAGTAACCAGTTTCAAGTAAATTATATGGATTTTTAAAATTCTCGACCTCCATATTGGATCCGCCATTTTGAATTTTGAAAAACGGAACAAAACTGATATAATTCTAGGAAAAAATATTTTACAAATATTCTATTTTACGCTTTATAAATCAATTATAAATAATGAAAAATAATTTCGTAATAATAAGAAAATAATTTAGTTGAGCATTTTTAGTTGGCGTTACTAAAATACGGTTGTCACAACAGAATAGAAAGTGGCAATAAATCGGGAAGTTTAGTTGGCTCCATTTCTTGTAAATATGGCGTCGCTTCCCATTCACGGGATGTCAACATTAACCATACGTTGTTCGCGTCGTGAAGTTTCAGTGTTAAAGTTTTTCACAGAAAAAACAAAGTGTTATTTTAACCCAGAATGTGGTGTTAAAATAACCTGCAACAAATTCTAACCCTAGTTAAGGTTAAATCTTATGGGTTTTTAGCATTAGACAAAATTAACCGCAACAAAAATGACACCCACTTTTTTCTGTGTATGTTTTTCAGACATTAAAAAAAAAGTTTGTGTAGTGAGAATAAATAAATAAAATTTGTTAAAACAACGACAGTTTTTTCCAGCCTTTATACATTGTGAAAATAATTTAATATCAAATTGTTAGTAGGATTGGTTGAGTAGTGGTTAGCGTTCTCGACTTGCGTTGCGTACACGGAGAGAAATTTCTCCCTAATTTCGTATGAAAACTACTTACTCATTTAGTAAAACAACTATTGAGACTTTAATAGCATAACATTTATACCAATACCACTCTTGGACATACTAAAATAGTTTGGGTTGTTCCCAAGAGATAAAGTTTCGTTGATTTTTCTATATTCGTATAAATGTCATGTGAATATAGTTCTTCATCCTGCCATGCGAATTTCGTTCAAGGCACATACTAATATAGCGTCAAAAGTCGAGCGATTAGCTGCTTTTCAATGTGTTTAGTCATAACAATTGTTGAATTGTCCCAAGTAGCTTATCGAATAATCAATGCCAGGACGAGTCGTGACTGAAAGGTAGGTAAGTGCCTCCACAAGTTTCCGGTAAGGTAAATTTAGATATCCTTTAGTAAATTGTGCGTATTTCATGAGTTTTACACCTGCCTTGATGGAGGTACTAATTCGACTCACTCATTCCGAACTTTTGGGGTAGTTCCTGTATGTATCCTTGAGGGCTCGTCTTGATATTACGTTGTTGCCTTGTGTAAATTTACATCCCAAGAAGTAAGTTTCGGGCCCAAGATATTTCAACTCGAATTCACTAGAAAATTTTCTTTTAAAGGTTTCGATTTTCTTTTCGTCCTTAGCTAACATGAGGAAATCGTCTATGTAGACAACGATGATGGTTATGTCTTCAACTGCTTCGATATGAAACAGACATGGATCCGATTTTGATGAAACAGCACCTTTATTAGGTTTCCAATATCCAACTGCATATCCAACGTTTGGGAGTTACATCATTTTTGCAGTAAAATTTACATGTGATCGTTTTGAAACATTGTTCGTCAATGGCATCCTCAAACACTGGAAGAGACAGTTTCTTTTTTTGTGGTAAAGCAGCTGATCGGAATAAATTACTCGCTGATACGTTAGTAGCTTGATTTTGTCTTCGTTGATCAGGCTTCTTCTTTGGACATTCCCTTGACTGGTGTCCGACCTCGTAAAATCTAAAACACACCCCTGATAGTATTTTTGGAAGATTGCAGAATTGCGCTTATCGTCGTGCTCAAGGCCGACTGGGATGCCTGGGTCCTTAAGGACTATAACTCCCGATCTTAAAATAAGCATATCTACCCCCTAACGAAAGAACTACCGACATGTTGAAACGGCGGCGATTTGTCAAGCCGCCTCGCTACCGATGCACCATGGGGAAAGAGGAGGGAAAAATTGCCGTTGTATGGTCCTTAAGAACCAAAACGGCGAAGAAGACCGGGTGCCCTTCCAGGAGGATACGGTTAGCATTGATTCCCTTTGCCCGTGCAAGTAGATCTTGAGCGGAAGAAGGGAATCAAAGTACCCAGCGGGGACCTTGTGGAGATTCCGTCTCCGAGCTAAGCTCCACCCACCGATGGTCTGGTAGGTCACACACACTCATACAATAGGGTGCCTAATGAAATGGCGGAACGATTAGTAACATTCATCTTGGACCCGATAACGCCCGAACAGGAGTGGGCGTGAGTTAGCGAGGACAAGAATCCTGCACTTCCAACGGGGACCACGTGGAACATCCGCTCCCAAACCGAAGTGTCAGACCGCAGTCTGAAACCACAACGGTCTCACCCTGCCTCCGGGCAAGGAGGCGTACTGCGTTTAAATTTCCCTCTTTAGTCGCCTCGTACGACACGCGATGGGATACGGGAAGACAAGTTCTCCAGCCGGACTTCCACGGCCACCTTGCTCGGGGAGGGTCCTATTTCACATGGTGAACACCTGGCAGGCGTAGTGCGTTCACACATCAAATGTCCCACCTCAGCGTCTCCGTCGAAGCGGTACTTAGCTAGATGGGTACAATCCTCCGCACCCCTTTTAGTCGCCTTTTACGACATGCAGTGGGCTACAGGCGCCCTATTCTGAAACCGGGAGCGCCACGGCGGTTCGGAAGATTGCAATTAACTGACAGATGACTATATTTACTGCAATTGTTACGCGTAAAGAGGAGGTAGTTCGTTCATGACTAATGCGTTTTTCTCCCGCGGTACTCTCAGAAGTGTCCATAGTTATTGTTGTTGCGGCTGCAGGATTTTTAACACTAGTCGTATGAAACTCTTTTTATTGTCTTCCAAGGAAACCTTCTCAACAGCTCAGAAAAGTTCCTTCTTATTCCTGAATTGTTGAATATTCTCTTGATTCCTTAAGGATCTGTCCGGAACCTACTTTGCTAATGATCAAACAGAAACTCAAGTTCGGACATCAATAAGTCATCCACTGGCCGTTTTGAAAACTGTCTTCATATGTTGATTTCGTAAACCTCTATTACTACTGTTGATCAATTTAATGATAATTAAAAACACAGACTTTCAAGAGAAAGTACAATGAGTTCAGTGGCCACACAATATTAAATTTAAAAGACTGGATTTTATGATATTATAGAAAATATTTTATTATATTACTTCATTTACCTAGCTCTGACCTTTATGAGGGAAAGATATATTGTGTTTTTCAGACACAGGTACCTGTTTTCATCTCTCTGGTAAGAAGAAGAACTACAGACAAGTGATTTACCAGAGAAGTAAGCGGAGGAGTTTTTTTCAAGAAAAACGAGGAGCGAAAAGAAAAAACTAGGTTTTTGGACGAGAGTTCAGTTATAAATTTGGAATGGAGCACAACATTGTGTAATGCGTAAAATAAAATTTAAAATTGGTTTAATGTAATAATTCTTTTTTCTATAAATATAACAAATTCTTTTTAGTTATACGATACTGATACTTGTTATCGTAGAAATTCTAGCTATAGTCACACTATATTGTGAGACTGATACCATAACGCTATTATATCTTACGTTACAGATATGACTGAAAATAAAAATTAGTTACTTAAATTAAATGATTATGTAACTAAGATAACAGTCTCTTACCTTGATCTCTTTCAATATTAAAACGAGTTCATAGCGAGCACAAAAGCACGCGCTCTGAAGAATGGTTTCTACTTGTGGTGCTCCTCCATCCTGAGGATGCGGATGATGATGTGGAGTGTGACCAAGTTGATGTGTTGGATAGGAAGAATGTGGCAACGGCGTTGAATGCTGATGATGTGGCGTTGCTGTCGTATGTGTATGGTGATGACGAGGAGTCGTATGTATATGACTATGACCGTGACCAATTGTGTGATGGTGAGGACCAGGTGTACTGTACACGTTATTTAATAAGTTGTTATGCGATGCCAAGGCATTGTCTTCTAGATCCAGTACATTAGCCAGTAGTGATTTACTACTTCTTTGGTGAAGTTCCAGATCACCATATGCTTTACTAGGACCTAAATAATTTCATAGTTATTAACCTTAACATTGTTCTAATATAACGAATATTTACTGTACACTTTATTCATAGAAAAAATTGTAAATATTAGTAAATAAAGTATACTTTATAAAGCTTTTATTTGGTTTAAAGGAGTCTTGTAATTTTTTAAATAATAAATAAAAGATTTAAAAAATTTTTTTTGACTGACTTATTTTACGATCAGCGGGAGCAAAAACTTTCCTGAACGCTTACACTATCTTAGACAGGAATTACTTACTTTGTGCCCTCATTAATTGTCTGAAATGACATACTTTTCATGCAACAAGGACAAAACAGTTATTTAAAATTCACCTCGTAATAATATTAATTGAATTTATTCATCCATCCTACTTTAAAAAAATGTAAATAACTTTTTTATAATTATTTTAATCAGTACCTCCTAATTAGTAATTAAACTTTTACAAAGTTGTTAGTAACTAATAAAACAAGTTTAGAAAATAAATTGACACTAAAAAATTATTTGTACAGTGAATGAGGTCCTTGGTTACGAATTAGTTGATAGAAATAGCGTACGAAGTAGGTAAAACAATTCATACGGACAGAAAATTAACTACTGCCGCAATTTTACACAAACAGATTTAAGAACATTATTAAAGGTTAAAGGCCCCGTCCGTCCCATGACAGCGTGAAACGCCGGCGAACAAGCGGCAAGCATGAGAACGAAAGAGATAGTGAGATATTTTCATCTCTTTCGTTCTCATGCTTTCCGCTTTTACGCCGGCGTTTTACGCTGTCATGGGACGGCGCCTTTATTTTATGTTTTTAGAATCTCAAATTAGCTGCGAACAGACAACTTTAAGAGTCATTAAAATGATGATTTAAAATTATTGTTACATCATATAAAATAGTCAAATGCATCCATATAACAATCGTGCGTGACACGAAGTGATGGTCATAATGCATGCATTTCGTTTGCACTTTGCAGTCACGTGTGAAATCTATTTCAATGCAAGCACAATTCATGCTATTTCGCTGGCATTGCATGCGTGTGATCACGCACGAGCATGAAGGCATCATGCGCTTTCATTTCATTTACAAGTATTGAGTTTAGGAACCAAGATACAAAAAAGTCCCAGTTTTTCATCGACTTTCAAAATATGTAAACGAAAAAAATTTTTGAATTTGTTTATAGAAAATAACGATTTTTTTAAAATTCATAACTCGAAAATTTGAGCACTTATGAAAAAATACGTAAACATTTTTTTCTATAAAGATCGAAAAAAAATATATTAACCTAATTTAAAATAACATAGGTAAATTTCACGTGGAATCGCCCATATATAAATTGTTCAAATTGAATTTATATAATATATATAGTTTAAATTTTATTAAATAATTTAATTTAATTGATAATTTATTTAATAATTTAAATTTTATTGCATCATCTTTTGTTTCTTGTATTAAATTAAGTCACTTAGTTTCTCAATTTTATCATGAAAATTAAATAGGTATTCTTTCAAATTTAGGTTATTAACCCTTTAAGGACGGGAAGGACACTTTTTTAGAGCAATTTTCAATGACATATTTCTCTGCGACTAAGAGTTTTAAAAATATGAGAGGAAGTGTGTCTTATGTATTCGATATCGCTCTCTAAGAATCCATATTCAAAATTTTGAAAAAATCAAAATTCAAAAAGTTCCGGCCATGTTTTAAAAAAAACGGTTTTTTGAAAATTTTTTATTGTAAATTATTATTTTTCGAAGCTATTCGCTTTAGGAGATGCATAAAATCCTAAACTATCGTGTCCTAAATGTTCAGACATGAAAATGGTGCAAAAGGTTTTTTTTTAATTCCAGATGGCGTACCAAAAATGGCGTCCAAATTCAAATTTTTTACAAAATCATAACCTAGTGGACGAAATTTTAAAAAATGCTCAAATGTGATTGAAATTTTTCACTGGGGGGGTTTTTGGGGTCGCTGATTACGAATCCGATGTTAGTTTTTTAAAATTCAAAATGGCGGATCCAATATGGCGGACGACTTTTTAAAAAATTGATCAAATTTGCCTGAAATTTGTTACTCTGGGGTTTTTGGGGTCGCTGATTACGAATCTGAAGTCCGTTTTTGAAAATACAAAATGGCGGATCCAATATGGCGGACGACTTTTTAAAAAAGGCTCAAATTTGCTTGAAATTATTTACTCGGGGGTTTTTGGGGTCGCTGGTTACAAATCCGATGTTAGTTTTTTAAAATTCAAAATGGCGGATCCAATATGGCGGACGAATTTTGGAAAATCTAATGCAATTCGCTTGAAACTCGTTACTCGGGGGTTTTTGGAGTCGCTGATTACGAATCCGGTGTTAGTTTTCAAAAATTCAAAATGGTGGATTCAATATGGCGGACGACGTTCTGAAAATCTAATGCAATTCGCTTGAAACTTGTTACTCAGGGGTTTTTGGGGTCGCTGATTACGAATCTGAAGGCAGATTTTTAAAATTTTCTTAATTCAAAATGGCGGATTCAACATGGCGGATAAAATTTAAAATTTGACCCAATTCGTTTCAAACTCGCTTGTCGAGGGTTTTTGGGGTTATTAATTACGAATCTGAAGTCAGATTTTTAAATAATCTAAAAATTCAAAGATGGATCCAATATGGTGGAAGAATTTTTTAAAATCGTTCTGATACGTCTGAAATTTGTTAGTCTTCCACACCACCACCACCACCATAAATTATTCATCAAAAAGTTAATAATAATAATAAATCACAACTATCTTTTCAAGCGAAAATTAATGGTTTTTAAAAAAACTTATCCGCCTTGTTGGATCCGCCATTTTGAATTTTTGAAAGTTAACATCGGATACGTAATCAGCGACCCCAAAAACCCCTGAGTAACAAGTTTCAAGCAAATTGTATTAGATTTTCAGAACGTCGTCCGACATATTGAATCCACCATTTTGAATTTTTGAAAACTAACACCGGATTCGTAATCAGTGACCCCAAAAACCCCCGAGTAAATAATTTCAAGCAAATTTGAGCCTTTTTTAAAAAGTCGTCCGCCATATTGGATCCGCCATTTTGTATTTTCAAAAACGGACTTCAGATTCGTAATCAGCGACCCCAAAAACCCCCGAGTAACAAATTTCAGGCAAATTGGGTTATGATTTTGTAAAAAATTTTGAATTTGGACGCCATTTTTGGTACGCCATCTTGAATTTAAAAAAAACCTTTTGCACCATTTTCATGTCTGAACATTTAGGACACGATATTTTAGGGTTTTATGCATCTCCTAAAGGGAATAGCTTCGAAAAATAATAATGTACAATAAAAAATTTTCAAAAAACCCTTTTTTTCAAAAACATGGCCGGAACTTTTTGAATTTTGATTTTTTCAAAATTTTGAATATGGATTCTGAGAGAGCGATATCGAATACATAAGACACACCTCTTCTCAAATTTTTAAAACTCTTAGTCGCAGAGAAATATGTCATTGAAAATTCCTGTAAAAAAGTGTCCTTCCCGTCCTTAAAAGGTTAATTGAATTTTAACATTTAATATATAATTATTTGGACAGCTCCAAAAAATTCTAAAGGCATTTCTTATAATGTGTTAGTTATTTTCTGTATTTCATAATGTGTTCTCTTTTTTAAGAATTGTATTAAGGAATTATTAATACAACGTTACGAAATTCATACGTAACAATAATGTTAAACACTATTACGAAAGAGAATTTAACGATTGGCATTAACATTTTTTTTTTTAATTTCTCACAATTTCATAAAGAAATTCTGTTTTGAAATATTAAACTCTTAACATCTCAAAACACCCCCACTTAAATTTTCTTGTAACTTGCGTGAAAATAAATTTATTATGGTCATCTTTGAAGATTTTTGGATAACCTAAATTCAAATTGTGTGTTTTTGAAAAATTTGACACGAAGTATGAAGTTTAATCCTAACCCATCCAGTTTACGTCACAGACTAATTTCATTGTTTTTATTATGAAAGAAACCACAACTTATACAGGAAAAAAAATTTTCTAAAAAGAGATTAATATAATCACGTTTATTTTAATAATGTGCTACAAAGTTATTTTTATAAATTATTAATTTTCAAATTTATGTTATTCATAATTAAACATGATTATTATTGAGAGAAACCTTTGAGTTATTATTACTTTTTCAAAACAATTAAATTTGTCTCTGAAGAAGGCTGTATTCGACTTTATGCTTCGTGTCAAATTTTTCAAAGACACACATTTTGAATTTATGTTTTTCAAAAATCCTCAAAGATGTCCATAGAATGCCTCATATATATACATAAATAAAAAATATTTCCCATTTATACCTTGCTCCCGCATTTATTTCTTTACTTTCTGTAAGACAGCATAGTTTTCCAAACTGTTTATTGAGGATCACTACTTATCTTCGAAAATCGAAATAAGGCACGTTTGGCCAATTTTTTATTACTACTCTACAATAAATAAGTTGTTACATTCGTCGTTTGTGTGAGTGATTGAAAGACATTATACAGTGACTCAAATTGACTTTCTATAAATCAAAATATAGAAAAATTTAATCACTATCCTGTTAATTCAATTTGAATCGTGACTTCGTGGTGCCATACTTCAGCCCAGCAGATTGAAGCAGAATTAACAGATAGCAGTAACCAGAAGCTGACATTAATCATCTTTGATCTTTTATTACTTTATGACATTGTCACATCTGCAGGACAGACGTTTTTCTCGCACATTTGTATTAGTCACACAGACATAAAATTAATAAAATTTACTTATAATTTGCAAATACGATTTTATAAAATTAATATTAATAAAATTTTTACAGGATTAATAAAAATGGAAAAGAAGGTTAGATTTAACTTCTGATACACATGTCATTTTCCCGCTGCTTCGTGAAACATCCATAATACTTAGTTGAGTTTTCTTTTAATTTATATAAAATTCAGCTACTTTTTCAGAACTCTCTCAAAACCATCTAAATGTTTTGTTTAAGAAGTTAAAAATGTTCTATTTGCATTGTTTAGTTTCTTTCTTTCTTGTAAAGTAAATGTTTGGACTGGTAATTAATAAACTTTACTAAGATGTCGTCAACGGCAAAGGAACAAAGTTAAACATCGTTTGTATAACTAATTTCCAAACATAATATATTCAAAATTTAAAGTAGTGGAAAGAGAAAACCGATTAATGTGTTTTATTCGATAAATTTAAGAGGTACCAGAAAGCTGAAAAATGCGGCTTGGCGTCAGACTTGTTCGATTTCTAAGCATTTAAAATAATTATTTTCGAATGCCTGCTTTGATTTTTGATATTCGAAAGAACCTATTATGCTCCAGGTTGGCGATGTTTGTAATGGCCAACACGGTGTCGTAAACCTGGAGCTATAAATATTTATTTAGGGGTACTTGCCGCTTTTTCTTCCGAGCGGCGCCGCCGACTCGGATGTATCGAAGTGCGGTAGTGGTGGCTGGCATGGTTTTCGGTTCTAAAAGCATATATATAAACTCAAAACAACGAGAGAGGCTGCACAACCTTTCACCAGCAACTCTTTCAGGCGACTGAGTTCTGGTGTCTCTCCGCGTATGCATCAAGGTCCACGCATCAGGATTGGAGCGGAGTCGCACTTGTTTCCCCCACCTATTGCCGAAAAATAGGTCACGGCTGGAGGGGGACAGGCGTAATACGAGTTCATAAACATTGCGTGTATCTGTAACTCGCTCTCACTTGCGTACCTGACTTCCGAGGAGGAACTTAGCCTCAACGTGTGTTCACCGACCAGTCTGACCAGTACTACTACTTCCTCTTCCGGGACCGTGATGATGAGTCTTACTCTAGAGTAATTTATGCTAAAAAAATTTTTCTTATTTTTCTTGAAAAGTTGCTGGACACCCAAAGTTAAGAAAAACTAATAATTTTGTTTAAAAAAAATGAAAAACTGAAATTATTTTAAAATGTGAGAAATAGAATTTTTTCTTATATTTATTTTTATATGTACTTAATTATTTATTTAATTTCTGTTTATATGTAGTTTTTACGTACCTATTTATTTATTTTTATATTTTTGAGGTTATGTATTAACAATTCAAAGGTTGTCATACTTGATTTGTTCATATATGGGTTAAGTAAACATATTGACATTATCCATATTACTAGAAATTTAATTTAGATTTTATACATTTGATACATACGCACGAACAGAACAAACTATATATTACAGAACATTTAGAAGAAAAACATCTTTCCTGTGTGATTCAACACTTTTCTAATTATTATTAAATATTTGCGCATGTGCGTATATCGTTCTCCCGATAGCACCCGATGAAAAACAATTGAAAAAGTTTAAGATATTTTACCCGATTATTGTATGTTACTCATATTAAATTTTAGCAAAATACATCAAATAGAATTGTAGAAAACTTTTTTTTACTAATTGGATGCTTAAAAATTGTTTAAGCAATAACTCTTAAAAAAATTAAAATTTTGCAAAACAACTTTAACGAACATATCAGATTTTCATTCATATTTACTTTCTTGACCAGTCTGTTTCAATACTTCTTCGTGCTAACATTGTCTGTTATTGCCAAATGGAAACCCCAAAGAAAAGAAATATTTTATGTGTAGTGTCGGAAGGATTTCTAGATTTTAAAAAATACATAATATAATATTCGGTAAAGTAAGTGGCGAAGCTCTTAATGTTAATCATTCAGAAGTTAATGGCTGGATTAAAAATGTCTGGAAAAAACAACATGTTTCCAGTGTTCAAGCTCTGTCCGCTTTAAATTTAACATTAAAGTATTGCATTTGTTAAAACGTTGAAATGATATTATTTTTGTAAAGGATAGAAATGAAATGTATGTGTATATATGTATATGAGCTTTATAAGCTTATATTATATGAGCTTGTATATGTCAAGCTTTTTTATCGCCAGGATATCTCGAAAACGCTTTGACAGATTTTAATAAAATTTGGTATAGTTATTATACTCATTAATACTAAGAATTGTATCTATTTAGAAATATCTAAATAAAAACTTTTAACTTATTTTTTCTTCAAAAATTTGGATTTATATAAAAAATATTTTCTATTTAAATTACATCTCTCGATTAAAAATCCCGAAGGTGCACACTTGTTCCCAATTTAGCATAGGAATTGCAAGGATAAGTTTGTTAAAGAGTAATTAATAGATAGACAGAGATAGATTAATTATTTAATTTTATTTTGTCGTCAATAAAATTTATCAAGTCACAATGTTTATGTGACAACAGCAAAAGTCTAAGAGTAAAGTTTTCTTAATTATACGTCACTAACTAAATTAGAAAGGCAAAGAAAAAATTTATTTATTTAAATTTGTTAAAAAAATCCCTGTACAAGAAAATATACATGTTCAGCAGCTGAACTTGTACCAAATCTAGTGCAAGAAAATTTACATGAACCTGCACAAGAATATGGACAAGAACACCAACATTTTCTTGCATACAAATATCAAATAAATTTTCTTGTACAAGGGATTTTTAATAGGGTTGCGAGTTACCGTGTTGGAGACCGCTAATTTTTTAGAATAATGTTTTAATCGAATTTTATTCTGTAGAATATTATTTTTGCAAAATAGTAATTTAGGGGAGAAGCAAGTAAAACGGCGCAGCGGGTAACTTGGCGCACTGTCGTTTTACAGATATTATACGGTATTTTAGAAGACAGATGAAGATAAAATTAAAAATTTTATGTATTCCAAAAGCTGTGGTAAAAAAATTGGGCATTTTAATGTACACGTAAATTTTTATGGTGCGTTAAAGAGAATAAAGTGTAACTTTTTGATTTTTCGAGGTTATAAATACTGCCACAAGAGAAGTGAATAAATAAAGTATTTTAAATAATATCTAATAGGTGTTTAATGAATTACATACTTTATAGTCTTATAAAAACGTTAAAATCTGATTCATAAGGAAAATATAATTAGTTTTTAGTAAAAAAAAATCCTTGCAGACCACGTCCTTGGCAGATTGTATAAACCGAGAAGTTGACTGAGCTTGGTCAAGTTTCGGTTCGTTTGGGTTTGAGGCAATAAATTGCAAAAAATAATTGAAATATTGGTAAAATTGATATTGGGAAATAAAAATTAATCATTTCTGATTCGATTTATGCAATATTATTTGATAATTAAGCTCTTATTATTAAATAATTAACTTATTTAAAGTGTAGCGTATTTACCTGTTATGATTTATTCTATTTTGTGATTGAAAAAAATGGAAAATGCCAGAAAATAAACTTTTTTCCTATTGAGTTAATATTAACATTAATTATTTTTGATATTTATACAATAAAATAGTAGTTAATAATTAAATTATAACAATATATAATAAATGATTGTTGTTACCATAATATATGCATATTACCGACATCATTCACGCGTTGATCAATAGATGGCGCTCAAAAGCACTTTGTAAATTTTTTTTCTGTCGTTTTGCCGTTTAAAAAAATTTCAAGGATTCCCTAAATATTTTATAAAATAATTTATTTGGGACTACAAAAATAATTTTGTTTAAATAAAAAAAATTATTGGTTTCTAATAAAAAAAAATTACATTTTAATGAAAAAAACATATGTCAAAGTAGAGAAAAAATTTAACATAAAACAGAATAAAAATTTAAAAGAAATTACATATTCAACATTTTAGTTTTGAAGTGAAAAAATGTAATTTTTTAAAAAAATTTTATTATGTTTTATAATAAATTTTTGCTTTACTTTGACATTTTTTAAAAATTAAAATGTAATTTAAGAATAATTCATAATTATTAAATTTTTATATAAGGATTACAAAAAATTATGTAAAATATGATGTATTCCACGCCAAATTTGAGGCCCATCTGCAATTGCATCTCCGTTTTTTTGAAACTTTTTTTTCTTTTAGTACTAATTGAGACTAGCTATCATGATTTTATAAAATTTTTTATCAAGCCGTTTTCAAAATATGAATTTTTCAAAATTTGAGAATTTTAATGACTTTTCATTTTTGAATGCTTATAACTTTCTTAAAAATGCATCAATTTTAAAAGATTTTTTTCAAAATATTTGTTTTTAAACGTACTTTTCAAAAACAATGGAAATTTTTTTTTTAAATGATATGACTATTAAATTTATAAGTTTTATAGATAAAAAGTCTTTTTTCTCAATTGACGTACTGATCGATTTTTTCAAATTTTTTCCAAAAAAAATTGTCTAAATAAAAATTTGGCAACATTGATAACACAGGTCTACAAAATAAGACTTTTTTTAGTTGTCAGAGTGGTTTCCAATGTATTTTTGTGTACTAAACACGATCCCGGGTTCCAAAGTTGCATATCGCACATCAGAATTTTGATTAACCCCTTAAGTGTGAGGGTACGTCTATAGACGTACATACAAAAAAATTGATAAAAGGTACAAAAAACAAGTAGATTTACATCACTTTCATTGCTATTTAATTTTTCTGTCCGCCATATGGATCCGCCATTTTGAGTTTTGAAAAACTAATATCAGATTCGTAATCAGCGACCTTGAAAACCTCTGCGTAACGTGTTTCAAGCAAAAACTGTCGCATTTAGAAAAATATGTCCGCCATATTGGATCCGCCATCTTGAATTTTTAAAAACTAACATCAGATTCGTAATCAGTGACCCCAAAAACCTAAGTTTACTCAGTTTTAAAAGTTTTGATGGTAAAAAAGTTTCTTAACATTTTGGACCCACATTAAAGATTTTACTTCTCACGGTAAAGTCTCCGAAAACAGTGTTTTTGAGGGTTTTGATTATTTTTTTTCTCTTTAACCCGACGTGTTAGACACTTCTATATAGGCTTAAATTAAAGCTTATATCTTTCACTTTAAGACCCATATACGCAAGATTAAAAAAAATTGAAATTTTAAAAAAACTGGGGGTTAATACCCCAAAAACCGTGTTTTTAAGGTAAGTGTATTCAGTATTTTTTTTCTTAACCTGACGTGCTTGAGACCTCTATATAGGCTTAAATTAAAGTTCAAAACGTACATCTTGAGACCCGTATGCGGAAAATAAAAGAAATTTTGAAAAAATGGAGATAATGACCCCAACAATCTTTTTGGGTGACTTGTACCTAATTTTTTTCAAAATTAAATTTTTTTTTCTTGTTCATATGAGTCTCAAAGTGCAAGATATAAGCTATAATTTAAGCCTATATAAAAGTCTCTATCACGTCAAGTTAAGGAGAAATCAAATACTGAAAATCCTCAAAACCACGGTTTTTGGAGACTTTATCACCACTTTACTCAAAATCCTGTTGTGATACGCAATTTTGGAACTCGGGATCGTGTTCAGGACACAAAAATACATTGGGAAGCACTTTCCCTGTGGGCAAAAAACCATTTTCGTTTTAAAAACGTGTTAAGGACGTTCTTAGAACGTTTCATGTCCGCCAAATAATGTTCTGAAACATTTTAAGAACATGGATGTTCAAATAATGTTCCAGAACATTATTTGGTGGACAAGAAACGTTCTAAAAACGTTCTTTAAACGTTTTTAGAACGTACATGGTTTTTTGCCCACAGGGTTGATATCTCAAAAAAAACCTTGTAGACCTGTGTAATAGGTTAATAATTTATTCTTTAAAATAAAAAATTGGAACAAATGAATATTCTGCAAAATTCAAATTCTGTACACTTATTTTTTTACAAAATTAAGATTTTTTCAAATTACTATTCTCCAAAACTAATATTCTACAGAATAAAATTAGATTAAAACATATTTTTAAAAAATTAGCTTAATATTTATTCATACGTCTCGAAAGTTGTTTTTGAAATAACTAACTAAATAACCATAATTCCTTAGGAACGTATTTAAAGGGCTCTTTTTAGTTCATCTTGTTGTCAAAATTTATGTAAAAAAATCTTTAAAATTGGAAAAAATTCAATTTAGAGAGCACCAATTCAAAAATGTTGTCTCATTAGGATTAAAGTAAAACAGAAATAGTACAGTAAATATTATTCACATTTAGTTAAAGATACGTAAATAAGATTCAATAATGGCATTTTCAAACAGTATGAAGGCTTAAAAAGTTACCTGTAACAGGTGAAGGTTTTTGTGATTTTTGAGCTTCTTTTTCTTCTTTATCTGTTGGTCTTGACATACGAAGTATACAGGGTAACCAGTCTAAGAAAACAATTCTCACCTACAAATGAATTAAAATAAATGTAATACACATATACAATAATTACTCTTAATGACTACTGTTCAATAACAATTGTTAAATTTTCAAACAATGTGACAATAATTATTTATTAAATAATTTAATTCTGAAATTAAATTTGCATAGGTACACGGGTTTGTTTCAAATTCTCCACATTTAAACTCTATACCATTTAAACTGTACAATGTTAAATTCTACAGTTAAAATTCAGCACATTTTATTTGTTAAATTCTACACAGTTAAATTGCACACCGTCAAACTCTACACACGTTTACATTTAAAAATAAAATTAATTTTATTTAATTCCACATAGTCAAATTATACTGAACTCTGAACGTTTTACAGTGTGCAGAATTTAACAAAATTAATTTTTTTATTATATAAATTATATATATTAGAAAAAAAATCCATTTTGTTAAATTCTCCACAGTTAAAATGTACACCGTTAAATTCTACACATATTTATATAATAAGATATAAATGAGTGTAGAGATTAACGGTGTGAACATTAACTGCGTAAAATTTTAACCGTGACAGTACTCGATAAGTACCTTTGTCAATTTGTGTTAATTATTGAGAAACATTGTAAAATAAGAGAATATACATAATCAAAATATACTGGATACATTTAATTATTTAATTAACAACATTCAGTGTGATATACATCAGAGAGTGCATAAGTGATCTTGCCAAAAATCAAAGTTAGACAGACAAATCAAATTGCATCGGCCCTAAATAAGTGGTACAATTTTAAAGTAGTAGGGATAGCTGCAAAATAAGTGGTAAGGTCATTTGATTGTTGTATTTTCACATGTAAATATACTCCGCGGATTTTCTCGCACATTACTTTACAGATTTGTTATATTCTCGTGTTCGGAGTTTGGGATGTTTATACTTGTGTATATTAGCCCAAAAGGTAAGAAAACAAACAAGTATAAACATCATAAACCCGAACAATAACATCCAGAAAGAACCTGATGCCCATTGTTGCGGGAGGCGCCGACGACTGTGAGGGAAAACCCAAAACAGTCTGGCGCGAGAGTGGGAAAAACCCAAGGCCCTTCTGGCCGCCGTACGGCAATGCGTTGCGAAAGAGTTTTAGAAATTTAGTTTTTGGATGCATATATTTTATTTTATTAATATTTTATTTATTTAATCTATTTTTATTCATATTTCTTTGTTTTATTTAGTCCATTTTTTATCTATATATTTTTTGTCCTTTTCATGAACGGTTGAGAATTCCTCACAATAACTTTAAATTTGCTTATTATTATATAGTACTATTATATAGTAATAATGATAATTTTCTATTCTACTTTCTATTTTTCCTTTTAAACACATAATTTTATTTCTTAGATTAGCTTGATTTTTTTATATGTATAATGTTAAAAGTATTCGATATTAAAATATAGAAACAATATATATCATTATTTAATAATTTAACCCGTAATTATATACTTTATTATAATTTCTTATTATTAAGTTTTCTATTAAAATATTATTATATTACTTTTCTTCTCATTCTGCCTACAGAGCAGTAATAATATATATATTTTCTTTTTTAATTATAATCGTTGTTATTAAGGATAGCTGTTTTTGTATCGGAACATGGTACGACTGTTCTTGGCGGCTGGCATGGCAAAGTGTCATTTCATTTTGTAGAAGAGCCTCCAGGCAGGTTTGCGTCGCTGCACCGCTGCCGTTCGACTGACGCCCGCTCTTGACATCTCCACCGTACGGTACCGCGCAGGCGAGAAACGGGTGGGGACGCAACTCTTGCGCTTATTGGTTCACGCCAACTGGGAAGGGGAAGCCGCGGATGCGACTCGGCTGAGGCGCATATATACCCCGCCTTTTCCCTGACTCAGACACACTTCGCTTACTGACTCTCAACAGGAAGGACGTACCAAGGCTCTCTCGGAACCACCGCCGGAGTGATCTCTCTTGCCATCCAGCGCCAGCCAGCAGCGTACCGTGTTCCACAGGGCATACTAGAAAATAAAGATAGTCAAGGAACCACGGACTCCAGCCTTTTATTTCTCTTGGACACTTCGCCTACACCTTCACCCGCCCTTTTCAGGGCGAATCTTTCAACATACCAACAATCCCCGGACCTTGATTGGGTTCAGGTACCCAACACCTACGGTAGAACGGGTCCTCGGCTCCTGAACCTTGCTTGGGTTCTCGACCGATCGGCACTGACTACCGCTGTTATGAATGACGCGAAACCTCACGTGCGGCAAGCGACGCCGCCCAGGAAAAACCGCCCGAGCGCGGGCCCAACGACGTGCAGCCCGGGAACACAACGCTGCCCTGACGACTTTCCTCGAGTACGACCCGAGCCATCCCGCACTGCCGTCTCCATCTTCATTATTCTACGTGGAATTAGTCCGAGGGGACCCGCGGACCAGGGATCCAAGAATTAGGTCTAGAAGACAGCCCCGTTTCGTGCTCTCGCTTCCTGTCCGCAGTTTCACCGCCGCTCCTCGTGTAGAGGGCCTTCGCATACACCCGGTGAACAAGCCCGACTCTCGGCCGTCTGTCATACCTCCGTGTGCCGTTCCACCGGTCTCCCCTAAGAACCCTCACCAGGCCAGCCAGTTCGCAGAGCTGTTCGGGCCAAGCCCGCGCAAACCTGGAATCCTGCCGACGACGCCTTCTCAGGTGCCGACCTCCGCCATAGTACGCTCGATTTCGCCCGACGTATTATTCATTCCGGTAGACGTGTCCCCTGAAGCTTTCTCTCCGTGCAAACATTCGCCGAGTCCAAATCTGTCGCTATCAACACGTCGACGCCTGCGCTTCGAACCATATTAAGGTTCAATTAATAACACATCGGCACTTTTCAGGGCCACAAGTTCTTTAACCAGGAATAGGTTTATTTTTTCGAAAATTATCCTCCCCCTTTGAGCTCGCCACTCTCCATCCTTAATGACCGGTATCAGATTAAGCTAAAATTTTGTATAGAACTCATAAATACTATAAGGATTCGTTAACATATACGAAAGTTCATTAATATTTTATCAAAAAAATTTATTCATAACAAACTTCATATTTGGGTAAAAAATCAAAATCGTATTGCCGACATATTCAATTTTTCTCAAATATGAAATATTTTAAAAATAAATTTTTTGATAAAATATTAATACTCTGACACATAACAGTTTTAACGGTTACGGCATGAATTACATTTTTTACAGAATGGAAACGCATAGGAGATAAATTATCATCGCGAATTGTAACTAGTTTTCCAAACTGAACATTTCTTTTTGCATTTTTTTTGCCATTTTTTACATATGGTTAACTAATTAAGGTACTCTTTATGCCATCGACACTAAAAGTGCTGTTTCATTTGTTGTATCTGCTGCCAAGAAGACAAGCGATTTGAAAGCAGATTTAACAAATTGTGCTCTGGAAAACTTGTTATCTAGTCACGAATGAATGATTTTATTGCAACTTGTCAGAGTTCACCAAAGTGCATGGTGAGCGCAGGAGAGTAAAATCCCAATTTATATTGCAATAATTAGCCAGATTTTGAGCAATGTCAGTGTTATTTTTTTCATAATTAAAAACGTCTTAAAGTTCTGTAATTTCGTGATTTGCACCTTTTAAATTAGTCCCGTTATCGGATTATAAACCTAGTGAGCACCTGGACGTCTTTAGTATTTAGAAATTTTTTTTTGTCACAATATTTTTTAAGTTAAAACACATTAATTATTTATTGTCTTACTTAATTTTTGTCTTTATTTTGATTTTTGTTTTATTTGTATACGTTTATACAGAAATCAGGAATGAAAAAATCCACCCGAACCTGGGATCGAACCCGCGATACGTTGGGTTCAAACTCTACGCCTTAAGCATCTGAGTCATCGGAGACAGATAAAATCCTTTACAAAGTTTACAAACTTATTTGTCAATGAAATGAATCGAACTTAAGAAATTTCTATAAGATTTATCTTAAACAGTTTCGATGTTTACGTTGAACATAGAAAAAAAAATATAACAATTATTGTAGTTAAGATGGTAAATAGATGCCATCTATTCAGTATTTCATTAACCTAATCATATCTGATAAGGTAGAAACTTTATTGACCAACAGTCAAATTTTTATGTACGAAACCCGTACAAATATTTTCGTACATGGTTTTTGAAAAAAGTGGGTCGTTTCTCGCTGCTGGGGTATGATCCCAAAATAAATGTATATGTATGTATATCCCAGAATGTCAATAAAATTTCTACCTTATCAGATATGATTAGGTTAGTGAAATACTTAATAGGAGACACCTATTTATCATCTCTACAATATTCAAATTCAAAAACAAAATTACCATCCTCACTATAAAAGTTATTTTTATGAAAAATTTTCTATTTTCAAAATCTGAAAAAGACGTCTTTTAGACATGAAAAAGACATCTTTATGAACAGACATAAGACCTTTTTTGGACGTACCTCAGACATATTATTCACGTTTTTAAGATATCACAGAAAATTAAAAGGCATTAAAATAAGCTGCAATGCTTATTATTTTAATGCCTTTTAATTTTCTGTGATACCATACGGGGACAAATTAAAGACGTCTTTTGTCACAAGTCCAAAAGACGTCCGCAAAAAGACATTCTCAGGACGTCTTTTGAGCAAGTATGCCCACTGGGAATCAAAATTTTTTCCGCACCTAGCAAAAAATCTTTTTAAACACCCTATAAAGGCTTCGCTGTCAAAATCACTAACGATTTCAATATGCACAACCTCGGTGGCAAAAGGTTGGTTTCCATTGTCCCCCTCACCATTTGTCATACTTCTCGTCAACTACCACACCCTGCTCTAATAAAAATGTAGTGATTTTATTGTTAAAATTAAAAGTTACTATAAAGTCACTAAATTTTTACTGGAGCAGGGTTCGGGTATCTAAGGTATGGTATTAGTTTTCAAACAGTAAAAAATGGTTCAAACAAAATTTTGTTCTCGTTAATTACTTTATTTAAATTAAAGAAACTTTGGCGCAAGCTATCTGCAAGTTTGCAGCAAGCTTGTATAATATTAAAAAAAATTCAAAAACAACTTGTTTTTAAATAAATATAAAGGACACCTTGCTTTGGAGGTTAAAAAATTTATTGCGCAGCCGTAGGAACTTCCGTTTACACTATCGCACTATGTAAAGTTTTGCAAACTTGCAGCAAGCTTGAGCCAAGGTTGACCTGTAAATTTGCCGTAAGAGGAGAGTTTGTTGCTTGCACCAAACTTGCTACATGTTTGCACTGCAATCTAGCACGAAAAGCTTTCTGCAAGTTTTAGTGGTGATTGGGTAAAAACCAAAAAGGAACAGATAATCGGCTTTAGAGATATTGCCTGAAGGCTCTCATTACAAAGAAAATAGTTTTTTTTAATTGGATAAATAGAAACCGAGTCTTGCTGTTCGACAGTTTCAAAAACATCGTTTCGAGAAAAACGCGTTGAAAGTTTTAACTCCAAAATGTACATGTTTTTATCAATGTTTGACGCTGTATTTTCGCAATTAAACTCTGTAAAAAAATTCTGAAAAAGCCATTTCTTATGTGTCAAAAACCTATCTTTCGAATGGTGCATAAGAAAATTTTGTAAATTTGTAATAAACAAATTATACTGCTTTTTGAAATAAAAAATGCAAAACTGGCGCTGCGCTTATAAATACACTGCGCTGCATATTGCTCCGTAACTTTTATATTTCGTTAAATTTTTAATTTAATATTTTGGGATTATATATTCAAGATGATTTGGGACTGCAAAATGCAAAAAAAATCGATTTTTTTGACGGTATAAACTGACCGGTTGAAAAAACTTGTACAAGATCGTGTACACAATCTTGTGCACAATCGTGCACCGATCTTGCACATGCTCATTCACCAGGTCATGTACAATAGCAGCAAGTGTACATGTAAAAAAGATTGGAATAACGATTTTGTACAAGTCCATGTACAAGAACATGCATATGTTTACTCATGGTAAATAAAGAAATCAAGCTCACAAGTCCATGCTCGTGTACTTGTATAAGATTGTGCGTAAGTTCATGTAATGATCTTGTATTAATTTTTTTATTTTTTCAAAATTTGTGGAAATTTTTAACATTGGTCTTAAAGACTCTTTGTTCATACATGCGAAAAATAACTACGTAGTTATATAAGCCATAGAAAACTACTGCGAAGCCATTAAAAATTTTTATTATAAACTGTAATGGAAAACTCAAGATCTTGTACATGATCTCACACACGATCTTAATCGAGTACACAAGCACGAACTCGTGATTCTATCAGTTGACAGAAATATGAACATGTGCATGTTCTTGTACAAGATCGTTGTTTTAATTCTTTTTACATGTTCACTTGCTGCTCTTCTACATGACGTGGAGAATGAACATGTGCAAGAGCGGTGCACGATCATGCAGAAGGTCTTGTACACGATCCTGTACAAGTTTTTTAACTGCAATTTCCCATATGAAATCCTATTTTGTTTTCTTTATAGATAAATCCATGTGAAATATTAGGTTGATATTTCAGAATCTACATGAAATTATTCTTTATCATTCTTTCCTATGTTCAATTCCATGTGAAATCATATGTAAGAATACACATGAAATCCCATATGGTTTCCTATATTAATACATTTATGTTATTTTTTAATGTAGGTAATTATGAAGGAGACTGGCATAGGAAATTGATTTAAAAAAATGTAAGATGAAGGGACATTTGTTCCGACATACAGAAAGTCTGCTACTTAATACTTTTATCAAAATGAAATTTGAAATAAATTTTTATTGAATAAAATTTGTGACATATGAGGGCATATCTCTAAAACTTTTAAACTTTATTTTTTCGCTCATTATGATACCTTAAATTTTTTAAAAATAATTTTGCAATACCATAATTTAAGCACGATTGGAGTTGATGATCAATTTTTATAAAATTTTTAAAGAAAAATGATAATTTTAAGGAAAAAAATCGGACAAGTGCGAGATACACTCGCACTGAAATTGAGGGTTCCGTACTCGAAGCGAAGTTATTTGGTATAAAAACAAATGTTTAAAAAATATGTGTTGTATGTCAAATAATATAAGTGATACAAAAAGTAACTATTTTGTAAAATTTAAGAAAATTGTTCCTCTTCGTATCACTTATATTATTTGACATATACCACATATTTAAAAATTTTTTTTTTATACCAAAGGAGGAACAATTTTCGTAAAATTTTTTTTTCAAAATTGTTCCTTTTTGTATCACTTATATTATTTAACATACAACACATATTTTTTAAACATTTTTTTTATACCAAATAAGTTCGCTTTGAGTATTTAACCCTCGATTTCAGTGCTAGTGTAACTCGCACTTGTCCGATTTTTGTAGTTTATAGAATGTAACTTTTTTAACGAAACATTATATATCTTGTGGCTTATCATAGAAGTAGGTGGGAGTGTAAAGAACTGAAAAATCCATAAGACAATGATGTGTCTCAAGTTGGATAAAAATTATGTAGCTTAAAACTTGCGTAACAACTTTTTCAAAAATTCGATACAACGATACAACGGGACTATATTATCTACACAATAAGAAGTAATTTGGACCCTTATATAGGAATGTGTTAATCCTTTACATAAAGAATGCAATGACTTTAAACATTTAATTTTAAAACGTATTAAACTAATAGATGTGTTTACAACTGCCAGATATTTCTTACTCGGAGGTTTTTGGGGTCGCTGACTGCAAATCTGGAATTAATTTTTCAAAATTCAAAATGGCGGATCCAATATGACCGACGACTTTTTAAAAAATTGATCCAATTGGACTGAAATTTGTTACTCGGGGATTTTTAGGAGACGCTTGCTTTTCACAGAACAGTCAAGACGTCGAACAGCCAAAATGTCTCAAAGCCAATACGTCAAACAGCCAAGACGACTTCTTCTACTTCTTCTTCTACTTAATGACTTGAGGCACTGCCAACTGTCAGAACAATAAACTTAGAAGACGACAAAGTTCTAGAATACACTATATGCTACACTGTTGGTAATACAGGTTAGACATCAGCAAAGTAAATCCAGCTTATAGGAAATTTGAGATTGAATCAAATACGAGGGGGAATTTACTAGTTAAAAACATGTACACTTGACTACCGGTATTACACCTCATATTACTCTTATTACTAAGTTATTACACGTTATTACAGAGTATTACACGTTATTACAGAGTATTACACATTATTACAGAGATATTACAGATTTTTTTGCGTTATTACAGCACCGTAATAAAACATTATTACACGGTATTACACGTTATTACACAAGTATTACAGGAAGAGTGTACACTTGACTACCTGAGTAAATTCCCCCTCGATCAAATATATTGTTCGCTTGGAAACGGACAAGTCGAGTACAAGGAAAATGAATTTGCCATACGTTGAATTCATTCAAGAATCATTATAAATTCCCATGAGAAGAATACATGCGAGAATTGAATTCAAAGCGTATAGGCCATACATATATATATATATATATATATATATATATATATATATGGGACGTTTCACGTCAACCGGCCCAGAGCTCTGTCCAAAAATCTACTAAACGAAAATTGACTTATTATGGCTTAAAATAACCGTCAGCTCATACTCTTTCAAATAAAAAGTGGCGAATTCAAAAATTAAAAATGGTGTCCTTCCTGTGACAACTTTTTCCAATTTTTTTACTGACTCAGCAAACAAATGTATTAATTATCTTGAACAAATCATTGCTATTAGTTAGAGAATAGGTCACTCTTATGTTTTTGGGGTCGCCGAAAATAAATCTGAATTCAGATTTAAAAAATTTTCAAAATTCAAAATGGCGGATCCAATATGGCAGACAGGTTTTTAAAAACTTAATGGATTCGCTTGAAACTTGTTACTCGGGGGTTTTTGGGGTCGCTGATTACGAATCTGAAGTCAGATTTTGAAAATTCAAAATTTTAACTACTGTTTAAACAATTTATTATTGTTATTTACAAACTTTTTTCTAATTCCACCAAAAAATGCAATGTTTCCCTAGTTTTGCAACTTACCGAATTAAGTATAATAAGTATAATTAATATTTACTACAGATTTATAAACAGCCATCTTAAAAACTCCTGAGTTAGAAGTATCAAATTAATTAATTAATTTAATATTTTCAAAATCTGACTTCAGATTCGTAATCAGCGACCCCAAAAACCCCCGAGTAACAAGTTTTTAAGATGGCTGTTTATAAATCTGTAGTAAATATTAAGGTTTTACTGTTGGGGTTAAGGTTCTCATTAAATGTAAAAAAAGAGTTGACTTTCAACTCTCTTGGGAACGCTATAAAAGTACACCCTTATGGAATTAAAGAAAAAGGATAGTTAATAATTTACGAATTAATTTCATTACTAGGGCGTTACTTTTAAGGACCCGGTAAGAAGCGAATAATTGAAAAGAATTCAGAGTTCCAATTCTTTTGAATTAGTGAATTTACGTTTTTATTCAATTCCTCGATAAAGCAAAAAAAAGTAGAAAAATCTATTCTTCTTAATTGACTTGGTCAAAGTTTATACTCTAAATTATACATATAACCTGACGCAGTCAATTGTAAAATATAGAAATGCCTCATTTATTCTCCACATTTTCTATTCCTCTAAATGTGCTCCAAATGTCCTGAGCTATAGTCAATTTATAGAAATAACCACATGTACTTCACTTTTCAAATTTCTTATTCCTTTCATGGAAATTTTGAAGCTGGCGATTGAAAGAAATAGACATTTAGAATTTACTCTCCAAACATTTAATTTTTTTCTATTCGCTGCCGAAAAGTTTGAAAATAAAGAACTTTGCGCATTTTGAAAAATAGAAAGTTTGAATTCTTTTCTATTGACTTATCTGTACTGGGAATAGAAAAGAATTCATTTTTTTGATATTTAGATGTTCACTGGGGAATTGGGTGAAAACGTCAATACGCCTATTCAGAATAATTGAAAATGATCAAGTTTTGCTTAATATATGCAAAATTTCAATCTTTCTCTATTTCTCGCTTCTTACCGAGGAGTTAATATAATTATTAACTCTCTTTTTGAGTTGATTTTTAAATTGAAAAATTTAACTTCCAACTATTATTGTTAATTTTATAAGTTGCAAAATTACGAAAAAATTGCAATTTTTTCGTGGAATTAGAAATAGTTTGTAAATAACAATAATTTAAATAATAATTTTATTAAAGTCCGTATTTCTTATTATACTTAATTCGGTAAGTTGCAAAACTAGGGAAACATTGCATTTTTTGGTGGAATTAGAAAAAAGTTTGTAAATAACAATAATAAATTGTTTAAACAGTAGTTAAAATTTTGAATTTTCAAAATCTGACTTCAGATTCGTAATCAGCGACCCCAAAAACCCCCGAGTAACAAGTTTCAAGCGAATCCATTAAGTTTTTAAAAACCTGTCTGCCATATTGGATCCGCCATTTTGAATTTTGAAAATTTTTTAAATCTGAATTCAGATTTATTTTCGGCGACCCCAAAAACATAAGAGTGACCTATTCTCTAACTAATAGCAATGATTTGTTCAAGATAATTAATACATTTGTTTGCTGAGTCAGTAAAAAAATTGGAAAAAGTTGTCACAGGAAGGACGCCATTTTTAATTTTTGAATTCGCCACTTTTTATTTGAAAGAGTATGAGCTGACGGTTATTTTAAGCCATAATAAGTCAATTTTCGTTTAGTAGATTTTTGGACAGAGCTCTGGGCCGGTTGACGTGAAACGTCTCATATATATATATATATATATATATATATAATTGATCTCAATAACAATTTCTAACTTTCTATCAGAAAAATAAAACAATGGAAGGATAGAGTAAGACTACTGAAGTCAAGCTATCCCTCTGGGTCAAACAATGAGAAACAAACTCAGATTGAGTGAGAAACATCAATTGTACTTGTAAGGCGGGAAAATGTCAACACCGGGTTTCAAACACCTTAAATATACTTAAACCTTGAACAAGGGGTATACAGTTAAGATATTAAACTGTCGAAGACCACAACACTGCAAGGTGACACCGCAGATATACAAAAGATGTTTACATAAAAACTCAAACTCAGATAAAACCAGTAAAATTCATGAGAAGACGCACGGAACAGAATAAAATAATAAAATGGGTCCTCAGGGTGACACAAAAAATTCGGATATTTCACAAAAAGGATACAATGGGCGAGGGTAGAAGTCACACTCGCTTATAGAACAAAACTCAGAAACAATCAGGATTAGAACAAAATTCAAAGAACACTTCGGAAAGCACGTGGTAGATCGAACGGTTTAAAAGAAAGGTTAAAAAGTTGCTTTCAAAAGCAGAACAAATCATATGTATTCACAACACAGAACTTGGCTAAAAATGTACTAAAACTTGTTTGAACAAATCAAAGATAGAACAAAGATAATGGTAAATGCATGGAGTGCCGGAACATATTCCATCCGGTCACTACCGCTGCCAAGTTAGCAAAAACTCAGCCAAGACGACGAATGGACAAATGTCGAAACTACAACCCATTTTATAGAAATTTAATGTAGAGAGTAACCTCATCTCATTAAAAAAATTCGACATTTTGTCCATTGGAAATTTTGTCTGTTCGACGTTTTGGCATTTTTTTTCATTTTTGTTTTTTTCAATCTGACTCACTGCAGCGTAACAATGTGTAAAAATGAGTTACCCAATTTTTTTTCTAATATTTGATCAATACTGAAGACAATAAAATTTACTTCAAGAATGTGCCTTGAAAAAAAATTAATTTTTCTAATACCTAAAAGTTTAAAAGTTTTAGAGATATGCTCATTAACGTTTGATGATTTCAATTCATTTAAGAAGAACATTTTTAACATAGTCGTAAATATAGTATCTAAAAGTTATTTAATATAATATTTAACTTACCCAATCTGACATCTCGTGCGTATCAGAATTGCGATGATGATAATTTAATATAAGAATCGTGCTCACGACACTACTTGCAACCATAAACATGATGCAATTAAAATAGGTTCCTGGAAAAAATAAATTGTATTTAATTAAGACAGGAACAACAGAAGCACGTATTTGTTTGACAGATAAAAAATTCTGCATAAGTACATATTGTATAACATTTCATTTATATAAATTTATAGGATTTAAAACTTATTATTATTATTAAATATACACGGAGAGAAATACCATGCGTTTTTAGTATGAAAGTGGTTCATACTTTCCTAGCATGACTTGTTCATACGCCCAGTGGGCACCGGGACGTTTGAGAGACATCCTAAAAACGTCTTTTTTTGTCCGCGGACATCCTGGGAATTTTGATGATAATGTCTCGAAGACATCATGAAGACATCCAAAGAGCGTCTTTAACATGTTCAATGTCGTGGCCAAAAGACGTTCAAAAGACGTCTAAAAGACATTCAAAAAGGATGTCTAAAAGACGTCCTAAAGACGTCTTTAGGACTTAGATATATCTACTTCAGAATATTTTCCAAGTTTTTTTTCTAAGTTTAACTTAAGAAATTTCTATAACATTTATCTTAAACTGTTTCGATGTTTACGTTGAACTTAGAACATAAAATATAAAAAAGTTATTTTTATGAAAAATTTTCTATTTTCAAAATCTGAAAAAGACGTCTTTAGACATAATAAAGACATCTTTATGAACAGATATAGAACCTTTTTTGAACGTACCTCAGACGTATTATTCACGTTTTTAAGATGTACCATACGGAACAAATTAAAGACGTCCGCAAAAAGACATCCTCACGATGTTACTGGGCGCTTGATGTAAGAATTTGACTTACATAAGTTTGGCGTATGGACTTCTTACTGAGAAACTATGAATGTCATACTGTAATAGCATGAGAAAGATTCATACATTAAACGTGTGCCACTTCATACTATAAAAGCATGTTTTTTCGCTCGTACAGATTTTTTCGTGTACAGATTATTTTATATGTATTATTCATACGTATATATAAAATATACGGGAATGTATCCATGAGTGGACCACCTTTTTATTTTTTTAAATAATCTTTTTTAATGAAGGAAATTTAATAACTAAAATACACCGTTGGATAGGTATTATCCTCAGCTATGAATCATATATATATATAGATTTTTTTTAGCTTTAAAGAAAAATTTTTGATCGATTTTCTGAAGTGGTGTTTTTTTGACAAAAAAAATTTGTATCCATGAGTGGACCACCTGCTGAAATCGCTTAAAAATTATTAAAAATCAAATAAACATTAAAAACTTTCGTAAAGTAGTAAATTCGATCAACAGGAAGGTAAGAAACATAAACCAAGTTTATGTAATTTTTTAAAGTTGCGACGATTCGATGGTGTGGTTTACCATCCTCCTCAGGCTACTTTATTTAAAAACACCAAAATTAACAAAATACAGAATATAAAAGTGATAACAAAAATTTTTTTTATAAATAAAATTAATAGTATTATACCTAAGTATTAAAATATATTTTACATAGCAATTAGACAAAGATTAAAAAATATTTTAAATAAATTAATAAACGTTACAGACAAAAGCACACGACGAAAGCCGTCATTTCGATACAACGATCAAGTCAAAACTGAATTTAATATTGGAAAAGAAATTAGTCTGAGGAGGATGGTAAACCACACCATCGAAACGTCGCAACTTTAAAAAATTACATAAACTTGTTTTGTTTTTTACTTTCCTGTTAATCGAATTTACTACTTTACAAATTACACACTTGGAAGGGAATTCTATTTTTATATTGAAGACTTTCAATGCTTATAGTAAGGAAGTGTATCCAGTTGTGAGACAGTCGATTTTTTTAACACGCAATATTAAAAAGCCGATTGCTTTATATAAAAACATTTCTTTTTATAAGGTAACTTTGAGTGTGCACTGAAGCGCATATATATACATATTGGTTTTGTTAGATGCCAACACTGTGTGTGAGAATCGACTAAAAAACTTTTTTTTCAATATAAATGCAAAGTACGTTTTTTCCAAGTTAATTAATTAGAAAAGGTAAATGCTTTGCATTTTCACTTAGTACTTTCCTTATATTTTATGATGAAATATTGCATTGTTCTAATCTACGGTTGAAAATTTTTTTTCCTTTTTAAAATAGCGCCAATTTCTGGTTGTGCGAGACACAGCATGTCACCACACTGTAAAAAATTTCTCTGTAATTTTACACTACCGTCCGAAATTGTGCGAACTCTGCTTTTTCAACAACTATAAAACTGTGCAAATCATCAAAAATATTAAAACTAAAATTTTTTCCTCTTTATTTTATTAAAGTTAATAAAATTCTGAAAGAAATGACACCTTGACAAAGAGAATATGTTAATTTTTCAATTAGATATCTAAGAAAAACCCAATTTTCAATGTTTTTACTATTTTTTTTATTTCTCTGGCAAAAATTAATATTTTTAAACGTTCTTAGGCTCATTGAAATCGTATTTTGTTATGCAATTGAAATTATATAAAACAATTCATGTACACATTCTTCCCTAGCGTATGCAAACCGTGAAAGTTGGCTCATAAAATGTCAAAAAATTGTGATTAATATTTATATGACAAAAAATGATCAGTAAAATGTATAAATCTTAAATTTACTTACATAAATCAGAGAAGTTTAGAATGATATATTTACTTGATTTTTAAACATTATATTTTATTGTAGAATTAAATTTAAATTTTTTGACATTTTATGAGCCAAATTTCACGGTTTGCATACGCTAGGGGAGAATGTGTACATGAATTGTTTTATATAATTTGAATTGCATAACAAAATACGATTTCAATGAGCCTAAGAACGTTTAAAAATATTAATTTTTGCCAGAGAAATAAAAAAAATAGTAAAAACATTGAAAATTGGGTTTTTCCTAGATATCTAATTGAAAAATTAACATATTCTCTTTGTCAAGGTGTCATTTCTTTCAGAATTTTATTAACTTTAATAAAATAAAGAGAAAAAAATTTTAGTTTTAATATTTTTGAAGATTTGAACAGTTTTATAGTTGTTGAAAAAGCAGAGTTCGCACAATTTCGGACGGTAGTGTATATACAGTGTATGCGAGTTAAAAAACTTACACTGTATGGGACAGTTTTACAGGATATATATAGTAACTGTACATTGAGATTATGTGGATTCACTAGCGCCTGTAAAATTACTAAAAGTTGTAAATTTAAGAAATTTAACTAATAATTGTGATTCGAAGTACCCGATGTAACAAGACGACATACGAAACGACATTAATATTTAATTATAACAGATTATTAAAATAGTTGTTTAGTAAACGAAATCAGACAAAAAATGCAAAAGTAAACAAATTTTTAAATTTAAAGAAAATTTAATTGTCGATGTATTTTTCTATCAATATGTGATTTTACAATGAAAAAATTGCTTTTTTACTTTTTACTTAGTAATTTTACAAAATTCATGATATTTATAATTTCAAAATGTAAATTAACTAAAAAATGTAACTTTACACTCGTCCATAAAATTACATTATAGTGTATGCGAGGAAAAAAACCATGACACAGTAGGGCTTTGCATTGGGACTGGAATTTTACAATCGCCATTTAAGAGCATTTGAACCTTCGTGACGTCACAAATCATGGCGCATGACACGCAAACTTCTCAGGTATGTGAAAAGCACAATTTTGAATATTTTTTAAAAAAACCTTTTGGAAAATGTTCAGAATAACATAGACTCTGTCTGTTATGTGCGGAAAATTCAAAATTTTGCGTTTAAAACGTTTTTTAAACAATGTTTAAGTTGGTTGTCACAAGTAAGGAAAAATACACGAATTGCTTATATGTAGGCCATTGTTGGAAAGACCAGGATAAAAATTGGAAAATTATTATTATTTATAATAAAATTAATTAAAATATTTGATAAATTACATAAGAATTTTCCAATTTTTATCCTGGTCTTTCCAAAAATGGCCTACATATAAGCAATTCGTGTATTTTTCCTTACTTGTGACAACCAACTTAAACATTGTTTAAAAAACGTTTTAAACGCAAAATTTTCAATTTTCCGCACATAACAGACAGAGTCTATGTTATTCTGAACATTTTCCAAAAGGTTTTTTTAAAAAATATTCAAAATTGTGCTTTTCACATACCTGAGAAGTTTGCGTGTCATGCGCCATGATTTGTGACGTCACGAAGGTTCAAATGCTCTTAAAATCGCTCCGCACTGTACTGTAAGTTTACGGAATCTTGTATTTCTAACCTCAAAATTATTAATATTGTCAAACTGAGTGCAGTAAAACAACATAATTCTGTAACGAAATTTGTTACAGAATCTTGTAATTCTACTATTTAAATAGTAAAATTAAAACCTTTTTTTACAGTGCAGTTGTGAGACGGTGGCACCACCCATCTGGGATAGCCTATACTTTTTGTTATACAGCTTAAAACGCTCTGTTTAGTTTATTTTGTTATGTACATTTGACAACGTACTATTTAAATGTTGCATTGATTTTTTTACTCGTATTTTTTCACTTTCGTACATTGCGACAATGATTACGATGAAGAAGACTGATAATCATATTCTAATGAATAAATAATATTATCTAGTATCAAGATGACTAGAGACAGGAGAGCCAACTTCGCTATTTTTCCACAGGGAGCTTGAAGTTGCATCGTGAGACCACTTGGGTGAGACTGTATAGAAACCTATGCTGCGTTAAAAGCTCTTTTGGATTCTGCGCATTCTGTCCACATGTGATCAGTGAATGACAGCAACTGTCAGCTGACAGTTGTTTTTCATAAAGCGTTTACGAACCAAATAATTTATCATTTTCAATCGTTTTCAAAATATAATTTTAAGAATAGTGAAAATACATTTAAAGTGTTCTAGAATATTATTGTGAAATTAATCGTTAATCACAGTTATTGTGAATAATAAATAAAAATGAAGATCTCACAACAACTTTAATTAATTTGCAATTACCCTGTTGAAAATTCCTATGTGAGAACACATATGGGATCCCATCCAGGATCTCTTGTGAGTTCTTATGTGGGTTCCCATACAGGTTCACACATAAGATCCTGTATGAAAAGGTTCCTGGGATGAACTTGCGTGAGATCAAGCGCACGATCTTATGTCTCTGTAAAAGCAATAACACAGGATCCCATGAGGTTTCCTGTGTAGGTTCCTATATGAACAACACGATAAATAGGAACACACATGGGATCTTATCCGAGATCTTGTATGAGTTCTTACATAGGTTCTCACATATAAGAAGATTAATAGCATATATATAAAAGCATTATATAAAATCTTATTAAGCTGCTATTAATCTTCTTATATGTGAGAACCTATGTAAGAACTCATACAAGATCTCGGATAAGATCCCATGTGTGTTCCTATTTATCGTGTTGTTCATATAGGAACCTACACAGGAAACCTCATGGGATCCTGTGTTATTGCTTTTACAGAGACATAAGATCGTGCGCTTGATCTCACGCAAGTTCATCCCAGGAACCTTTTCATACAGGATCTTATGTGTGAACCTGTATGGGAACCCACATAAGAACTCACAAGAGATCCTGGATGGGATCCCATATGTGTTCTCACATAGGAATTTTCAACAGGGTAGGATAACACGAAAGCAGTATTGTATATATATATATAATTTTTCACTTTTAAACTCAGTTTATATACACATGTGAATTGCACGTGTCACATGTTGCACGAAATTTCAAATATGTTTTGTATGCGCAGAACGCCAGAAAGAGGCACTAATTGTAAGCGCAAGCTAGATTACGAGATGCCGCCCAAGCGGTCTTCCATTTCTACATGGAGAATAGACTACATGAGACCAATATCCCTTGCATTTACTTCACTAAAATGGTGCCAAGATTCTTCGTAAGCTAAGACAAGTACTCATATTGTTTTGTAAAACATAACCTGAATATAGATATATTTTTATTCAACTTCAAAGTAATTGATATTTGAGTTACGTGAAATGTATGTGTACTTATGTTTCTTTGGCAGATTTCTTTTTTAACGCTTTTAATGACATTTTAAAAATTTGTGAACGCAAAATATCAAATTTACCACAGTGAAAAAAGGTGGTCACAAAACTTTCACATTTTTTAACACAATTTTTGTGTGCGGCTGTTTTAAACACAAAAATGCGTCGATTTACTTAAGTCCCTATTGTAAATTCCCATATGAGATCCCCTATAAGATCATTTTTGATTTCTCATATGAGATACTATATGAGATCTTACGAGAATCCTATGATTCCTAGGATCCCACATGGGAATATGTAGTAGTTGTTTTTTTAAAAAAATATAAGACATATTTTAGATTTTAAACATAAAATATTTTTGCTTTATATAAAATGAACTCAACATTTTGTCAGATTTTGTGTATCTCTTACCGTTTTTGAGATATTCACAAATTTTATTTTTCAAATTTCGACCCCATATGGAATCCTACATGGACACTGATGAGATTCTTCTTACGAGATGTCCTTATAATATTTCGCATTTGACTTCATAAAAATCAGAAAGGTGGTCCAGTCATAGATACATTCCTCTACTATTCCTCAGTATCCTCAGAAGTAACAGTTATATGCAGAGAAAAGTGCGCGGAATCATCGCCGCGGAGACGGGAAATAAATTAAGTTCCAGTGATGTTAAGTGAAATAGAGACGGATTCAGATGGGAACGAAGCCGAATTATTGCTGGTTCTTTTCAATGAATTTAAAGACTTGGTTTTCCGTAACATGATACGAGACATGATGCAAATTGGATGCAGATCTATTAGAAATGAACATCGAAATGACCACCGATGTACTAGTGTTTTATCGATCTTACAGTATGGCCAACAGCGAAAGAGAGCAGACAAAGGATTGGATCGAGGAGTTAAAAGGCAGATATTCTAGAGAACTCTAACGCTTCGTATGCGAGTCTTATATTGTTTGTCAGGAAGCCGAAAGGTGAAGTGAGAATGTGTGGTATATATACATATATACCATGTCGTGAATTGTCGGTACAATTAACGTTCGAGGAGTGGAAATTCGGCGCTGATTTTAAAGCAAGATATTTCAAGTTAGAAAAAAGTTAGAGACTTCTAACTTAGATGGTTGGAAAGCTGATAAAATTCTGTTTCTGAATGTATATCAAGAAAATTTTTTTCTTTTTTTTGTATTTATAACACCGAAAAGATTTCAAGCAACAATTATTATTGTGTTAAAATTTTGAAAATTAAAAAAATGTTTTGTAGTTCCTGAAATATGTTAAAAATGTTCGAGCACGTTGTTCTACAAGCCAGCAGCGAGGCGGCAAAAAGTGATGATCGACGGCTGATTTGAAGAAAAACATGCTCAGACCTTTTTTAACATATTTCAGGAACCACAAAACATTTTTTAAGTTTCAAAAATGCAAATTAAAGCTGAGATTTTAAAGATTATGTTGTAAAATTGACAAATTTTTCCATACATTATTCTAGATTGTGCCGGAAGTCAAAAACATTAGTACGACAGTACGAAAATTGCATAATTTTTGCTTGAAATCTTGTCGGTGTTATAAATACAAAAAATTCGTCAAGTATGAGTTACACTCGCTTACCTAGGGTTCCGTTCACGATTATTTAAATTTAAATATAATATTTTAAAGGGGTTTGCTATATTTTATGTGAAATCTCTATATGAAATTAAATATATGTACCAAATATATGTACCATATGTACCAAGTTGCAACTTCTTAGCCCCAAAACTGTAAAAGCTAAAGCGCGGAAGGATAGGGGAGACTGGGGCAAACCGGCCATGTTAACAGTTTTAAGGCTCTAGTAACTAAAGAAACTAATGAAAAACCTTTTGTAACAGCTTGTTGGAAAGGTCATCTAATTGCGCAACTTTTTCCTAGAGACACATGTACCTTAAAATGTATTGTTTAGCTGCTGCATCAATTTTAAAAACATTTGCAAACTGTCCGGTTTGCCCCACCCCTGAGGTAAACCGGACAGTTTATTTTTGTTTGTTTAGAGAATTAATTGTAAGGAAAATGTCACTAAATATAAAAAATCAATAAACAATCTTCCCAATAAGGAAAATAATAAGATAGGATTAAATTTCAATTAAAGAAATATCTTATTTATTATAAAACAAATATTTTCAACTAATTGTTGTCGTTCACAAAGAAACGTCTGTCGGTGAACTTTGTAAAACTTCGTAAAACTCCGTAAAGTGGACAAAGATTCACGAAAGCGCGCACGAAGTTTTCTAGCCGACAGGTAATCTTCGTGAATTTCTGTTGCAAGGGAAACAGACATAGGCCGGTTTGCCCCACAGGCCCATTTTGACAATTAAGACCTGTAGAAAAAAATGCTTAGTAAAATCATTAAATAATATACCGATAAATTTAACTGAGGCATGCACCTTTTCAACCTAAAAAACAATTTTAATAAATATTACACGATTTTCTCACAAATTGCTTATGAACAGATCCGTAAAAATTTCTAGTGGAAGCGAAATAACAAACTTTTTCTTATAAAATTGCATAAACATAATTAAAAAATGTCAAACTGAAGAAATAAGTTATTCTTAATATAGTCTTTTCAAATTTATAATTGACATATTTTAAAGTTTGACCATTTCTGAGAAACTAACACCTGGCCGGTTTATCCACATGGCCGGTTTGCCCCAGTCTCTCCTACGTTTTTTCCGAAATTTCGAGTTTTTGGAATATAACAATATTCAATTCAATTCCAATCGAGTTCTCTATAATTTTCCTTTAAACTCCTTGAAAAATTACGTATGTTTACCAAATTTGAACATTCTAGCTCCAAAACTGTAAAAGTTAATGGGAGACACGCTTTCTTCCGAAATTTCGAGTTTTTGTACTATAACTATATTAAATTCAATTCCAATCGGGTTCGCTATAATTTTCCTTCAATCTACTCGCAAAAATACGTATGTATACCAAATTTGAGCCCAATTGGTTAAAATGGCTAGATTTTAGAGGGGGGACAAGATTTTGTGGACGGACATAAGTGAAACCATAAGGGTTCCGTTTCGGTTCACTGCGTGAACGGAACCCTAAAAAAAGAAAAAAAATTTCTTGATATACATTCAGAATCAGAATTTTATCAGCTTTCCAACCATATAAGTTAGAAGTTTCTAACTTTTTTCTAACTTGAAATATCTTGTTTTAAAGTCAGCGCCGAATTTCTACTCCTCGAACGTTAATCGTACCGACAATTTCCGACGGTAGTATATATATTTTGTAGATTCGCTATTAAATGATAAAAATTGAATATTTTTTTATCGGACTACTCTATTTTTCTTGATAAATGTTCGAGGAATAAGATCCAATAATTTATTTATTAATTTTTTAATAGTAACTATTTTTTAAAGAACTCTCAAAAACCTTGAAAAAAAGCTTTAAAATGTAGCATTTATGGTAAAGAGTTGTATCTCAACTCCTAAATAAAAACAGACACAGACAGCGTTGAGTCTAATTTTCTCTTTTATGCATATGAACTATAGAAGAAGTGTTATTACTGTGGGATTCTTTATTTTTGTTGACTTTGTACTGTTCTTTATGTGTCTGTCGTGTCCGCTGTGTTGCTAAGCTGTGCTATTTTAACAATTTGTGAGGTGATTGAGTAGCCTGCTCTCACTATTTCTATGATAAGTGGTGCAAACGTTAGTGCATTTCTACTTGTGCAGTCTATATGACTTTTTTTTGGTATTTAGTCCCGACAATCATATTAAATTTAACTGATTTTAATTATTTTATTTCTCGACTTTTTCCGCTCATGACTAGTCTTTGGTTGGTTTGTATTCATTCCTTCCTTGTTGGTCTCCGTTCAGTATCTTTGTCAAGCATCAATTGACTATTGTTTGAAATATTTATATCACAGTGTTTTTTCTTGGTGATCAATTAACCATGAGTGTAACTGTGGATGAAGAGAGATGGAATCAACTTCTATCGTCTATAGACAAACTCACTCTCTCACACGATAACCTTCGTTCGGAAATTAACGTTTCTACGAAAACGGTAGAGTCATTGACCGCGACATCGACAGCGCACGACAAAAGACTATCGGACATTGAGGAAACTCTTTCTTTTTTGAACAGTCAAATTAGAGCGAAAAATTTGGTCCTTTTCAAATTGGAAGACTCGGATAACATCAACAATAATTTACTCATGGCTATATTGGGGGTCTTCAAGAATGTGGGACTTCAAATTTCAGAGCTGGCCGTGGACGATGTCTTCCGGTTGGGCAAAAATAAGGGTGCACGCCCTATCCTGATAAAATTTATCTCGGCAAAATGGGTCAAATTAATTTTCGGTAGAGTTCAGGAACTCTCTAAAGCCGGTTTTGCCATCGCCAATAACAGAAGTAAAGAGGAGAGATTACATCGACGCAATCTGTTGGATCAAGTTCACAAATTAAAGGGACTTGGACTTGACGCCAGGTTAAAGGGAGTCAAAATAATAGTTGATGGATCAGTCGTTACTGCCGAGGAACCCTCTACAACCTTGAAGCGCCAACTTTCTGCCGACAATACACCTAGAATTTGACAGGCTCCTGCACCACTTTGTGAGTTCATCACCGTCAACATCGGTCACCAAGGTCGATTCATTGACTCAAGACTCCAACGACTCTTCGCTCCGGAAGGAAAAATAACAACCCCGAATTCGCTGCTACCTCAATCAAGACCCCTGCTCAACAAATGCGAGTGCTTTTTTTTGAATGTGCATGGTATAAAAAACTTGCAAGATATGTCTTAAGGAAAACGATATTGTGTGCGTTTCTGAAACGTGGTCAACAAAAGTAAGTTTAAAAATTTTCACCACATTTCCTAATAAACTAATTATTTCTCCAGCACTCAAAACAAGTAAATTTGGCAGAGCAAGGGGTGGCCTTTTATTAATCTTTAATAAATTAATTTATAAGGTCTCAGTGCTCGATATTTCTTCATTCCATATTTTTGTCAAAGTTAAATCGCGAACTGACTGCTTTATTTTGGGATCAATTTACATCTCACCGGACTCTGATATTGTTCAATATCTCGATAATCTCAACTCGATTTTGTCCTTTATTAAAAATGAATTTCCATACCTCCCAGTATTAATTGTCGTGTCGACAATTTAAATCAATTAAATTCAGATATTCTCGAAAACTCTAACTTTAATTCGATAAGACAATCTTTAGATTTGACAATTAATGTAAGGGGCAGGACCTTGGTAGAGAATATGGAAACCAATGGCTTTGTTTTGTTAAATGGGCGTTCACTAAGCAATTCACCGGCAAGCCATACCTTTGTGGGATCTCAGGGTTTTAGTGTCGTAGATTTGATTTTGTGTTCACTTGAAGCTCTGCCTCTGCTCAGCGATCTATTAGTACTTCCGAATGCGACCCTCTCCGACCATCTACCGGTATTGCTATATCACCAATCTAGGGCGTTAGAACCAGTGTACACGTCAAATAAATTATTCTTTGACTCGGAAAAAGCCGCGATTTTTCATTCGAATATGGCCTGGAGAGGGGAGGTCTTGCGGCTAGATCATGATGTAAATACGTTGAACCATACGATTACTTCGACGATTAACAATGTCGCGAAAGAACTTAGCATGTCACGTTCATGCAAAATTTTTTTATCATTTAAAGAGAGACCTTGGTTTAATAGTGAATGTGAGCGAAGTAAAATGCGTGTCTCTGAAACCTTGGGCCAAGCCAAATGTAATGATTTTTCCTCGGAAACCAAATCCGCTTACCTACATGAAAAGCGAAATTTTAACAAAATCGTTACATCCAAAAAGGCAAATGATCGTAAAAAGATTATTGAATCCTTATGAAATTGTAACCAATCTGAGCTTTTTTAAAATATAATAGATTTTAAAGGTGCCTTTCCATCCGTCTCACACAATCTTTTATGGATGAAACTCAGAAAATTGGGATTGAGCACAAAAATTATTAACATCTTATCTCAGTTTTATTCGAACGCTTTTACTTGCATTAAAATTCAAAACGGTTGCCCTGATTATGTAAAAATTACTAGGGGAGTCTTACAGGGTGAAGTACTAAGTCCGTTATTATTCTTGCTTTTTATTAGTGATTTCGAATAATATTTTTTTAAAAGGGGATGCAGAGGTCTCTCTATTGATAAATTACAAAAAATATTAATGTTGGGATATGCTGACGATTACGTCATCCTTGCGGACTCCCCAACTGAATTAAGCAAAATATTATCGACACTAAACTCTTATTGTAAAGAAAACGATTTAATACTCAACACCAAGAAAACGGAAATTGTTATTTTTACTCTGTCTGGAAAATCTTCGGCCAAAACATTCAAATCATTTGCATACGGTGAAGAGAAAATTGAAGTAGTAAAGGAGTATTTGTAATTAGTGGTAACACAGCCACAAAAAAAAAAAAGTACCCGGGCCGGGAAATGAGACCATCATTTCTTGATGTATTTTGATGCGCTGAACACGAATCTGAAGTCCGTTTAGCTCCATCACGTCAGGATTTTGACATAACCTCAAAAAACATAGCTGATTTTATATGACAGGAGAAATTTTTTAAATAATGGCAGATTTGCTTGAATCTTGTTACTCGGGGGTTTTTGGGGTCGCTGATTACGAATTTAACGTCAGATTTAATAAATTCAAAATGGCGGATCCAATATGGCGGACGAATTTTTAAAAAGTAGTTGGATTTTTACGAAAATTGGTATCTAGGGGTTTTGGGAGTCGCTGATTACAAATTTATCGTCAGATTATTCAAACTCAAAATTGCGGATCCAATATGGCGGACGAGTTTTTAAAAAATAGTTGAATTTTTATGTAACTTGGCCGATACTGGGGTTCCGAGTCTCTGCATCGTAATACGTTTCCTACGTGTGTCTGCTATGACGGCATCAAAGCCATTATCCAGGGACTTAGCCGGATAGCGGACAAACTCCGTTGTCCACCGTCACCGCGTGGAGGTACCCTGGATGCAGACACATGTAGAAACATAAAGATATTTGACCACCGTACTATATCTGCCATTTTACATTTGAATAATCTGACGTTAAATTCGTAATCAGCGACTCCAAAAAACCCCATGATACCAATTTTTGTAAAAATCCAACTACTTTTTAAAAATTTGTCCGCCATATTGGATCCGCCATTTTGAATTTGAATAATCTGACGATAAATTTGTAATCAGCGACTCCCAAAACCCCTAGATACCAATTTTCGTAAAAATCCAACTACTTTTTAAAAATTCGTCCGCCATATTGGATCCGCCATTTTGAATTTATTAAATCTGACGTTAAATTCGTAATCAGCGACCCCAAAAACCCCCGAGTAACAAGATTCAAGCAAATCTGCCATTATTTAAAAAATTTCTCCTGTCATATAAAATCAGCTATGTTTTTTGAGGTTATGTCAAAATCCTGACGTGATGGAGCTAAACGGACTTCAGATTCGTGTTCAGCGCATCAAAATACATCAAAAAATGATGGTCTCATTTCCCGGCCCGGGTACTTTTTTTTTTGTGTGGCTGTGTAATTTTTAATGATACGGGATCCTTCCTCCCGGCGGCAAATAAGTCTGTAAGTGCGGCAAATTTAGCAGTCGGGGCTATTTTGGGGACTGTTGACTCTCTCGGGATGGATACTTGGAGATCCTATGAGAAGTTGTTTCAGAGTCTCGCTGTGAGCATACTTTTGTACGGTGTTTAAACATGGGGATTTAATAGAAGGAGTTCAACTTTCTTTCATTATTAAGAGCCTTTTATCGTTGCCTATTAACACGCCAAATTACGCCGTCAGGTTAGAGACCGGGTCTTTCCATCTCTCTCACAGAGTTTTAACCGTCACACTGAACTGGATTTGCAAAATTTCTTCAATGGCTAATTCTAGGTATCCCAGACAGTGTTTCGAGAAGCTTAGAGAAATAGTTTTGGGGATGCCCTGTCCGAGAACCAACTGGTTCTCACAATTAAGCGCGTTTTTTGAAGAAACTGATCAGTTGGATTTATGGCAATCCCTATCTTTAGACACGGTAAGTGCAAATAGGGAGACTATTCTGCGGGACTATGAACGGTTTCTCCGAATTCGCGATAAACAACAATATATCGAATCTAGTAGCTTACTAATATACCCTCATCTTTTGCTTCAAAACAAGGCCCAACATTACCTTACTTCTAGGCTCTCATTATACTATAAGAAAATATTTGCTCAATTTCGATTGTTGAATAAGTATAACTACAGAGTATATTTGGCTCGCTCAAAGTATGTGTTTAATTCGGATCAAATTTCTCCCTTATGCAGGCGGGAGGAGGAGAGTCTGTTTCATATTCTGATCGACTGTCCTGCGTGTGCTCATTTATGCGAAAGAGCTTTTCCAGAGCTTGTCTGTGAAAATGATAAGATGTCGGTTTGGTTGAGATTTCTATCCGCACAGGACACAAAAATTGTTAAAAAATTTGTAAAGTTATTGTCAGACATTTTACTACAGCGCTTGAGTGTGACTGATTGACCAGGGTACTCTCATAGTAATTGTTTTGTTTCTTCTGATTCTTTATTTATTTATTTTTCCTAACTTATAATCTTGTTTTATTTATTGCATTTTTTTCTCATTATTTATATGCTCGTAAAGCTCATTAGCAAATCTCCGCTTGTTAGTACTTATATTAAGTCAAAGAACATGCGTAATTTTATTTATTATAACGTAGAAATATTTTATAGTCGAAATTTTTTTTGTACAGTATTACTGAAGATTATAATAAATATTAAAAAATATATTAACCTTTTCTTAAAAAATATTTGGATTTCTAAACAAAAATAAAATAATATTAATATAATTTCAAAGTCCAAAAACTTCGTAATTTTAAAAAATATTATTAATTGTATTTTTAGATTATTTTTAATTTGTTAAAACAATATATTGTTGTTATTGTAAAACTGTTGTTAAAAATATCTGGAAAATGATGTTTTTTTTAATTATATAACTTTTATTGATATGAACTAAAATAAATAACAGTTCATTTAAAAATTGTTTAAACAAATTATTGTTGCTATTTAAAAACTAGTGTTTAAACGTATCTAAAAAGTTGCTTCTTCCCCTTAATTTTGCAAATAGTTCTGCTGTATATAAATGCAATAGTATCTTAAATTTAAAACTTAATTTTCCACAATTGTTTAAACAATTTAATTTTTTTATTTATTACAGATAAATTTTTTTGAAGACTGGAATTTCTGTTATATGTATTATATTTCAATACCCTATGAATGATTAAATATGAAAATATTTAATTCCGAATACTGAATTTTCAGAAAAATCCGATACATGACCCCGTATTCTCATATGAAATGCCTCATATATATGTACAAAGTTTGAGATTGTTGTCTAAAAAATTTTTAAAGTTAAGATAAAAAGGAATTTTGAGTTTTTGTAGCGCAGCGATATTTAAGTCAATTTTAAAAGGGTTAGCTATATTTTTCGTGAAATTAAATATGTGTACCAAGTTTCAGCTTCTTAGCTCCAAAACTGTAAAAGTTAAGACGGAGGGGCACGCTTTTTTCAGAAATTTCGAATATAGCTATATACAATCTAATTCCAATCGGGTTCGCTATAATTTTCCTTTAATCTACTCGCGAAAATACGTATATGTATGCCAAGTTTGAACATTCTAGCTCCAAAACTGTAAAAGTTAAGGAGGACACACGTTTTTTTTCCGAAATTTCGAGTTTTTGGAATATAACTATATTCAATTTAATTCCAATCGGATTCGCTATAATTTTCGTTTAATCTACTCGCAAAAATACGTATGTACGCTAAGTTTGAGTTCAATCAGTAGAAATGGCTAGGTGTTATTTATTGAAGTTCATGTCAATAAAAGTTATAAAATTAAAAAAAACATCATTTTCCACATATATTTTTAAGCACAGTTTTACAATAACAACAATATATTATTTAAACAAATTGCAATTGTTCTAAAAATAGAATTAATAATATTTGTTTAAGTTGTAAATAAAAAATCTTAATAAACATTTTTTAACGATTTTTCCCTGATTTTGCATTGGGGGGGAGGGTTTTGGGATTAATAATGACCTTTAAATGATAGAATGGCATTCAAATACACTTGGAAATGTGTAATTTTCAAATTTTCGCTTGTATCGCGAAGCTGGTCTGAAAAGTAAAAAAAAATTATCAAAAATTCGTATTTCCTTTATTTCCAATGGAAATGAAGTTTTTGACACCTCTTTGAGTCGACAAATGAATTTCTATTGCAAGAACCTTTCATAATTACAAAATTTTTTGGTGGCTCAACCCTGACTCACGCGTCGTTTAGCGTCACATTACACACAAAAATAAATGCGTGATCCAAACACCATATTACGTTCCACATTTTCATATAACATCTTAATAAACAATTTCAGTCAAGTTACTTTGTCTTTGACATATTTTTTCTGCACTTAATTGTCTTCTTCTGAAACAAGAAAAAAGTTTTTTCTTGAGCCTACAGCACTGACTTGCATAATACGTCTTTATTGTTTGCACAATTCACTACAGCGTATGTGAAAAGTTCGCTGACATTGCTAACAAATACTTACATACAAAGACAGATGGATCTAGTGTAATTAAACAAAATAAACACGATGGCTCAACCTTGACCACTGTCGAACCCTAACTATTCTCCCCTATTATTAAAAAATTCATAAACAAATTATTGGATCTTATTCCTTGAACTTTAAAATTCAAAAATTTTTGTTTTTAAGGACCACCCTAATATATTCGGATGTGAGTCCTGAATATTCAAGAACAGCAGGAAGACGAAAATGCTGTTTTGTTGACTGTAGCCGATTTTTATTAGAAGTATTCGCATTTGCATGACCCTTTCTTGATCAGAGTAGAGGAAACCTACGGAAAACTTCTACTGAATACAGACTTGCACATGCTCTTAAAGAGAGAAAGGACAAAGTCCTTTGGGGATACCCAGGCCCATGTAGGGGCTATAATCCCTTCTAGCTACATTGACCTCAAGGTACTTCGGAGATGGAAAAACGCCTCTTATGACATAAAATTCCTTGTGCTCTTGAGAACGTAAGATAGACGATGTCTAGAGTGCAAGAAGAGGGTGCCTGATGAAATAACGGAGCGGTTAGTTACATTAATCTTGGCCCCGATAACACCCCAACAATAGTGGGCGTGAGTTAGCAAGGACAAGAATCCTGTACTTCTAGCGGGACCACGCGAAAGTTGCGCTCCCAGACCAAAATGTCAGACCGCAGTCTAAAACCACCCCGGTCTCACCCTACCTCCAGACGAGAAGGCGTAGTGTGTTCAAAATTCCCTCTTTAGTCAGCGAAAACACCAGAGTTATGGCGGGTACTGAGGCGTTCACCTATCCAAGTACTAACCGTGCTTGGATGTGCTTAACCTCGGCGATCGCAAGTCAAGGCACTTTACCGCCCAAGTTATACTATCGGTTTATTGAATATTAATTAATCTAAATTACACCGAGAAGACAGGCCGCTGATTAGCGATGTTTTCAAGTTTAACACGTCGGCCATTTTACTCTCATTCTGGTATTTGTAAAGTATAGTTGCGTTCTACATTTTTTTTTTTGTGAAATAATTAAAATGTAAAATTAATAATTGTGGGACAAGGTGTCGTCAAATGGGCGATAAGTTTTATAAGTGGTTTCCTTCTAAGTCGACCCATTATTATTAAAGTTCTAAGATTAAGATAAAATTAGCAATCTTGACTTTCGGTCTTCGTATACTGTGACCGTACCATTACTTTGTCAGGTTATTTAACTATTTTCTAGTTTAGTTATTTTTCATAAAATAACTTAGCGTCGGGCTATATTAAAATTAAATAAGTGTAAATAACGTGTTTTGAATGGAAATAACTAAAATAAAATAATCCCAAAATCTACATTATAATATGCATTTAATATTATATTTAATTGTTAAGTACTGCAGTAAATCCTCGTTAACACGAACTTGAAAAGACCGGAAAATTTGCCTGTTCGTGTTATCGAGGTTGTCATTATAACTAGTCTAACATACTAAAATTCAATATTTCTTGTATTTATAAACATTAATTACAATAATTTATATAAAGAATAGCAAATTTTTATTAGACGATTTGGTAATAGTTTTATGCTTTTCTGTTGGCTAAAATTCCAAAATCAGATGCAATTTTACTTGCTTAGTTTTTAATTAAGGGCCCAGTAAAAAATAAAAAATACAAGAACGTCGGATTGCGGTTACAAGCTCAATAGCTGGTAAACGAATCCATGAGAATCTCGGATACAAGCACTTTTCGGTATCCGAAATGATAATAAGCTTGTAAACGCACTGAAACGGACGACTTTTGTAGGTCTTTTAATCAAGAAAAAACAATTAAATGGATGCGGAAACGATGGAAAATTAAATTAGAAGCAAAAATAAATAATTATTTTTTAAAGAAACGTACATTTAAACAAAAAACAATTATTCTTATTAATTCTAACCTCTGCATTAAAAACATTGTAAAATCAGTGTTTTGTTGGTAATTTTATGTTGCTATTCGGAAAATATGGTTTTCTACCTTACCAACGTTGAATATTAATTTAACGAGGGTTTTTTTTCGAATTTTCTATTTTAATGCAATTTAAAATGATTTAAATAAAAGGGGGAAAGGAAATTAAAAATGAGCACCGTTTTATGTTTAATAATATTTTGATTATTATGAATTGCTTCTGAAATTGGAAAATCGAAAAACCCACGTTAAATTAATATCCAATATCGGTAAGGTAAAATTACCAACAAAACACTGTTTTTACAATGTTTTTAATGCAGAGGTTAGAATTAGTAAGAATAATTGTTTTTTGTTTAAATGTACGTTTCTTTAAAAAATAATTATTTATTTTTGCTTCTAATTTAATTTTCCATCGTTTCTGCATTCATTTAATTGTTTTTTCTTGATTAAAAGACCTACAAAAGTCGTCCATTTCAGTGCGTTTACAAGCTTATGATCATTTCGGATACCGAAAAGTGCTTGTATCCGAGATTCTCATGGATTCGTTTACCAGCTATTGAGCTTGTAACCGCAATCCGCCGTTCTTGTATCTTTTATTTTTTACTGGGGGGTTATGCCACTCTAGGATTTTCAAAAAATCCCTTTTTTTTGCTTTAAATAGTTCCTTAGGGTCTCAGAAATAACATATTGCAGGATTATGGCTCGGAAAAATCTCTAAATAATTTATTTTCGAAGTTCCTTGCAAGGCTGCACGGTACGCGGCGAGCTCCTTTTGTCAGTTCTACGGGGGGTAATCTTTGAAGGATCTACAGCAGGTATACGGCAGATGTTTTCAAAGGCGCTAGTTACTTGCTAGACTATAGTGGTCAATTATATGGTGCAGGCATTGCAGATTAAAGGTATTGTGAAATTATTTAAGTTTTGTACAACTTAAAACTTTAAACGCGTTTATCTCCAAACTACATTTTTCGAGTTGGCCGAACCAACAACTCGTACAATTTCCAACCGATTAGGTTCAAATTTGACACACATCTTTAAAAATACATTTTTTAAGGTATCACGTAGGATTTTTTTTATTCTATATAGTTCATTTGTTATTAACTATTAACTGATGGTTTTTTAGTCGAAATTAGAAAGTTTAACTTTAGAAGTGCGCCATTTGATCATGAATCAATATATCGAAAAAATCCTACGTGTTACTTTAGCTATTGTAATATATAATAAAAAAAAATTTAGATACTCAAGATATTCCAAAATTTACAGGAGCAGTTAGTTCGGCCACGTACCCCTTGAACCATAGAGGAGTCGAAGAACGACCGCTACAGCGCCACCATTCTTCAAGAAATATTTATAAGAAATTATTTTTTTACACCTAAAAAGATGTATAATAAACTTCTTATATTATATTTTTAATTGACTTTATGGTTTTTCTAAAAAAAATTCACATAAAACACCTATTTTTTCGGTCTCTAGAGTGGCATAACCCCTTAAAGGTTTAGGAATATCAAACTTTTCTGAGATCTAAGATTTTGTCAAATTTTTGTTACTCCCTTTGTTCTAAAATTATTAATTTTGTTTGAAGGACAATGCTCGTTTACTTTATAATACACTGATATTACTTGAAAATGCGATATCTTACTAATTATTCGCTTTAAACTTTTACACTGAATCACTGGAATCCAGAAAAAAATTAAGAAAAGGCCTTTAAGTGTGAATCTCTTAACTTGTTGGCTTCTATACAACGTAATTTCATAAATTATTTAGAAATATAGTTCGCGTTAACCGAGTTGAAAAGGGATTAAGGGCCTTAAATATTGTTGGAATTTCCTGTTAACCGAGGTGCGTTCAATGCAATTTACATAGGGCTTTGCCGAGACCGAAATTTTTGTTCGTATTAACCGGCTGTTCGTGTTATCCGAGTCTGCATTAACGAGGATTTACTGTATCTTATTGTATTAATAACAAAAATCAATACTATTACTATTAATTCAATATATAAGTCATAATTTTATTTTTCGGATGTATTTATGATCATATTCAGGATCGTAATTATGATCGTAATTACAGTCGTCGTGATTACCTAATAACGGTACAGCATCAGATGTTGCAGGCATTGTCTCAGCTACCATGTTTAAGAACACCGTAAGTGACAAAAGAATAGTCACTCCTAAAAAACAAAAAATGTTTTGAAACTTTAGTAACATTCTTTATAATATGAGAGATATTATTATTATTATTATTTATTATTATTATTTATTATTATTATTATTATTATTGTTATTAATATTATTATAATATAATATAATTATAGAGAGAAGATGTCTTTTTAAATTTTGTGGCCTATTGGCTTATATTTATTTAATTACATCAAAATTTGACGCGTTTCGACACAGTATTCTGTATCCTCATCAGAAAAAAACAAAACAAGATAAATAATCTGTAAAAAGCCAATAGAATACATAAGTTTCTACGAGAAACATTTTGGCAAACTATTTTATGGTGTACATACCAAGTATTTTTGAAAAACATTTGAAAAAAAATTTTTCATAACCTCAAAAGGGTTTGTCAAAACTTCTTACAAAAAAGAAATCAAGAGAAGTCATACGGAAAATAAAAACCATTGTGTCCCAAGTAGAAATGTGCCACTGGCATAGTACTGACCCAACACTGCCAGTCAGTATAACAGTACTGACTGCCGTACTGGGTCAGTAGTGGGCCAGCCCTGGCTGGTAACGCTCTCCAGTACTGATTTTGTCCCGCTCACCAGTACTAACGTAGTACTGGAATAATACTGGCATAATACTGGTAAAGTATTCATCCGGAGTTAAAATCTCATTTTTTTACAAAATACTATATAATTCTCTTTCCATTGCAAATTTCATCCTTATAAGCTTATTACTCCCATTTTTACCACAAAAAGGTAATGTGAGGGTAATAATAGTTAATTTAATTTAGAATATATAAACTACTATTAATAATAAATAATTGAAATAATAATTATCATATATGTTAATTAAATTATATTATTTTTAATAAATTAATTTACAAAAAATATTTTTGTGTTGTAATTTTTTTTTAATTCATACTATTTAATTTTTTTTACTTTGCACTTATACTTAATTAATTATTATTTAATAATTAATATTACAGATAAACAAATATTGTACTTATAACACTTAAAACTAAGAATGAAAAATCTCGCACGCATGAGGGATCGAACCCTAAACCCTAAGAACGCAAGTCGGATACGCATACCGCACAGCCGCGCTGGCTTGAAGTGCTGACTTGAAGTAGTTTACCCTAATGCAAAAGTTTTGATTTCGAAGACCGTATTATCTATTGATCACGAAAATAAAATGTATTTATTCTTGAATTTTTTTATCTAAAGTAAAAAAGTATTGGAAAGAAATTAATAAACATATTTTTTAATAAAAAATCATCGTTTTCTACCTATTGGAATAATTTAAAGACTTTTTCATTTAATGTTTTTTTACCACCGACATAGTACTGATTCGGTGTGAATGACAGTGTTCTGCCAGTACTGGTTTTAATATTTGTTTACCTTCGATATAGTACTGATTCGGTGTATTAGTCAGTACACTGCCAGTACTGAAAGTCAATACCGACGGCCAGTATTGGATCAGTACCATACCGATGTTTAATTACGGCGAGCTACGGACATTTCTACTTGGGGTATAAATAAAATCATGTGTAAAAATATATAAAAAACGTGTGTAAAAAATATATAACAAATATAAAAAACATTTCCTTAATTAATAGATACAAGTTTTTTGTCACGTTTTTGACATGTGACACATTTTTGTCTTCCATAGAGTATATCAGTCTAACCACGTAAACTATAAACCTTGCCTTACCTTCTACACATTTGCCTAACCCTTCTATATAGACTGATATACTCTATGGAAGACAAAAATGTGTCACATGTCAAAAACGTGACAAAAAACTTGTTTTTCTATTAATTAAAGAAATATTTTTTATATTTGTTATATATTTTTTACACTCGTTTTTATATATTTTTACACATGATTTTATTTATACACAATGGTTTTTATTTTCCGTATGACTTCTCTTGATTTCTTTTTTGTAAAAATAAAGAAGTATTTACTTCATACATTATAATGTAATTATATTAATATTATAACTTATTACAACTTTAGTAACATTCTTTATAATATAAGACATATTACATATGTCCGAGGAGGAATTTACTAGTTAAAAACGTGTACACTTGACTACCGGTATTACACCTCATATTACCCTTATTACTAAGTATTACACGTTATTACAGAGTATTACAGAGATATTACAGAGTTTTTTGCGTTATTACAGCACTGTAATAACGCATTATTACACGGTATTACACGTTATTACATAAATATTACAGTAAGAGTGTACACTTGACTACCTGAGTATATTCCCCCTCGCATATGTCTTATTTATTTAAGAATAATAAACATAGCCAGTCTATAAGCAGTTAAATTTCACAATTATTAAAGAAACACTATTAATTTAATGAATTTTCAATTTACTAGGTGACAATATTTATTCTATACTTAATATTTTGTATGTCTTTTTATTTTAACATTTTGTGCTTGAAATAATGGTAAACATGTAAATTGTAAAATACTTTTTACTTGAAAATTTATATTGAAAATATTTACCGAGAGACAGTTTTTCACCAGAATCTGGTGGCAGAGTGAAGCCTAAAACTGCCATACTAGCAATCAAGACACAAGGTACAATTAAATTGAAGAAGTAGTACAGAGTTCGCCTTCTTATCATTACAACAAAAGTGATATCTATGTATGGCTCTGGACAACAATTGTAATAGATTTCATTTCTCTTTCCAGGTACTCCTAATACAAAAATAAATAATAAATTAGAGTTATGCGACAAATATAATTTTTACAACGTCGGTATTCATCATAAATATCAGTGGAAATTTTTATAATATATAGGGGAATGTAGTCATGAGTGGACCACCCTGGAAAAATTATCTTAAAATTCATTAAATATCATACAATTTAAATATTCATTGAATAATTATTTATTTAAAATACTTTTCAATGAAAATGAAAAAAATCAAACATTTTAATCATTAAATTCTGTTTTATTGTACTGTTTCGTGACTTTTTGTAACATTTTCCTATTTTATATGAAATTGGAACAAAATACCATTTAAGTACAGAAAAAATCACTTTAAACTAACTTTAGTGACGATTTGCATTCATTGAAATGTCAAATGTGTAATTAAATTGAAAAATTTAAGTGGTCCACTCATGAAAATAGACGATTTAACTAGTAACAATAGATGTATCCTAGTATAGTCGAATTATGATTGTGTGTGCGCTCTAAATTTGAAATACGTAAAAATCTTATTTATTAGAAATGACTAGCCACTTAACTTAACGTTAAAGGAGACTAATCTTTAACGATTTTATTAAGATAAAATTTAAAAATTTGAATATTATTAATACAATTTAACTAAGAAACATAAATTATTCTACAAAATAAAAAACCTAAAGAAATTAATTAATTTTTCTAAATTCAATTTAATCTAAATAAAATAAAATTTAAATATTTCTTGTAAAATATATCAATAAACAATTATGACTATACACGGAAAAACTTTGTTCAAGAATCATTCCTAAATTTGTTCAGGAACTGAGGATATGAGAAAAATTCTGCAAAATTTACAGAAAAATACAAAAATCATTCAAGAAAATACTTGTATTTTTATAAAGGTAGCTGAGAGATGTAAAGCGGAGTTTTTGGACTCTCGAGGACGTGGGATCGAGTCCTCCCAGAGTAAATTTTTTTTCTCCCAAACGTAAAAATTTATTTTAAAACAAGTTCAAGACTTTCTGTAGTGAGTTTAGGAAGTTGTCTTGAATTTCTCTACAATTCTTATAGAAATACTGCTTAGAATTTTTCAAAGAAAATATAAATAAGATTTCTTAAATTATTCTCATATCCTCAGTTCCTGAACAAATTTAGGAATGATTCTTGCACAAAGTTTTTCCGTGTAATATTTTTTTTTCTAAAAATTTATTATTTGAAATAGGAAAAACTTGTATTAACGCTTTAATTAACTGTCTAAAATTTTGATGCTATTTCGAGCAAAAATTTAATTGTGAACTTTATAAAAAGTATGTAGTCCGTTATGTTCATTTCATGAACATTTTGTTTCCTCGTTGTGTGACGCAAAAAATTTGCTTCCTCGTGGAGGAAGTAATCAATTCCTTTAATTCATTTGAGTTTCCCTATCAAATAACTCGACCGACGCTCGGACGCACGCTCTAATGGTAGTCGGGTAGCAGTGAGCCGCCGTCAAGTACTGCTACTTGACTGGTAATAGAGCGTTCGTCCGAGCGTCGGTCGAGTTATTTGATCGGGACACTCATTTGATTGATTTAAATTCATTAAAAGTAATAAAATTTTTTGAAAAATTAAAAATTTATTTATTTATTTAAAAATTTATATATTAATTTTCATTAATTCTTTAAATTTCAATCAAATCTATATTTTATATATACCAATCGATTCGTCTTGACGCAAGGAATAAGATTTTATTGTATATCACCTTAAATTTTGCTATTAAAAAATTTTTTTATTAAAAAAAAATTTTTGAAAAAAAGCGAGTGGATCCATTAGCTTAAATATTCATATCATTACAAACTGATAGTTTCATTATTTCATAAAATACTACTTCATATTGCGGATAAGTACTTTTAATTTCTCACATACTTAATGAAATCCAAAGGTATTATTTAAGAGCAAATGAAAGGCGTCAATTAATAAGATATGAATTCGAAAAGTTACGACCTATGTTTGACAATTTATACGTATAGATATTCATATCATGAAGCCATTGTTGATGGTCGGTTTTCTTCTTTTTTATTTTGTACTAATAACTAAATGTGTGTATGTTGTGTATCGAATAATTATACTTGCGAAATTACATTTTACAACGATTAATGTATTGAATGCTTTTATTGATTTAAATTATTATATTGCAATGAATATCCGTTAATTATATTTATTTATGTTATTAATTTTAATTGATTTTTACACTGAAAAAAAAATTATTTGATTCAAATACTCAATTACTTGAGTATTATCAAATAAATATTTATTTGATAATAGTCAAGTAATCGAGTATTTGAATCAAAATTTATTTAATAAATTTTTTTTTCAGTGTATCAATCGCAAATTAATTAGATTTAATTTCTTTCATTCATTCACATTTTGTTCATTATATTAACCTTCATGATAAAAATTGTGTAACTAAAATATTAGGTATATATTTTGGCAGTTTTTTTCCTAATGAGAAAAATAAAAGAACTTACACTATAATTTCTTAAAAATTTGATAACATACCTAATAAATCCCATTCCCCGTTAGTAATAAAGCTACTGATATCTCCACCTGATTCATCTTGTAATTGTAAGTCCAGCTGGAAACAAAAACAATATGTAATATTATAAAAGTTTAATATTTATCACTTTGCTACAAATAATTATGACGAATCGTAAAATAGCAGACCATCCGTAATTATTAGGCAACATTACAGATTTAATCTGGTCATCCGAAATGATTCTTGAATAATACAAAATTTTTATGCGTAAAATCTTGAATAAATCTGCAACAACCCGTATTGTTTCGCACGGTGGGTCCGAACCAAGTTCAACCCAAAGGTCGAGGCACTTCAAATTTTTTTGTAGATTTCTATTCTATTATATCTCCTCCCACACAGCATCGAAACTTTACTAAATATTTATTAAAGGTCTAAGTGCAAACTACCGATATTTAGTTACAATATTTAGTAAAGGTTGAATAAATATTAAAATGTCCGCTATGATTAAATGTTTACACGTAAAAATTTTGTTCAAGAATTTCTCAGGAGTTTTTGTTATGAATTCAAAATAAGTTTTCTTGACGCCGCGACTATAATATCTCAGTCACTGTGCGTGCGGCATAAGGCAGTTATCTTGAGTCTTCGTAGTTCGAAATCTCAAGTTCCAGTACTCACGCAGGCAAATTTTTTTCTCGCAGTTCATACTTTTCGATTCTTAAACGAGTTCGGGAATTTTTGGTTGAAAATTCAATAAGTTGTCCAGAAATTCACTACAGTTTTTCCCGAAAAGCTATAAATAATATTTCAACCTACGGTTCTGCAGCAATTCAGGTATTTTTCCCATACCCTCCGTTCTTGAATAAATTTGAGAATAATTCTTGAACAAAGTTTTTCCGTGTAGAGTCAAAGTTGACTAAACATGTAAATTAAATGTTCGTTAATAATGTTGGGTGTGAAAGTTGACTGAACATTTAAATATAATGTTCGTTAACTGTTCAGTAAAAAAAATAACTTAACACGATGCGCATTACTAAAGTAAAGCACCTACGGCTGCGCAATACTTTTTTTGGCCTCTCAAATATGGTGCTCAATGAATATTTGAATATTAATCGTTTTCCATAAAAAATATCAGGAATCATTATTTTATTTTCACCAGTATTTTCGCTAAACATTTAACAAGCATTTCATTTAAATGTTCAGTCGAACTTAGCGCTAAACATTTAATTTAAATGTTCATTCAACTTTTGCTCAAAACATTTAAGACCAAAAAGAAAAAAATCATTAGACGTATTTTTAAGAAAATCGAGTTTTTGTATTTTTTATTCTAAAATCACTGCTACTAATTTTCACCAAAAAGTTTGAACATAATTTTTTTTACCTATAGCAGTATTTTTACTAACATAAAAGTAGGGTCAGTTGGGGTGAATGGGGACAAGAGGTTTTGGAGCTTAATTTACAGTTTTAAAATTAAGTTCTACGTCAATATTTTGACCTCAGATCACCTGCAAGAGGTTTTGAGTATTTCCAAGCTTTTATCTTGACAATTGTCAGCATGATAATTCAAGTTATCGCTCAATGCATAAAAACTTGAAAATCAAAGTCAAACTGTTTCAGTATTTTGTCTCGCAATTCAAAGAAAACAGACTTAAAAATCATACCAAATTTTTTTCTTATTCCTTATGACTCCCATAACAGAAATTCACTTGAATTTTTGATTTTTGTCAATTTGATTAATAATGACAAGCTGTCCCCATTTACCCTGAGTTTTCAAATTTTTGGGGTAAATGGGGACAGCTTGTCATTATTAATCAAATTGACAAAAATCAAAAATTCAAGTGAATTTCTGTTATGGGAGTCATAAGGAATAAGAAAAAAATTTGGTATGATTTTTAAGTCTGTTTTTTTTTCAAATGCGAGACAAAATACTGAAATAAAAAAAAATAAAAAAATTTTAATTGGTTCAACTATTATTATATATCTACTACAAATTTTTTTTCAAGTTTTTTCATCCCTTAATACAGTAATATACTTAAGGTATCACATCGGCACTAATCGGAGTCAAAAGTTTGTAGCTCGCATTACTACTTCCCGCACTATACTTTCGCCCTCAACTCCCTATACTCTCAGCCCATACTGTACCTACTTCTACAAATACACTCGTACACGTATACCCCACACTAGCAGCGATTGGAAGGAGTAGGAGGTTTGACCATAGAGTTATTATAAATAGAGTGGGGAAGGACTGTACCTAATCGTCCGCTGCATAGAAAGAGAAAGACAACCGAAACCGTATATCTGTCCTCTTCTGCTCACGCATGAGCAAAGCATTGGATTTTGGCAGTGACAGACTGCCTACTCACGAAAATTCCTTTGCTTTACGCATGAAACGTGGTAGTACTTTTTTTATGTTGTTATAATTATTGAAAAATGCGAATAAAGTGTGTGCTTTGTAAGAAGGAACCTGTTCCTTCAAATTCAAGTCGCAGTTTTCAGTGTTTTATTATTTTTATAACAAGTGAATGAATGCGTTATTTTCAAATATAAAAGATATATGAAGAGATTTAACGTTAAATTAAAAAAAATTTAAATGGTTGGATTTAAAGTTGAATAAAATATGAATAAAAATACATTTGAAAACCACGTGTTTCAGTCACTCGCCCGCGCTTGCGCAGTGACGCATTTTTAGAGAAGGACAGAACTACGGTTTCGGTTTTCTTTCTCTCTCTTCGGGCGTCTCATCGCCACTTACTGTGGCTCCTATACCTTCCCCACTCTATTTATAATAACTCTATGGGTTTGACAACGTCGCTATAAGTCTCGCTTTGACTACTGTGGACTACTAAAACTAATGTTACCATCCTGCGATGTTGCCACATCAAAGTGGCGGGTGTGCTATATATTGCAAATGACGTCATGAAATAGAATTTTTAATTTATAATTACAAATAAACGGCACGGTAAATTATAAATTTCTTTGTATATTTCAGTTCCAAATTTATTCCTGAATTCAACATTAGTCCCGTCTCCCATGCAAAATAAGCAACTTTGATTGCTAATATCTCTGGTTTCGTACGGCGAAAATTCATCATATTTTGCAAATTTGTCAAGAATGATAATAAGAACATATGGTAAAATTTTCAAGAAAATCTATAGAAAACGGTTTTACCGATGTGATACCTTAAGGAAAATTTTTTCTTAAAACTTTCTTAGAAACTATGCTGTCCCCATTTTACCCCAAATTTTATAAAATTTTCTAATTCTTGGAGTAAATGGGGACAGTCAATTTCATGCGTTTAAAGCTTATCTAAATTTTTTTTCTGCTGCATAAAATTAACCCTGGGAACGTAAATAACAACTTAAAAAAATAAACCTGCCAATATTATACCTTTTAAAGGAAGTAACTTACGTAATTTGTGAAAAATAGCGATTTTGTCCCCATTTACCCCAACTGACCTTAAATGATCAAATTAAATTTATGTTTTAGTAATAATTATTTATTTGTTTGTAGAACTATAAAAGTTAATGGAAAATTGAAAACAGAAATTATAGTAAACGTTGATTAAATCATTGTTTTTTAGACATGAAGGCTGATGTTATATTCATATATGGCGTGTAATGGTCAAGAAGTATATTCTGGATGATCTCGTCATAGTTAATATTGAAAAGTAATGATTTAATCAGCGTTTACTTTATTTTCTGTTTTCAATTTCCCATTAACTTCTGTAGTTCTACAAATAAATAAATAATTATTGGTAAAACATAAATTTAATTCCATCTCATAGGTAAAAAAATAAAATTATGTTTAAATAGCAATTTATCTGAAAGGTACCCAATGGGCACGGGCATCCGCTGAATGTCCCAAGGACATGCTTTTTGGAACGTTCTTGGGACATTGTTAAAAAGACGTTCTAAAGATATCCTTAGAAAATCCGAGAAAATCATCCTATTGATGTCAAAAGAATGAAATAAAGACGTCCCACAGTGGGAAAAAAATGACCCTCTGTGGACAAAAATCTACCGACAACACAAATCTTAACCGATTTTAATATTTTTTTTTTTAAATACTCGGAGAGGTTTTTCCTGTAACGCACAACTGCGATAAATTTGATTTATTTCAAACTAACCTTAAAAATGATACCTATATATAAAATTACGTTATTAGGATGGTTTAAAAAATAAAAGTGATTAATTTTGATATAGCAGAGAGTATTGTGAACCCTTTTTGATCACTGAATGCGAATTTGACATTAAAATTGCAAAATTTTAAAATTCAAAATGGCGGGTGCAATATGGCAGGCAATGTTTTATAAAAGTCACCAAATTCACTCGAAAGTTGTAATTCAGGGGTTTTTAAGGTCGCTGATTACGAATCTAAAGTCAAATTTCAAAAATTCAAAATGGCGGATCCAATATGGCGATCAAATTTTTAAAAAGTTATTAATTTTTTATTTTATATCCGCTATTTTGAATTTTGACAATTTAACATCAGATTCGTCATCAGCGACCCCGAAAACCCCCGAGTAACAAGTTTTAAGCAAATATAGTGAATCTCAAATTTTTTTTGGTCGCCATATTGGATCCACCATTTTGAATTTTGGAAATGTGACATCGGATTCGTAATCAGCGACCCAAAAAACCCCCGTGTAACAACTTTCAAGCAAATCCAATTAATTTTTGATTTTCTTATCCGCCATATTGGATCCGCCATTTTGAATTTTTGAAATTTGACTTCAGATTCGTAACCAGCGACCTTAAAAACCCCTGAATAACAACTTTCGAGTGAATTTGGTGACTTTTATAAAACATTGCCTTCCATATTGCACCCGCCATTTTGAATTTTAAAATTTTGCAATTTTAATGTCAAATTCGCATTCAGTGATCAAAAAGGGTTCACAATACTCTCTGCTGTATCAAAATTAATCATTTTTCCATTTTTTAAACCATCCTAATAACGTAATTTCATATATAGGTATCACATTTTTAGGACATGTTTGGTACATTCTCAAAACAAAATCCTTTTTCGGTGAATTGGCCCATAAGGATCAATATATATGACTAGTAATCGCGATATACTTTTTTTTGCCTATTTGGATCAAAAAATAATTCTGATGAATTATACATACTTCGTAGCCTAATTAGGCTACGAAGTATGTATAATTTTAATGCAATATTCATTTTGATTATCAAAGATTTTAGAACTTTTTAGTACATTTTTCTTTATATATTGAGGGTATGAGAAGGCCGTTCCTTGGACATTTTCAGCATATATTTGGTAAATTCTCAGGACATATTTGGGACATTCTCAGGATATTGTTGGAGCATTTTTAGTATACTTTGAAAACCTTTAAGGAACTTTTTTTGACATTTCAGGGATATTTTTAGGACATTCTAGGGACCTTCTGAAGACTTATTTAAGACATTTCAGGGACAATTTCAGGATACTCTTAAAACGTTCTAGAGACTGTTCTGGGGCAGAGATAGAACATACTTTGGACGTCGTTAAGTCTTCTTTTTTATGCCTTCGGAACATTGAAGCAATATCCTAGGACACTTTGGAACGTTCTGAAGTAATCCTAAAGATGCGTTGATTCCCACAGGGTAGTATCTTGAGCAAACAATAATTTAAAAAATCAACTTTACATAAAATTTATTCAATTAATCTTTCTTCCTTTTGGTTTTAAATTACTCAAAAAAATAATATCGTAATTAAAACAAAAAAATTTGAAGAGCTCAGACTTTTAGGTGGTAGTTATTGCTTAGTAGCAGTGATTTTAGAATCAAATTTTACAAAAAAAAATTGAAGTGTCTCGACCTTTGGGTTGAACTTAGTTCGGACCCACCGTGTTCGTTGCAATGTGAAAAATGTTTTTAAGAATGGTACAAAATAATTAAGTTGATTTAACCCTTTGTCTGGCCAGTTGACCGTGATCTACAAAAAGCGACATTTCAGTCGCCTGGTGAGGACAATGGGAAAAACATTCTACAGTGCTGGAGTGGAGATAACCCAGAGCAGGTTAATTAATAATTATGTGAATAAGTGGACACATGATGATCAAAGTTACCCTATTTAAAAAATGATGTAAAAATCGTGGAAAAGTTGTGTTTTACATGGTCCTATACGGAAACGTACCCGGTTTAAGTCTTGGTTTTTGGCATGGTTTATACTCGGGCCTTATAAAGGAACATGTCGACTGATAACCTGATCTATATTGTTTGTACCTGTATGATTTAAATATTTTGATATGGTTGCAAATTAGTTTTATACGAAACGTACAAAGTTTTATCTGGTTTAAGTATGTGATTTTTCTAATATTTCAATCTGGTTCACACCCAGTCGGACTATGTGAAATTAACCAGGTTTTTGTTTTGGTTTCTTAGGCGACTTTTACATTAATCTTATATGAGAGAGTGGATACGACTGCAACCTGAGCTCAACACGTTTTTTTACAGCAACATTTGTAACTGGTTTCTAAACTTTTTTATAAAAAAATGTACCAAATTTTTGTCCCGGTTTTTATTACGGTTTTACATGGCTTGTAAATGGAATAAACTAACGCCTTGTCGACTGTTGTCCGATACTAAGAATTATGTATGAGAAAAAGAGATTTGGAAAGCAAAGGTTAAAGTAAGAACGTTTACGGTGCAAGGGAGGGATACCCCAGGACGGTACTGCTGGAAATGAGCAAGTTGGCTTCCCAGCGTCGAAATCCAGTGACAACAGTGCTACAGTATTGGACACCTTGGGTACTGCAGCATCCAATGCCACAATAAGGAGGATAGACCACGGGGGCACTCATATTTTTATTGTTCCCCAGGTCCGTTTGGAAAGACTTGAAAGCAGAAGAAGAAGCGCTTCAAGCGCTTCTAATGTCAGCAGCGGAAGAAGTTTGATTCCGTCTGACCTAGAAAAGGCGACAATTGAAAAAGAACGCAAGAAGTGTTTAAAGCTTAGGCAGAAGGAAGCTGAGTGTCTTTAGAGGTTACCAGTTTACTTGGAAATCAGAGAAAATGAGAAAGTGGATGCCTCAGTTCATTTAGTGAGTCTGAGACAACTATGAGTGTGGTTAAAGGGGTCATAGAACGATGGAATCAGAGTTGTCATAAGTGGGAGTGGGTCGAAACTCGGTTAGGAAGACAAACTAGGGATTTCTTAGGCCTAAAACTCAAAAGGAACTTTGCTGTTAATCTCCTAATACTTAAAAAAATCTAAGTTAGAAGTGTGGTTCGTTTGTTCACGGGATATGGCTTACTGAACTACCATCAGCATAAAATAGGTAGAGAAATGTCACCTAGGTGCTGACTGTGATTCAAATGAAGAATAATCATTTAACATCCTATGTCACTGTCCTATGTAACTTATGACAGTTAAATATCAATACTGGGAACAAGCCTCTGTCCCCATACATACTCGAAAACTAGACTTAAATATTTCCCGTTCTCGAATCGGGCTTAACGCATTGCAGTTCTAATGTTAATGGGATTGCATTTGTGTTAGGTCCAAACTCATTCTGAAACGGCACTAAAACAAAAGAAGAAAGCTTTCATTCTGATTTCGATTTTGTAATAGTCCTCAAGAGTATGTATTTATATGTGACGCTTCACGAGAAAAGGGACCTAACGCGACAAAACAGAATTTTACAGGAAAGGAGTTTAAAGTCGATCGTTTACAATAACAAGTATACTAGTAGTAGTGGTGGTAGTGGGAATTGTTTCCGTAGTCCGTGCTGGAACGCGATTGACATGGTCATGTTTAAAGCTTTATTACAAAAAAAGTAATTAAAAAATACAATTTTTGACTTTTGTATATGAAAAAGCAACTTAAATGCTATATCGATTCGCATATAAGACTGGAAATTAAGTTTTTGTCGAGTTAGGTCCCTTTTTCTTGTGGAGCGTCACGTATGTGTTATGTTTCAGATATAGAATTGTTAATGTACTAATGAGTAAGTACCTGAAATCCATCATACGTCCAAGAACCAAACTTCATCTCGCATTTTTGATCGTCAAAAGGAAACCAAGTAATGTCTATCTTGCAAGTACTCTTGAATATACCAGGAGGCACGTATAAGCATGTCCCATTGCTTTTGACAACAACGTTTGTTGGATATGTACCATCAAATCCTTCATCCGCACTAGAAATAATAAATATAGTAGATAAACATTCAATAAATATTTTCAGTAAGTTAAAGAAAACATTATGAAATAACTTGCCTATTGTACATAAGAACGTCAGGCTTCCACAAGCGATGTGGAGGTATCCTGAGGTCCCTTACACCACCATATTCAGAAATGTTCCACCTCATGTTAACGTCATTCCACTCCTAGGAAACAGAATGAATTTCCTATTAAGCAATTCGATTACTTTTTTTATTTATATATATTTTATTTTGTATGTTCCTGAGAAAATTCCGTAATAATTAAGAAGAATCAACTGAATTTCATCAATTTGAGATGAAGATATAACCTTTCAATGTATCTTGGGGATTAAATTAGTTGTGTAGTTTTACATGTCATGTACATTTTTCAAACTATCCTAAAATTGTTTTGTTAATGAAGAGGTGCAAAAAATAAATTTAATCAAATTATTCTAATTCTGAATATTCAAAAAGAAGTGCACTACAAAAAAATTAACCAATTTTATTAATTTTACTTTCCACATTTATTCTTGAAAACTTTAATCAGCAACCAAGCTTTTGTATAGGGCAGACTGGTCGAACATATTTTGAGCTCGATTAATCATGTCAACCTATATTTTTTCGCGTTCTTCATTTCTTTAAAAGCGTTTTTTGGCCATACTTTTCAAAATGTTTGCTTTCACCTAGAGATCCTCAAGGAAGAGTTGACGCATGTTTCCCCTTCCACTACTTTTATTTTATCATTTACTATTAGTTAAAATGAGTTGGATCTTTTAAAATGCCTTTAATAAAAACCATTTCAAACAACCGTGCTCATTTCGAACCAATCAAATAAATTTTGGATTAACTTCCGATTCCGGTTACCCTCTACCAATCACAGTTCAGCTCGACTTGCGTCAACTCTCCCTTGAGAATCTCTAGCTTTCACCTATATGTAGATGTTTTTCTTTTATTTTGTAGAGTTTTTTGATACGCATCTTTTGATCTATTAGCAAATACACTCGAATCTAGGTATAAGCAATAGTTCGAGAGGTTGCCGCTGAAATCGAACACTTAAATACGCAGAAGAGAGCCTAAGTCCAATTTTTTTAATTCCCCAAGAAGGTATGAAAAAAATTAAGTTTTTAATTCCCCTTTATGATAGCTATAACTTAAACATAACCTCGATTTCGACTTGCGATTAATATTTTAATAAAAATTTAAAAAATATAGAAATAATTTTCTAAAAGTTTCTTAACAACTATTTTTTAAAGTGAAAACCAATTTAAATAACATAAAAATATCATCAATATCATTTATCTTAACCCTGACATAGAGTTAAGCTAAGTTCATGAAATTGATTACCAAGGGGTTTTTAAAGTCGCTTATGACGAATCTGATGTTAAATCGGATTTGAATTAAACTTAATACTAAAAGCCTCGAATAACAATTGTCAATCTTATCTCAACTTTAAAAATTTTTTTTTCTTACGGCGGCCATTTTGGATGCGTCAAAAACTTTTCAGATCCCGAGTAGAAAACGAGTAGTGCAAACATCAACGTTAAAAAAATAAGCTGACAATATTATACATAATATTTATCTTAGTACTTAAGAATACATACCAATTTTAGCCACAGGTTGGTGATCAGCAATTGATTCTTCTCGTCCTGAAAATTTATATAACTCTCAAAATCTGTCAATAATATTTCTTATTGGATAATAATAATAAACAATTATTTATTTTTCACTGTCGATGTATATATTGATAAATAGCTCACATGCAATTTCTAGATATAAGTAGCATTTTAAACAAAAAATTTTACATTAAATTTACCTTTTACAATTACTAAACACTAAAGAAATTTGAAAAATATACTTTATATCTGACAGGCACAAAAAACACACATGTAAAAACCCAAAAACATTTTAAAAAGCCATTAATTTTCTTAATCATATGAAAATGGTACTATGTTTTTTAAAGGAAAAATAAGACCCCATTTTCATATACGATTAACAAATTATTATTATTATTATTATTACAGTTTAAAAAACTCAGATTTAAATTTAAGTTCCCTCATAGCACTATACATTTATTGTTATAATGATAGTATAAGTTTATTTAAATGACTTATAACATTGCAATGTAAGTAATTATAATAAATGATGTAAAAAATATTTTAGTCAAAATTAGATTTTAATAACTTCAATTTCTTGATAAAGTTTTGCTCAAATAATTCGTATTGTTGTTTTTCGGATATAAGTAACTCCTTGGCCATAAATGTTAATCCTGTCAAAGCAGTAGAAACTCTTTTTATTAGTAGATAATAGTATATTTATGTTCGGAATAAAACTGGCTTTCTTGAATCCCTGGCACAGCTGGAGCCTTCTCAAATCTTCTCATCAAAATTATTTCGTATTTAATGTGCTCTTTGCGAATAAAAAACAATGTTGTAATATTTTTAAAATATTTTGGACCGCATTCTGGAGGCATTCCGAAGCATCTTTCCCATAAGATGTCAGCCAACCATGGGCTGCAGAGTTTAACCAACCATCGGGCCAACCGTAACCAGAGTTATGCCAACCGTCGGCAAAAGTACAGGAAACATAGTTTAAGGAGGCACTCGCAGTTGTAACTTTAAAAAAATCGATTTTTTTGCATTTTCTTAAAGTATATGTTGTCAGAAATATGTCTACAAAATTTTAAGATGATCTGGTAAAAATTGAGTGAGATGTACAGGCTGAAAGAGAGACGCGTCAGGTCGATCGAGAACAGACTAACGGCCGTGTGGGTCTTTATACTTTTACATTTGAATTGGGATTTTGGAAGCAGCTTCATCTGCGGAAGTATTATTATATTGTCCAGGAATTGATGATTCTATCTGATTTAAAAAAAAAATTCAATCTTCATGTAAGAGTAAGTTAAAACTTTAAACACGTTTTTCTCAAAAGTACATTTTTGAAGTTGGTGACCACTCTTACTTGAAAACTAATAAACTGATTGTCTTGAAATTTAACATACTTTTTCAATACATAATAATCTAGTCCTTGATCGAAGGATTGATTTTTTTATGCAAAACTTTTCTTTTTACAGCTGAAAAACGACTGATTTTTTTTACGAAAATCGAACGTTAAACTTTGACAGGTAGCCATTTTGTTAAATTTTTTTTCAAACCCTTCGATCAAGGACTAGATAATCTTTAAATAAATGTAAATCCGTTTCAATTTTTGATTTCAGACGAACCAGATTTTCATAGTGTTGGTCACCGCAAACCATGTTTTTCAAAAGGACGCCACTTTGACAGGAGATAACTTTAAAATTATTTAATATTTTTAACTTTTTTTTGAAATTCATGTTTAATATATGTACTTTTAAATAATAAATCGATATTTTGAAAAAATTTTATGGTGTACGAGAAAAAAAATCATAAAAAAGGTCTATTTTTTGGTGCTACAACTGCGAGTGTCCCCTTAACCTACTTGGGCGCTTTGGTTGACCAAACTCTGGGCCTTGGTTGGACAGACGGTCAGCAAAACTTCTCTAAACATATTTTAAACAACTTAAAATTTTTGGTTGGCCAAACTCCCCGATTAGTTGACTCGATCGAGGTTCCAGTGTAGTTCAAAAATTACTTAAAATTTTATTCTCACAGCAGTGTGATTATATTCTAGTATAACATTTACAGTAAACCATTTCTGGATTACGAAAAAAACAGATTTTAAAATAGCGTATAGAAAAAACCCCTAAGTTAAAAGAATAAAGAAAATTAAGAAAAATTTAAACGTAAGTTATATTGGAGACGCTATTAGGAATTTTTAAAATCTGATATTCAATTCGTATTCTGCGACCACGAAACCTCTCGAGTAAAAAGTTCCAATTTATTTCGTACATTCGAAAGAAAAAATTCCGCTATATTGGATTTTTGAAAACTGAAATTAGAATCGGTTTCCTAAAAAAACCCCGAGCCATTTTAGGTCCGTCATTTTTATTTATTTTTTTATATCCAATTGATATGTAATGAAAGTCACTGAATCCAAATCAACCGTCAGAATATGCGAAAATTCAGTTTTTGATATGAAAATTAAGTATAATTAAGTTCCATACATGTTAATTTCTAAGACTTTTCGACCCCCGCCTAGCCTGTAAATAAAACAAGAACCAAAATCGAGATCAGATTACCTCTATTTTTTTCTTTAGATACATCCATCATAAAAAAGAGAACCTACCATATGTCAGTCTTCACAATCGGAATTTTTTGTGTCTGTGTTATGAGTGTTGTTATTTGTGTAACCATTATAATAATAAAAATGTTAATAATAATAATTAACAAATATAATTGGTTTTTTCTGTGGTAGTTGATTGTTTATCTAGTCAGTTACGGTCGTTCGTAGCAAGAGAGTGTTTCAGAGGTTGAAACTCCCCTAAAATCTTGTCATTGTTATGTTTTTAATATAAGCACAATATAAGTTTAAGATTTTTAAAGCCTGAGCCTTTACAAAATCCCTCCCGAAATTTATTTCTGGCTACGCCCCTGTTCGTCGAATCCGGGTGCGATTCCTAATCACCCATATTTATTTTAAAAATATTCTCTCCTAATGTTAGGTTTTCACAACGGAATTTGACAGCAATTTAAAATATTTTTCATTATATTTTGTATTTTAATATTTACCACAACCTATAAGTTTGCCAGGTGTACCTCATCGATTTCGCTCATCTTGTTATATGTTGTAGTTCTTTGAAAAATATTCGACACGTATATTTTTATAAGTTGCCTATCGCATATTTAAGGGGTGAAAAAAGGCCCCTAAAGTTCATCCCCAAAAATCGTTTTTTGTGATTTTTAAGCAAACCAATAGGAATTTTTTTCTTTTTTCAATTGCATAATGTAGGGCTCTCAAAAAAATTCCCAGACATACGTGAGACCCCTGAGGGGGTGACGTTATTAGGGTTATATGGGGGTAAAACTTGTTTTTTAAACAACTTTTCAGATTAAAAATGTACAATGTAACTAAATATAAACAAAAACTTATATTCTGTAAAGGAGATTCAAAAAAAAAGTTGACGTATTTTTGGAATTTCCATGAAAAAAATATCTAAGGGGGTAACTACCTCTCTTCATACATAAAACACTATCTGAACACATTTCGTTTCGCTGTAAAAATCAATAGAAATTGTTAGAAATATGCAAGATGCAACAATCTTCAAGCAATTTTACCCCTTCATGGGGGTGAACTACCCCTTTTCACATAGGGCTAATTTTTTTATTGTTTTTAATTAATTATATATTTGATAATTTAATTACAATAGAGAAGATAATAAAATGAGTACTTTTTTCTTTTGTTTAGAGTTATAACTAACATTTGATTGATCTCTTTTTTGGGATTTTAAAATAATACCAAATGCATACAGTAACACAAGCATTTGTAACAATTATGGTTCATACGCTGTGCAATAATGATAATTATGAAAGAAATGTTGAAAGCACAATGATTTCTTACACGGCTACATTAGTATACCCTTCAACTTCGCACCAAACATTGCTATCACCTCTAAAGGCGAATTCAACGCGGTGCGTAAAGTCAGGTGGTTTAATTAATGTATAACCGCTTTTAAACCAAGAATATTTAAATAAATTTATATATCGAGGAGATGACAATTGGTTATGAACTAAAGCTTTTATTTTCGATAATATGATTGCGTAAATGTAAATTCCAATCCTCGTTCATAAGTATTACGTAATACTTATAAACGAGGATTTGAATTTAGCGTACGCTATCGGAGAAATTCCTAACGTAGCTTTTCCATATCCTAAAGCCACACACGTCTAAAGGTTGAATCTTACCAGTTGTAAATTTTGCAATTCTCTTAACTATAATATCTTTATTAGAAGGTATTGTTTCTTGTACTGCGGATAGGCAGTGTCCCTTCCATGAGTTAATTAACAAAACAGTGGAAGGACCAACATTAGGAAAATACACTTCCTTTAACAATATTTTGAAACGATCTGTAATAATGAAGAAAACCCATCCATTTATAAAAATAGAATTCAATATTGTGAACAAACAAATAAGTTACGTAATGATTGTTTTGTACCGGATGTAAGTTTGCCGGATTTTAAAGGCGTCACATAAACATTAACTGGTCTGAATAAATTTGCTTCTACTATTAGTCCAAACTGGCCACTTCTTTTTTTGTAGAATCATAAATAAGGGGGATAAAAGCCTCCCATCACCCGATATTGTAGGTTGGATTGTATAGCTATGAGATACTGATGATACAGATTGTACCAAACATTGCACTTGTTGTTCTCCTTCTACTGCTAACGTTCGTCCAAAATGCATTTCTAATTAAAAACCACTTTCGTCGGAATTGTATATAGATTCTATACTTTTTTTTAAATTATTTGCTTAACTTCGTTAACAAATTGATTTGCTTTGAAATTTATAGATGTGGAATCATAAAGAGTTTTCTTCGTAAAAAATTTGTTAATTTTTTAATTCTATGTGCCTTTTTAAAGTTATATAGCCATTTGGTTGAGATTTTAAATCGAATATCTTCATTGCCAATATCTTTCTGTGATTGTAGTCCCCATTTTTGTAAATCTTTGTCGTGGATAATATAACCGGCATCAACAGCAGTTTTAAAATGATCTAAAACGAATTCACATATTCTTGATACTTTTTTTATAGGTACCTCCTTTATTCAACGTGTGCACCCATCGCTTTAACTGTATAATTGACTTAACCTTACGAAAAAGATGTTGCACAGAACTCAAGGGCAGATTTCCTGATTTTCCTCTTCTCCAGAAATCCACAGCATTTCGTTTATAATCATAAGATAAATCTTCTGTGTCAGTTGTGCAGACGTCTGGGTTGTCAAACACGTTTGGCGACCAAGGTTTATCATCATCTTCAACAGATTCCACTTGCATATTTTTGTAGGGTTCTTGAAAGTCTAATGTATCGTTTTCGATAATTTCTATGTCATTCAATTCAACCATAGCATCAAGCAATACGTTTTGGAATGAATCTTCTAACGCAATTTCTTGTTGCGTAATTGGGGAAGGTTCTAGTTGAAATTCTTGAAATGCTACTAGGAGCATATATATAACATTAATAGGATTAACGGCCATGATTGAGGGCACCACTCTAAAAAATATGTTATGACATGTTACATTAATAGGATTAAAGGCCATGATTGAGGAAACCACTCTAAAAAATATGTTATGACATGTTACATATGAGGCATTCTATTTCAAATCGTACCACCTACAAATGACTATCGAGGGGAGAACACTTTTCATACATAATTTATTTTATTTAAAAGTCTTTAAATTTAAAATGTAAATAATGCTTTTAATAGAGAATTTTTCAAGCTTTAAGGTGGTATAAGGCTTTATTTTAAAAAAAAATTATTTCTTGGTTTAATTTGCATTTAAAAACTTTGAGAGTTAATTTCTCAAAATATGTCATTTTCAATTTTGTTGAAAGTTGTCTCAAAAGAAAGATTAAATTCTCTAGTTTCTACCATCCAAAGATTATAATGGGCTTTTCAGTGGATCCAGGGAAAAAAAATAAAATGTAAATTCACTTTTTACTGAATTTGGCGTAGGAAACGTAACCCTCTTGAATTTCACGTCAGAGTCAAAATCATTTGTTTTTTTAATTCTATTAAAAAGGTTTAATTTTATTTTAACCTCGAAGAAATAAATTTAAAATAGAATTATGTGAGTTAAATAAGCATCATAATATAATTTTAATATTTTGCTATTATGTCTTCAATACAATATAGTAGATGCGTAAATATATTCGAAAAAAAAGATCATGGTATAGGAAAGAATTTAAGAAATATTTCTTCAAACATAAAAGAAAGATTTCCAAATATTACCGCTAAAGGATCAAAAATTTGTAATAGTTGCAGAAAAGAAATTTATGCATTATCAAATACTCATGAATCGTTTGAAAATTTTTCAGGTAAATACATGCATAATAAGGGATTTTATTTTATAAAAATATTTAAATATTATAAAGAATTCGTTCAAATTTTTAGTCGCAAATGGAGTTGAAGAATCGAATAATTTAAATGCGGATAATTTAGTGAGTCCTATAGAGGCGAAATATCAAAATTTTGAAGAATATCGCAAAGCAGGTCTTGAAGTATTACAGCAAATAATTGAAAAATTTCAAAAGTCTACTTGTGAAGAAGAAAAAATTTTGCTTTTGACATTAGCGCCAAAATCTTGGGGGTATCGAAAGTTAGCAAAAGAATTTAACGCAACATATTATCAAGCCAGAAAAGCAAAGAAACTTGTTGCAGAGCGAGGAATTTTATCCTCACCAGATCCAAGAGCAGGTCATCCCTTATCGCCTGAAATTAAAAATCTTGTTAAAGAATTTTATGAGTCCGATGAACACAGTAGAGTAATGCCAGGATTAAAAGACTGTATTTCAGTAAAGCAAGCTGTTGGTTCACGAATTTATGCACAGAAACGATTACTTTTAGCTAACCTCTCGGAATTGTATAGCTTGTTTAAAATGGAAAATGAAGATATAAAACTTGGATTAGCAAAATTTTGTCAATTAAGACCACCCTATTGCGTTTCAGCAGGTTCTAGTGGTACACACATAATTTGCGTTTGCATTTACCATGAAAATGTAAAACTGATGATTGATGGATCAAAAATGAAAGAATTGACTAAAAACTCTGAAATGAAATTAACGGACTATCAAGAGTGTAAATTTAATTATTTGTGATGACCCAACGCCTGAATGTTACTTAAACGAATGCAAAAAATTTCCGGGAAAGAAAAGAATTGTCGAAATTTTAAAATCAATTTTTGACGAGAATGAAATCGAGAATATTGAATATGAAATTTGGCAAAATACTGACAGAACTACTATGAAGAAAGAAATTTCGAATGTTGATGATTTTATCAAAGATTTTGAAGAAAAAATATTAAAGCTAAAAGTACACGATTTTATTTTTAAAGAACAGTTATCTTTTTTAAAAGAAACTAAACAAAATTTGGAAGAAGGACATTTTTTAATACTATTCGATTTTGCCGAAAATTATACTTTCGTAGCTCAAGACTCAGTTCAATCCTTCTACTGGAACAATAACCAGGCATCTTTATTTACTGTAGTGATTTATTACAAAGAAAATGGGAAACTTGAGCATAAAAGTATGATTGTAATTTCCGATAATTTAACTCACGACACGATTTTCGTATATCAATGTCAAGAATTGATCATTTCTTATCTCAAAGAAAAATTTAATCCCAGCAAGGTTATTTACTATTCTGATGGAGCACCACAACATTTTAAGAATAAAAACAGTTTTATTAACCTCAGGTTTCATCTAGATGATTTTGGAATTCCAGCCGAATGGCACTTCCATGCAACAGGACATGGTAAAGGTCCGTGCGATGGAATCGGTGGTAATCTTAAATGTCAAGCTAAACGTGCAAGTTTACAACGTAAATCTAATCAACAAATATTGACACCATTAGCGCTTTTTGAATGGTCTAAAGAAAATTTAACTGAATCGGAAATTAGGTTTATCCAAAAACATGCTTACGACACAACTAAAGCTATTCTCGAAAAAAGATTCAACGATGCTGTGACAATTCCTGGAACCCAACAATATCACTCATTTATTCCTATTTCTAATAATGAAATGATTTTGAGGAAATTTTCATCTTCAAATGAACAAAAAATTTTCCCAACACGAAAACGTCATTTGGAAAAGTGTTTAGTACAAAAACCTCTTACTCAAAAATATTGTAAAAGAAGAAAAACTTAATTGTTACTAGTTGTTTAACTTTTTTAAAAAATTATAATTTGTTTGTTTGATTTATATTAAAAATATTTAATTAACTATAATTAAAAATAAAAAATTTTATGATTAAAGCAAGAAAATGTGTTTTTCAATAGTGTATTTAATTACAAACAATATTAATTTAAATCACTGCTAAAATTTATCTAAATAATTAAATATTTGCAATAATTCAATTATTTATAATACATTATTATTACAATTAGAATGAAAAATTTAATTTTTTTAATTTAAAAAATTGTTACTTTCATTTTGCAATAAAATTCAAAATGGTAATTAATTTGATATTATTAATATTATGAATATATAATTATATAAAATAAAAGATACATAACAATTTAAATAATAAAGATATATTATTAAATTATATTTTTGCTTCACAACTTTGAGAAATTGATATTTTTAATAGAATTAAAAAAACAAATGATTTTGACTCTGACGTGAAATTCAAGAGGGTTACGTTTCCTACGCCAAATTCAGTAAAAAGTGAATTTACATTTTATTTTTTTTCCCTGGATCCACTGAAAAGCCCATTATAATTTTTGGATGGTAGAAACTAGAGAATTTAATCTTTCTTTTGAGACAACTTTCAACAAAATTGAAAATGACATATTTTGAGAAATTAACTCTCAAAGTTTTTAAATGCAAATTAAACCAAGAAATAATTTTTTTTTAAAATAAAGCCTTATACCACCTTAAAGCTTGAAAAATTCTCTATTAAAAGCATTATTTACATTTTAAATTTAAAGACTTTTAAATAAAATAAATTATGTATGAAAAGTGCTCTACCCTCGATAGTCATTTGTAGGTGGTACGATTTGAAATAGAATGCCTCATATACTTGTGATAAGATATAGAAAAAAATTTCATAAAATCTTCTTATTAATGACAACGATTACAAATCTGAAATCAAAAGCGTAAGGAGCTATACTAGTGTGAACGATCAAGATTTTAAGTAATTTTCGGACATGTTTTGGAAAAAGAGTTTATCAAATGATTTTTCAGTTTAGGGATATCAAAAAAGATGTTAAGATTAATAGTGGTCGACAAACTTACCACAGAAGTGTAGTGAAATTCTCTGAATTTGAAAAAAAGTTATTTACAGACAGGATACAATTTTTGGAATTGAAATACCACACAAACTAAAAATTAAAATCGCATAAAAATTTTAAAGCCCTATGTGAAAAGGGGTGGTTTACCCCCATGAAGGGGTGAAATTGCTTAAAGAATGTTGCATCTTGCATATTTCTAACAATTTCTATTGATTTTTACAGCCACAACGAAACGAAATGTGTTTAGCTAGAGTTTTATGTACGAAGAGTGGTAGTTACCTCCTTAGATATTTTTTTCATAGAAATTCCAAAAACACGTCAACTTTATTTTTGAATTTCCTTTTCAGAATATAAGTTTTTGTTTATATTTAATGACATTGTACATTTTTAAACTGAAAAGCTGTTTAAAAAAACAAGCTTTACACTCTTATCACGCTAACAACTCAATTGAAAACGGCAATATACCATGCTATATGGATTATTAAATTCAAAATAACTAAATATCTTTAAGAAACTTTGTCCATTTTGTGTTTTTTGGCTGCAGAGATACTCTACCTACAAATATTGGGAGACGATAGTAAATTAAAAATTATTAAATCGGATAGTAATAATACTTATTTCGGTAAGTTTGACGTAAAGCCATTTTCAACCAAATTGACATATCTACCCTTTGAATTGAAATAACTTTGTTTCTAATTATAGTGGAAAGGTGTTCTAGGATTATTTGGATTGTTGCCGAGGTGTACTTTAAAGGAAATCGCAGATTTAATTTTTGAATTGAAAAATACATCACAATGGGGCAAAACAATATCAGTTGAATTAAAAACCTTGCTTGCAGCGTACACTTTCAATGGTCGACAAAATTATGATACATACATACATACATAATCTGATCACATTTTACAATAAAGTATTTAAGAAGCATTGAAAATTTAATTAAGGTGTTAAATCACTATTGAAAGCTCAAATTAAGCGTCTTTTGTGATTTTTTTGGGTAGAAGAAAAAATAGAAATGTAATTGTATTCAAGGAAATTGTTAGGCATGTTTATTAATGTTTCCTAAAAAATGTTGTTTATTAACAGAATTACAAAATGGCAGCGTGAGAGCGGTTATTGTCAAACGGTTCCATTTTGAGAGACTCCACTGCACGCAGTATCTGTGGTCTTAAAGGACTAAAAAATGAGATGAAAATGGATCTAACATCTGTTTGTAGGGGGTGTTTCTGGGTCGCTTGTGGGTTCAGAATCTAAAATATTTGAAATCATAGCTGCTCCTTTTTTTTGAAATATCGATATTTATGTATTTTTATATGTAAATTAACGATACACTTTTTTATATCCCTTCTTTCAGTTAAATAATTTTAATTTTTAGGATCAATTCAACTTGTAACGTATCTTATATATGTATATCACGAAAATAACTTTTAAATCTCTTAGGGTCACAAATAATTTTAAAAATTTTTTCATGTCTCAAAAACAGAAAAGGAACAGGGAAAATCAAAATATTTCACTATTAGCGTTACCTGGAGCTAACGGCGAGGACGTAGTGGTTGTATGGCTCTTTTTTTATTTTTTTAATTAAACCATTAAAAAATTTGGGTGTACTTCCGAAAAGGTCCCCCCTTTAAATTTAATAAAACACGGGTATTCTTACGTATTTTGGTGCATAGATTACGAAAATCATAGTGAAAATTGGCGCAAATTTGATTATCATGGTAAAAACCATAAAAAACCCCATAAAATAATGGTTTTTTACGATTATCTCGTAAAAAACAAAAAATTTTGAAAAAAATTTTAGACAAAAGTTGTAGATCTCAAAAAAACACACATTTTATCACGGAGAGAAATAGATGGTACGGGGTACTATCTAGATAGTACCAGGTACCATATTTGATCTTACATATATGGACAGCAATCGAGATTCTATCAGTTACTATCCAGATTGTACGGAGTAACATCTTGATTGTAGTGGGTAACATAACCATACTTTTTGTAACATCTTTGATAGTACCGAGTAGCATAATGATAGTACCGGATAACATCTACTTTTTACCATCTTAGGATCATAAATTCTTACCATCTATTTCTCTCCGTGATGTTGTATGCATTTTTTACCAAAAGTCGTTATTTTTCGAGAAAAATCCAAAAAACGAAAAACACCATGATAATGAAAACACATACAGCAGTCATGGTTAGACATATTATTTGACTCGTATATAGTATCATATTCACCATTAGTCAGGATCTAACGAATTCCGCAAAATACTTTCGGCCATATCCACCCCCTCTCGACAAGGTTTTTTTAAAAAGAAAAGCGAGCAGTACCTTACCCGGCCGAAGGCCGTGTTTACTATTTTGCGTTTACCGCAGCTGTGGACTCCACCCCACAATTTCCGCAAATTACTTTCGGACACATCCACCCCCTCTCGCCAAGATTTCTTAAAAAGAGAAGAGAGCAGTACCTTACGCGGCCGAAGGCCGTGTTTACTATTTTGCATTTACCGCTGCTGTAGACTTCACCCCACAATTTCCGCAAATTACTTTCGGACCATTTTTCTCGAAAAATAATGACTTTTGGTAAAAAATTCATAAAACATAAAATGTGTGTTTTTTTGAGATCTACAACTTTTGTCTAAAACTTTTTTCGAAATGTTTTGTTTTTTACGAGATAATCGCAAAAAATCATGATTTTATGGTGTTTTTTACGGTTTTTACCATGATAATCAAATTTGCGCACAATTTTCACTACGATTTTCGTAATCTACGCACCAAAATACGTAAGAATACCTATGTTTTATTAAATTTAAAGGGGGGACCTTTTCGGAAGTATATCCAAAAATTTTTTTAATAATATTTTTAAATAAACTAATTACACTTGTTTCTTTTAAATAAAAACGTAAATGTTAAAGGTTTCATAAATACACTGCGCTTCATTTAGTTGAGTAACTATTTTATTTTTTCGAATTTTTATCTGAAACTATATAATAGTATATTTCGACGCCTCCCGTTCATATAATGCTTATTGAAACTGCAATGCAATATAAGTCTTATTCAATTTTTTGTGCAATATAAGTCTTATTCAAATTTTTGTGCCATATAAGTCTTATTCAAATTTTCGTGCCATATAAGTCTTATTGAAAGTTCAGTGCTATATAATTCTTATTCAATACAATTATTGTATTGCACGGAAACTTGAATAAGAATTATATAGCACGAAAATTTGAATAAGACTTATATGGCACAAAAATTTGAATAAGACTTATATTGCACAAAAAATTGAATAAGACTTATATTGCATTGCAGTTTCAATAAGCATTATATGAACGGGAGGCGTAGATTTAATTTAAGCCACGAATTAAGTAAATAGGATGAAAATTCGATGAGCTATGAATAGCTGACAATTTGAAAACATAGTTTTGAGAAAAACCTTCAACGATGCTTACTTCAGTCCGTCTGTTAGATCTGTGCTAGACTGTACAGCATTGGTGTAGTATTGCGACAGTATCAGTACCCAATGGGAAATAAACGATTGGTTCAATAATGGGCCGTCCTTGGTACACAGCTTGCCATTATTGAAACAATGATGGGCAACCACCATTGGAGCACCATTGGCTTGGTTTGGAATGATCACGCTACTGCCAATGATTGGCAGCCAAACTTTGGGCCAATATATGGCTGCCAAAGATCGGCCAAGAAGAAGGGGTTTTAAACTATTCAAGAAAAGCTTTAATCGCATTGGTTAAATAAAATATAACATTTTTTAGATGCTGGGTGTTAACACCCTATGTGACTATAATGTAATTCTACTGAAGTGTGACCATCTAGGGTTAAAAAACAAAATGGCGGCCTTTTTTTAATTTTTGATCTTGTTTTTTCAATTTAAATTGTTTAAAAAATTGATTAAATATTAATAAAAAATCATAATCCTAATTCGGACGATAGCTGTATATCTGTAGAAAAAGTCATAAAAATTTCAGCTTGATCTGTGCAATAGTTTTTTTAGGATGTCAGCCAGGTCAAAAAACCTATTGTGCGCGAAAAAGTACGCTACATGGGCGCGTGACTTTAACATTGTACCTTGTTTTTCAATAGGGTAACTGTGGATGATTCTGCTGATATTTAGTGTAGGTAAGGATGCAAAGCTTGTCTGACCCAGTAAAAAAAAGAATTGGTGGTAACTTAAGCTGAATTCGGTTTGGCGAAAAAACCGAATTAAAACGTTACGGTGAATTATTTTTTTCTTACCATGAATTCTTTTCTTTTGAACATTTGAATTATTCGAGTTTACATTATAAATGAATAGAACAAATGTTTCGAAGTCTAAAAAAGCCGATTTGGAATAAGAAATATATAATTTTTTAAAAAGAAATAAAAGTGAAATGTGATAGATTTACCGACAATTTTACCATGTGAGTACTACTCATATGGTAAATTTATCATATGAACACTACTCACTTGATAAAATCGTCGGTGAATCTGTCACACTTCGCTTTCATTTATTTTTTTTAAATTATATATTTCTTATTCCAAATCGGCTTTTTTAGACTTCGAAACATTTATTCTTATTCATTTATAACGTAAACTCGAATAAACAAACGTCAATTCAAATGTTCAAAAGAAAAGAATTCATGGTAAGAAAAAAATAATTCACTTTAACGTTCCAATTCGGTTTTTTCGCCAAACCGAATTCAGCTTAAGGTACCACCAATTCTTTTCGCTTACTCCCAATTCTTTTTTTTACTGGGGAGCTCATATTTAAACCAAATGTCGTTATTTCAATTACAAATAAAAGTTTTATGTCGGTATTCTTGTGTGGCAATTACTAACGAAACACCAATTCCTGTACGGGTATAACTGCAGAAAATCAGGCATGACACAATGATCTGAGTGACCCGTAACGTCAACATAGAAGTTAGGTTATGTCTTTGCGAAGAGTTGCACAATGAACGTATTTAAAAATCGCAGGAATACCCACACAAGCAATGAAAATATTGCTGGTAATACAGTTTTATGGAATGTTAATTATAAACAAATAATAAAAAGGGTAACTAAATATTTATTTAAATTTTAAAACAATAAAGCCTACTTTATTGAATATTAACACTAAATTGTGTATATTATTGAAAATGTTGAAAATATAAACGTTTTCTGATAGGTGTTCATGGCTGCCATATTCCATAATTTCATGGAATTCAGTCATAGTCTAATTTAACTTTAAATAACTACATTAATAATTAACAAAATGCACATTTTTCTTGGCTATTTCATCAAATAAGATGTAGAATAATTTTTGCAGTCATTTTGAACAAATATTATTTATAAATGATAAATAATAATAACTTTATAAAAACTGCAGCAATTGGTACATCCGCAGGAATACCCACAGTTACCCTATGTTACCAAAGTTTCCAACCAAAATAATAGTTTCCATCCTGTCCCGAAGAAATTAAAAAAAATATATTTTCCTGTGAAAAAACTATTGTTATTCCAGCGTCTTGGGGAAAAACTTATTTACTTTGATTAAAAGAAGAGTAACAAGCTATCACGTTTTATAAATTAGTTGGAATGAAGGGCAAATCTGGACACGCGGAATCAGTGTGTTAAAAAGAAATTGTTCTTGATTCAAAAATAATGATAATAATAAACGTCAATAGAACATATTATTATTTCCATAAAGATTTCGAAATTTTAAATGAACAAATAATATCAATTATTTAGTAGGTAGGTGGCAGCACTCTTATTTTCTTTAAATTTTTTCTATATTTTTTTGATCAAAAGCAAAATTATTTGTTCAACGGAAATATTAGTAAAAAAAATGTATTATTTTATTTAAAAAAATTAATATTTAAAAAAAAAATATTATTGGTAAAAAAAATTAATTTTAATTTAATTAATATTGTTGAAAAAATGTATTATTTTAGCAAAAAAAAATTAATATTTTTGATAAAACAATTTTTTTTCAGATATCTTTTCTTTAAAAAATAATGTTTTTTCAGACAAATTTTGGAAAAAATAATTCATTTTTTCGAACAATATTTCTGATAAAAAAATTAATTTCTCACCAATATGTTTGTTTAAATAATAAATTTTTTTACCAATATTTCCGTTTAAAAAGATTTTTTTTTCACCAATATTATTAAAAAAAAATTGGTTTTTCATCAATATTTTTGATAAAAGAATGTATTTTTTACCAATATTTTTGATTAATACATAAATTTTTTTGATGAAATAATAAATTTTTTCACTATTATTTACGTTTAAAATTAATTTTCTTTAAATTTTTTTGATAAAAAATATAATTTTTTCCACCAATAATATTTTTTTATGAAAATATTAATTTTTTTAAATAAAAAATTTTCTTTTGATAAAAAATAAATGTTTGTCACCAATATTTTAGATAAAAAAATTAATTTTCACCAATTTTTTTGATTAATATATCAGTTTTTTTGATGAAATAATACATTTTTTTCACCATTATTTAGGTTTAAAATTAATTTTTTTTCAAATTTTTTTTACCAATAATATTTTTTTATTAAAATATTAATTTTTTTAAATAAAATAATACATTTTTTTACTAATATTTCCGTTGAACAAATAATTTTGCTTTTGATAAAAAAAATATAGAAAAAATTTAAAGAAAAGAAAATAAGAGTGCTGCCACCTACCTGCTAAAAAGCGCGGCTCTATTGATTTTATTGACAAATGTTGAGAATCAACTGCAATATATTGAAATTAATAAAAACATAATATAATTATTCAACAATAATCATCTTAAAATGCATAAAACTTATTGATTTTAATAATTATATTATCAATTTCATCATTTTTATACATTTTAGATAAAATTTCAATTTCGATCTCGTGCTCCACGAATGGTCCGCTAATTTCGAGGAGCATTCGCATCATACAATCCGCCAGGGTTGTCCAGAAATTTCATGTACGCCAAATATTCTAAAATTCATAAGTTCATTTTCTTATTCTAATAAAATTGATAATATAAAAGAAATGGTCTTAGAAAAAAATACTAAAATTCATAAAAATGAAAAAATATCAATTCAAGAAATATTAAAAGTTTCAAAAGTTAAAAATCCTAAAGGTAGAAAATTATGACAAGTGGCTCACACTTTGTGTTCTTTTGCATATGAGATCACCTGTTACTTTTCTTATGATTCGTGATATGCACATCCTACCTTTACCTTGTGAACGGACTATTAGATGGTATTTTTTTACTGAAGTATAAATCTCAATAAATTTTTACAAATCATTAGGAATTTCTAGATTTTGAAAATCATTAATAATATATTTTCCGTAGATGTCTTTCTCAAATAGAGTGCCCGTGTGGATTCGATCCAAGATTTTTCGAAATCTTGGGAGAACATTTTTCTAATAAAACTCCACAAGAACTTCATGGACTGCTGTTATTGGATGAAATGGGCACGAGGAAAAATCTCCTATTAGATAAAAAAATAACTTTTAAATAAGTCGAAGATTTCGGGGATAATACTCAAAAAAATTTAAACACAATTATGTTGCGGATCATGGTTTAGTACTAATGTTCCAACCTTTGTATAACAACTACTCTCAACCAATTGCGGTTTTTACGTCGAGTGGTCCTGTCATAGGAGATGTTTTAGCAAGAACTGTTATTCACGCTATTGCAATGCTTGAAAAGGTTGGAGCAAAAGTACATGGAGTGATATCCGACGGTCCTACCACAAATACAAGAATGTGGGATTTAATGGGTTGCAATGGGAATTTAGAAAATTCTAATAGTTTGTCTGTGCATCCGATGGACGAGAAAAGAAAAATAAGTTTTTTTGGGATTCTCCACATTAGTCAAATGTATAAGGAATCGCTTAGCAAACATTCAGTCGTTAAAAGGTATTATTACATTATAAATAGAATGTTATTAATATACTAATTAATGAAATAAAATTATGGAACCGTCAGAAAATGTATTTATATATGTGACGCGATCTGAAGAAAGGGACCTTAGAAGCAAATGAATTATTGGTTATGTTTACAATAGTTTTACTTGAACTAAAAGTTTATTTTTGTTTTTGTAAAACTGAAATCAGTTTTTATTGAATATTTTGGATGCAATGAAAACCTTAATATCATTAGTTTGCATTACGAGTTAAACGTCTTTGTGTATTTTCACTTTAAAATTTCTAAACGTAACCTATAATTTTTTGCTTCTAAGGTCCTTTTCTTCAGATCGCGTCACATATATATATATATATATATATATAAATGAAGAGTAAAAATGAGAGTATCTCTTGCAGTGCAGGTTTGTATGTTAATGTAGAAACAGGTTTAACAATGGACTGTGAAGACATAAAAGTAAGTTGTAAAAATTAAAATATAGTTATAGTATAAATTTTTATTCTCAATGATTGGGAACAAAGGGTCAAAGATGGACTAATTAGTCCTGAACAGTTCCTTACTATACAGACTGCGAGTGGATTGCCAAAATGAGAGATTTGAAAATTTTTAAAAATCCCATACAGAAATTTTTCTACTTAGCTCTATTTTATGTAAGGCTCTCTCATGGTCCTTGACAGTTTTTCCACAAGTCTGTTTTTTCCAGATTAAACGAGAGTTACTTGGTTATGCCATGTTTGCAATATAACCTAGGAAACTATAAATCAAGGCAGTGGAATGGCCTTTGACAGTTTGTCCACAAGTCTGGAATTCCCCAAAATAACTTGGTTTTGCCATGGTTTTTTGATGACATATCCAAAATATAAAATAAAATGTCATTCACTGCTACAGTAGTTAAAACAGTTTAAGTTGTTATCGCGGGAAAATGTAGAATTAAATCGTGACGCCTGCTTCTAATGCACTGCAAAAATTTCAAATGTGCATGTGATAACTTAAATATTGAATTATTGATTAATGACGTGACTAAAATAAGGTAATATAAAAGTATGTATAAAAACTTAATTTCTTAATTTTACACAAATTTTAATTTAACAATTTTAACCCTTAACTGGCACTATGGGTCCAGTACACCCGAGCATTTTTGCGAGCTCAAATTAATTGAATGTGTAGCTTTTGAATATTTTTATATTTTAATATATTAATTTGACATATTCTTAGTAATTTTGTAATTTTTTTGATACAACTATAATTCGATACAAAAGTATAAATTAAGTTCAAACAATAATGATTATAAATTTTTAATTTTAATCTAAAAAGTCACACTTTATTCTGCAAAATAAATATCTTTTTTGAAAGTCCTACTGTTGTAGTAATTCTTCCTTAAAGAATAATACATCAAATTTTTAAGTCATAATATTAAAATTATATAACTCATGAATTTTTAAGTAAGCACATGCAATTTTTCGTTTTCATTTTTCACAATTTTTTTAACTAACTTAAAATAAATTAATCTCTTTAAAACTAATTACATTTTAAAAAACATATCATTTAACTGAAACCCAATTTAAATAACATAAAAACATAATTTTAGTATTATCCAATGTTCTAAACTGTAAAATTATGCTATAAATTATAAATGAACAACAATTTAAAGTACTGCATTCACAGAAAAAAAAATTATTATTTCAATATCAATTGTCGGTATACGAAATTTTTCACAAAACGAGACAAAATTTCTGTCGCTGATGAGAACAGAAAAGGATTCAAATTGACAAGAAATTTCTCCTAATTTGAGAATTAAAGTTATGTGGTCAAAAAGGGAATTCAAAAGATGTGTTTAATATAAACATAAGCTTGTGCTAGGAGGATGATTTTTAATTTTTGTAATTCCCTTATAATATTCGTTGTATACTTTCTAAAAGGTATTGATAATGCAGTAAAAAAAGAAAACCAAAATTAATTTTATGACAAAAATAGTTAATACTCTAAACTTAATTTAAATTAAAATTTAAACTAAATTTAATATATATTTATGATGAAATAACAGCAAGTTTGCTTAACAAAAAAAACATCGTTTTCAAATGAAATTTTTCAAACCAAAAACTAGGTAATACTGTAAAAATAAATATGTATTGTCAAAATACATCTAATTACTTTAACTTCTTTCCAGCTAAATGTTATAAAATCATCACATAAAAATAGGTCGTTGGTGATTCTATGTAGTGCAAGTGCATTACCCAACGCGAATACCTAACGTTGCGGAAGCTACCGTTGCACGAGGGAAAGAAGAGTATTACATTCTCTTTTCCTGGTGTTATTCTGACGGAAAATCGAAGAGCTCATTACGAGTGAATAGTCAACTTTAAACTTGATAAACTTAGCTTGTATGTAAGATATTTTTAATTGTAATATATTTAAAATTTTAAAGGTTTATTAAAGTAGTAAAATTTATTTAATCTGTAAATTAAATGAAATATAAGAATTCCCCGAGGGGCTGTTCACTCTCAAATACCCGATTTGTAATGTAGAGAATATACTAGGTATCTTCCGAATATTCATCAATTAACATAAGAAAATATAAATTTCTTGATTCTGAATAAATTGTATTTTAAGTGGAGATTACCGGCGATTACTGAAAAGGACGTTCGAATTTGTCGAATACTATGCGAATCCAACAAATCTCGTCGATTACAGTAAAATCCTAAGTCATGCAGTAAGAATTGTTGCGAGTCACGAATGGTTACGGAGAAATACGAGCGAATTCGGCGGCAGCCGATTATTATTATTATTATTATTATTATTATTATTATTATTATTATCTAGTCTGCAACACGAAGCAGCGCAAAGAAGGAATTTGTGAAAATACTGTGAATATCAACGAGTCCGTGCGATTCCATTCGAATCCGAAGCCGAATACGTACGAGTCCTAAAAATCTTTAATGAATTCTCCAATATTGTTCAATTGGATTTTCAGTGAACAGCCCCTCGGAATTCCCGAAACCGTAATATTTACATGTTTATTTTATATCATTTTCCTTAAATAAACAAAATGTTATCCGATCCTCCTGGACTGTTTTTCATGAATTCCATGTTCAGTTATAATAAAAAATGTTTTAGTTACAATATGCAAAACGAAAATTCAAATTATAAGCCAATATTCTTATGCAATTAAGGACAAAACTCTTTCAAGAATAATTCTGAGGGTAGAAAATAGGACTTTTTACACAAGAAATACTGATATTTAACAATTTCAACCTCTTGTAAGTTTAACACTTTTGGGCTATGTGAAGTTTTACTTTTGCAAGTTTTTAGAATCGATGGAGATAATAAAAGACCGAATTTTTGGGAAAATTTTGGATTTTTTGAATTTCAGAGGATATTACCTCTGGAATACTACCAATCCTACTGGAAAAAATTACATTCCGGTCTGATTTTATAAG